>NW_017804001.1:78328-91702 GCF_001625305.1 Branchiostoma belcheri | reverse complement strand
CACTCTGGTCATTCTGTCACTCTGTTCACTCTCCATCACTCTGGTCATTCTCTGTCACTCTGTTCACTCTACATCACTCTGTTCACTCTCCATCACTCTGGTCATTCTCTATCACTCTGTTCACTCTCCATCACTCTGTTCACCCTCCATCACTCTGGTCATTCCCTAACACTCTGTTCACTCTCCATCACTCTGGTCATTCTCTGTCACTCTGTTCACTCTCCAACACTCTGGTCATTCTCTATCACTCTGGTCATTCCCTAACACTCTGTTCACTCTCCATCACTCTGGTCATTCTCCCTCACTCTGTTCACACTACATCACTCTGGTCATTCTCTATCACTCTGGTCATTCTCTAACACTCTGTTCACTCTCCATCACTCTGGTCATTCTCTGTCACTCTGTTCACTCTCCAACACTCTGGTCATTCTCTGTCACTCTGGTCATTCTCTGTCACTCTGGTCATTCCCTAAAACTCTGTTCACTCTCCATCACTCTGTTCACTCTCCATCACTCTGGTCATTCTCTATCACTCTGTTCACTCTCCATCACTCTGGTCATTCTCTGTCACTCTGTTCACTCTCCAACACTCTGGTCATTCTCTGTCACTCTGTTCACTCTCCAACACTCTGTTCACTCTCTATCACTCTGTTCACTCTCCAACACTCTGGTCATTCTCTATCACTCTGGTCATTCCCTAACACTCTGTTCACTCTCCATCACTCTGGTCATTCTCTGTCACTCTGTTCACTCTCCATCACTCTGGTCATTCTCTGTCACTCTGTTCACTCTCCATCACTCTCACTGGTCATTCTCTGTCACTCTGTTCACTCTCCATCACTCAGAGAATGACCAGAGTGATGTAGAGTGAACAGAGTGACAGAGAATGACCAGAGTGATGGAGAGTGAACAGAGTGACAGAGAATGACCAGAGTGATGGAGAGTGAACAGAGTGTTAGGGAATGACCAGAGTGACAGAGACTGAACAGAGAGATCAGGAATGGCCAGAGAGATAGAGAGTGACCAGAGTGATAAGGAATGGCCAGAGTGACAGAGAATGTTGAGAGTGAACCAAAACAGTAGAGAAAGGCCAGAGTAATGGAGAATGTCCTGGGTGTAGTGCATACGTGCATACGTGTATATGTTGTGTGCGCTTACCTGTTTTTTTGCGTACATTTGCATACGTGTGACTATGTAACTCATTTGCATGCATAAATCTTGCATATATCAATAAATTATATTTGCATATATGGGAAAATACCATGCTCCCGTAACCCAAAGTTTGAATGCTGGTACTTAAAAGACCATTTTAGCAGATCACAATCAATTATGTTACGGGTGTTTTTTCTAGAAAAAGTTAGACGTGAGCGAGCAGATGAATAGCATGGTGATGGAGCAAAGCAAATGAGTGGGGCGAGGGGGGTGGACCAGGATTTTGGCCTTTTTACAAGAGTAACACAGTATGTGATGCTAGAATGCATTGTTAGGACGTTTTGTTTTTATATTTTCACAGGAAAAAAATTATTTTGAGAAAGATTTAATGTTGTGTATGTAGCCACTTAAGGTTCAATCTGAAAACTGGTAAATATTGTAGGTACAAGACACACCAAAGAGCTCCTGAAGAAACATGTGGATCTGGGCCTTATGAGACCATAGGATTGGGGAGAATCGTGTAGTGAGGCATCTCTGTCACTGGCAAGATCACAAATAGGTCAGTCTAAAGTGAAAGACAGCTAGGAAGTACAAATGTATACGTAGCTGTGCGAGCTTTTAGGATCTGGGCCGTTTAAGACCACAGGACCACATTTTCTCAGAGCAGCCCTTTCGAAAAGTTTCGAAATGTTTGTAATTGGCTAAATGATCTGTGAAATCACTAATCCCCCCTAGCCGACTGGAGCCCAAAAATAGAAAGGACAGGGGGCATCCCGTGGCGAATCTGGCTGCCCGACCCTCAGCGACCAGCGATAATAATAATAATAACCTTTATTGTACATTAATGCCCTACCGGGCTAAGTACAGGTCAACAGATGAAATAGGTAATATAATAAATAAATAGGTAAGATAATGTAAACAAACACCTACACAAACGGCCGCGTGAGAAATCAACTCCAGTGCGCGGAACTTGCTCTCGAAAATTTATCAAGCCGCTACGCTTCCCCCCGCGGCTGCCATCCCTCCCCACTTTAATATCCCACACTAGTTCAAATCACGTCAAAAAAACAACAACATCAAAACATGCACAGAAGCGTGTTCATATCTTTCATGTTACGGTTGAAACTTAGAACCTCATTTTGAGCGAACGTTACAAACACGAGACAAAATAATATTTTCGAAAATAAATCGCAATCAGCAAGGTTTCATTGATTCCTGTTAGATTTAACCGGTACCAAACCGCGGCAGGCAGCTAAGAACAGCGACATATTTGCCACGGTTAGCACCAGTGGCGGTGATATATTTGGTAGACATGATGGTTTGTTAGATTTGACCGGTTCCGGCCGACAGTCAGCGCTTTCGTATACTAGTAGTACTACAGATGCTCACAGGTTACAGAATGGTGAGAGTGTTTCTCAGATCCAGGTCGTGCCGTCATGTGTTTGTTTAGATATCAGTGTGAATAGCAGCCCTGTTTCAGACACGGCCGGCCTGCCGGCGTTTCCGGGGCAGTGTTCTTTGTTTCCAGATGTAGCAGCGAGAGTGCCTCGCTCAGTGTCCAGCATAGTTGACCAGCGTATTGCAGAGACCTTGTGTGATGATTGTCATTTCTCGTTGTCATGTTTTCACTCCGGTGCTGTCATGAGCGACGTTTCAGCGCCAGGTGATAGGGATTGTACATTACCTAACGTAGATTGTGTACACCGTTTCGGGACAATTTCTATGCGCCCCTCTTACCAGATGTGGACGACGCCTGCGACACTTAATACACGCCGAAAATCAACAGACAAAACCACTTTCACACACAAGGGGTGTCCATACGCTCTCAAAACGCATCATTTTCACGCTTCCATCTGTGCCATGTGGAAGCCAAGTTCTTTGCTGTTAGATCAAGGAAACCTGGCGGTGTCAGGCCTGGTGAGCTGGCTTCCGCCATTGGGTGTACAAGCTGTCAAGCTCAGCTGTACTAAGTGGACACTAAATGGTGCTTGATGGATGCTTCCCTTCTAGCACCTTTGACCTGGTCAGATCCTGTCCTCCTACTTAGCACCTTGACGTTTCTGGGACAGGCCTAGGTTGCAAGACTCCTCTGGGAGGACTGGCTAGACTAAGGAATGTGGTACGAGCTCGATACTCACAGTTCCTCTAGACTTTTCCTCTCTTCTCTTCCCTCTTTTTCATGACCTGCGTTCCGATTGGATAAGCGATATCGAGCCGGCAGCGCGATAGAATTTCTTTATCAGCGAAGAGGCACATTTTCGCTGCTTTCTACGTTTTTTTCTACGACTACTTAGCAACATCCTATCAAAAAAAGGGTGATTAGAATCTAAAAGAATTTTCGGGACAATTTCTATGCGCCCTTTTTGATGTTCGAGCCAGATAAAAATAACCCGCGGTACCCGGAAGTCAGCGTACCGAGCTGGATTTCCATGGGTCCCGTCTACCCCGACGCGAGACACAACTGCGATGGTATTTCTTTCCTCGATACCTGACACCCCTCTTACCAGATGTGGACGACGCCTGCGACACTTAATACACGCCGAAAATCAGAAGACAAAACCACTTTCACACACAAGGGGTGTCCATACGCTCTCAAAACGCATAATTTTCACGCACTAAAACACACATACTAAAAAACCAAAACAACGTGCACCATCTACAGCCCAACAGCAAAACGTATACCAAGTCCCAGACATATCCGTCCACCCAAACGCGAGAAACGGCTGCGAACGCAATTTTCGTCTTCCTTCACAAAACCTCCGCGCTCGGGATATACATCCCTACCCGGAGGTAAATAGGTCTATATCTGTTTTGCCTGTTAAAAGTGTCTCACTATGATGAGGCATTTACCCTCCCTTTCGCCATTTCTTTGCTGCAAACTGGGCTGAAATATGATGTAATTCTATATGCGGCTTTGCTGTTATTTCCAAGATGTTGACATGATTTACAGGAAGTATATGACTTGTAGATGTTGACATACATGTAGATCGCACAGTAGCCAAAAGCAGAAGTTGGCATGGCACTGGCACTTTTGTACACAAACATGTACATAGTACATACAGACACTGTAATGTATATTGTTGGTATGCATTTTGGAGGAACTGGTTCCTGAAATCAATTTTCAGTACTCAAATGTACATGTACTATTAAGCAACACACTAAAACGTTGACCTCAGTAAATCATTATCCATAATGTACACAACATGTACATGTACTACAGTCACTAAACTAGAATCTATCACAGCTTTCATACTAATGGGGAATGTATTACATGTACTAGTATATTATACACAAAGAATTTGTCACATTCTACACCTCTTCTACAAATTTGGCATCGTACCTCTAGATCTAATTACCCTACACACTGGCTAAGTCTGGCTAGAGTACCAACCTTGAGAAGTTGAGAGCTAGGCATTATGTCTCAGACATTATATGGACATTATGGGTCTGACATCTGAGGCATTGGTTGTGGCCCATACTGGGACATCCTGTGGTTTGGAGTCTCAGTGGTTGGGGGCAAGGTTGAGGGAGGGTCCTTAAGTGTGTGCCCCTGGCTGGAAGAACAGTTTGTGTCTTAGTGTCATGCTGCAGAAGGGACTGTAATTGTATGTTTCATTTAGCTCCCTACTGACTGTTGCCATCATACTCATCAGGTCATGAGATTGTCCATCTTCCTTCAACACTTTTGTCAGAACATTCACAAAGTGAGCCCCATCCTCCCCCCTGTATGACACATACCCAGGAACTGTGGCCAGGGCTAGAAAGAAATCAGCCTCTGATGACAGGTATGCCAGAATAGGTGAGGGTGACTCATCAGAATAAATGCCTTCTCTTTCCAAAGCCTGGTCCTTATCCCCCTGACATGCACTGATAAAGAACAGTTTGGGTTTACCCATAAGAGTGGGGCAATTCCTCCCTTTGAAGAAGGCGAGAATATCAAGTATGTCAACACCAAAACCATTGGTGGCAAACACCTTGCCCTGTGTCCCATGTGACATGATACAGCAAATGAAGAAGTCCTCGTCGGTATTTTCGTCTTCCTTCACAAAACCTCCGCGCTCGGGATATACATCCCTACCCGGAGGTAAATAGGTCTATATCTGTTTTGACAGAAATGCTAGCAACGGAGTATGCAAAGCAGAGGTTGATAGACTGTCACTAGACACAGATGTATCGGTACGACTATAGTCAAATATTTGAAGACTGAGATAACTAGACGCCAATACACATCCCCTATAAGTTGATGCTAACTATCCTAGAACATAATGTTAATGCATGGTCACAAGAAAAATCAATGGCTACACCATGTGAAAGAAATACTTGACCGCAGTGGTTTCTCATATATCTAGCATAACGACAAGGTCGATCTCGGTGAGCAACACATGTGCACATTACTTAGTACTAGACTCTTTGACATGTATATCCAAACCTTTCTTTACAATCTTTCTGTTGATGCCGGTAAGCTAAGCCTTTATAGACATCTGAAACCTGTATAAACAATGGAACGTTATCTTCACATCAAAGACTTCAATGTTAGATCAGCCATATGTAAGCTCCGAGTAAGTGCACATACATTAGAAATAGAAAAAGGTAGATACGAACAATTGTCTGTTAACGACAGAATATGTAAATATTGTACAGGAAATGCAGTGGAGGATGAAATGCACTTTATTTGTCGTTGCCCTCATTATAGCACTGGAAGAGATAAGTTCTTAAAAATGGTCACCAAAATGTTACCTAACTTTATTTACCTTCCCAGCCTACAAAAAACTGCATTTCTATTAACACCTCCTAATTCATATGTCTCGCAAACACGGAAAAGAAATCAAACCCAACAATAACTGCAAATGTATATCTAAAGTAGCATTAACATTACTTATTATAATTTTTACTGTTTATTTTTGTTACCCTGTTATTGCAATTAGCCCTCGGGCATGAATTTGCAATAAACTTTCATTATTAATATTGTACAGTTTTTTAAAGAATTTTTTTTCGGTCAGGTATGATGAAAAATGAGTAGTCAAGCATAGTACATTGTAACACACCATCAGTGTATTGTGTAGTAAATGTCTATAACAGTATACCTCTACTGATCTAGATTGATGAAGAAAACAGTACTAGTCTTAAGCGCACAACTGTTTGTTGTTATCTTTTTTCTGAGTGAAATTACAGTATGCTTGAAGTACCATTACTTCAACGTGGCATGTATATTAAATGGCATCTCCATTCGTGGAGTCCTCATAACCCCCATGCAGAGCCTTTACATAATCTAGCACAAAGTTAGTGCATATAATAATTTACCAAGGAACTTACTTGCTATCTTCATCTAACGGAAAGCAATAAAAAATGTGTAAGATTAGCCTAGTTCCATTTAGAGGTATCCCCATATCAGCATACCTGTACTGACCCTAATTATACAAGGAACGCACATGTGACTAATAATTGCTTTCGAACATTGTTTTTGCTATGGTCTTGCTCATATGTATCCAGTCCTCTTCTTCTGGTCTTCCTTTTAGATTTAGTAAGTGTCAACATGTACAACTTACTAGTAGATCAGAGGTCTGTTTCATTTGGCACCTGTATTTAATGGAATCTCCATTTCTGGAGTCCTCATAACCCCCATGTAGATCCTTTTGATATCTACCACAAATTTGATGTACACAATATTTTAGTAAGGAACTTATTTGCCATCTACAGCTAAGAGAAGAATGATAAAATGTGTAAAATCAGCCTAGTCCCATTTACAGGTATCCCCATAACCCCCATATAGAGCCCAAATCAACATTCCTAATTCATTAAAGCTTCTTCGATAATTGTCTAATGATTATCAAACATCGACATGCCCACATTGGCCCTAACGTACCCAGTACTGAGAAGTCATTGCCCGATTTAGTATAGTCCAAAACCCGAAAATCCCCCATAAAGACCCCTCAGTCACGGCTCGCGTTATGTATGGCCCAACCCAACGACGCTTGTTTTTGAATCAGTAGATGTTCCTCTCTCAAACCACATTAAAACCGTTCACCAAAGCCACTGCCCATATGAGATAATTCGCCTTAAAGATGACTAAAATGCATAGATATGAAAATTCTGCTTTCATTGGTTCCGGTAACCCCCTGTCACACCCTCATAACTTCAAGGTGTCCTCTTGAACTTTGGGTCTGTAAAACTAGAAAAGCTATGCTATGTGGTAATATAAACGTTTTATCCATATCTGTATCAGAATTATCAGTGCAGCCATCGTAAGTTCAGTAATTTTCAGCCATAAATTACCTTATTTTGGAGGCTCTCGGAGGGGGGTCCCAGATCTCCACAATGAAAAATATCTGGAGGGTTTTAAATATATGGCTGTTCATAGTTCCCCATACCTATCTCACATACAAAGTTTGAGTCGATTTGGCCGACCCCCATCTTCCGACCATTGCCTGGTTTTCTCGTGCAATAACTCTTAAACTCGTTTTCTTCACCTGGACCTTAGCCTCAGAAACTCTGGCCAAGGACTCCCCAAATGAGACATTGAATTTCTTCTGGAACTTCGTATTTACAGTGTGGTAAATTTGTCTGGCACAGACAGTTGCATTAAGTTGATTAACAGTAGTTTTGTCCTTCAAAGGGTTAGCACCAGTAGTGTTGCCGGACCAAAGATCTTGATATGCTCTGTACTTAGATTTTGAACACTCTTTGCAGTTTTTGAAGGTATGTAGTTTTTTCTCTTTGTCAGATAGCTGAACCCACGATTCAAGGGAAAACTGATTTGCATACCTACTCCGTTTCAAATGAGTCAGTTGGCGTAGCTTCTTGTGGATTTGTAGTCCCGTTTTACGAAATACCGCGTCAGTGCCAGTCCCAAAGTTATCTCCAAGGAGTTGGACGAGTTCTCTCTTGAAAAGTCATGTGTAAGGTATATTTTCTATGTATCATGGAAGTTTTGTGCTGATTATTCATTGAGAATTAGGTTGAGGTTGTATTTATTGTGAGTTCCCTATCATGTAGGAAGTTGAGGCAGTTGCTTTAATGATGTATTTTGTAATGCTTTGCTCTGGTTCCAAAAAAAAGTACAAATAGGTCAGTCTAAAGTGAGAGACAGTTGTATGTCCAGTTGCCCCTCGAAGTCACCCATGTACCTTGTGAAGTAGTCCAGTACACCCAGGAAATCGGTCCCAGGCCCCCCGCCCAGGCAAAGAACGGTTATGTTGTTTTTCATCGCCAGGTTAGCCAAGACATTGGAACAATGCATGACCTCTGACAGACTTCGTGCCGAAAACATCGCATGTTTGTAGATATATCCAAACTGGATAAATGGCTGTTCATACTCGAAACTTTGTGTCTGTGTGTCTCTCTGTTACATATTAGGATATTTACAATACATGTACATAAATGTATACCTGGTTGAGATATTTATTTTGGGACTTCTTTTTTACATAATTTTTTCCCTGGGTTAATTTTGCTCACAAACTTGACAAAAGCCCAGTTTCCTGGTAAGCTCAGGAGGACAGAGGAAGGTATATTTTCAGAATATGGCCAAAAGGTTTGACCTCTCATTGACCTCTAATACTTCCTCCCTGGGTGGACTAGCCCACTTTCCCAGGGGGTGAAATCCTTGGTATCATTTCAATATGTTGGCCATAGCTCATTAAATTGCCAGAGTCGACCTTCCAATACATGTATTTGTACCAAACGACACCAGCTTTGTAGTGGGAGTAAAGACTTTGAGTTTTGAAATAAAGGTAAATGTGTTTTAAAGTGCTTGTTTATAGTTGTTTTAGCATAGAATTCCAATAGGGATGGCCTTTGCATGGTCCCTGCCCTCAAACATGGGACAGCGTTTAAACATCCTACCCAAGGAGCAACCGTTAACAAAGTTAGGTTATTATTTGTAACCTGTGAGAAACATAATAGAGTGCTTTGCCCAAGGAACCCTTCCAGGATAGGAAACCAACACTTCCAGCTTCAACGACTTCACAAAAGTGCACCATGCCACTAGGTATATAGTTGGCTAAATGGCAAATCTTTTTTTCAGGAAACATTTATGTGAGCCATCTGACAATACTATTATTATATATGATACCACAGTTGGCAGTCACATTAATCTAGCCTCAAGGCAGAGCATCAATGGGTTTAAAGGAAATGAAACAAGGACATGATCAACACACTACATTTAATCTACAACTGGAATAACTAGATTTTAATTAGACGATTAGGTTATTCTCTAATAATTAGTAGATATCAATTTGTGCAAACGTACGTTTGTAGCTTTGACCATTATGCACATGAAAATACTTTTATTTCAGTTACTTGTACCACAGTGCTATATTATAACTTTAAAGATAATTACATTTGGGGCAATAAAATGTGATGACGTCATCTATATGGTCCATAAAATCATATTCATAACCCTTTTGTACCCAGGTATCAATATTCAGTACAACTACAGTTCTTTCTCAATTTCTTTGCGAGAAAATGATGGAAAGCTAAAATGCCAAATAAGCCAGGGAGGACACCTTAAATGTACAGTATTGTTACCTCCGGGTAGGGATGTACATCCCTTGCGCGGAGGTTTTGTGAGGGAAGACGAAAATTACGTTCGCAGCCGTTTCTAGCGTTTGGGTGGACGGATATGTCTGGGACTTGGTATACGTTTTGCTATTGGGCTGTGGGGATAGGTCACATTGCATTTGGAGGGTACTTTAGTACGCGTTCACACTTCCGGGTACCGCGGGTTATTTTTATCTGGCTCGAACGTCAAAAAGGGCGCATAGAAATTGTCCCGAAACGGTGTACACAGTCTACGTTAGGTAATGTACAATCCCTATCACCTGGCGCTGAAACGTCGCTCATGACAGCACCGGGGTGAAAACATGACAACGAGAAATGACAACTATGCTGGACACTGAGCGAGGCGCTCTCGCTGCTACATCTGGAAACAATGAACACTGCCCCGGAAACGCCGGCAGGCCGGCCGTGTCTGAAACAGGGCTGCTATTCACACTGATATCTAAACAAACACATGGCGGCACGACCTAGTGTAACAGTGCTAACTGACCATGCTAAATGGTCGTGCGACCTTTTAGTGTAATGGTTAGCGTTGGTGACCGCCAAGCGGACAACTCGGGTTCGATTCCCGGTTGTGACATGCTCGCCCCTTTCGGTTTTTACACTGGATCTGAGAAACACTCTCACCATTCTGTAACTCGTGAGCATCTGTAGTACTAGTATACGAAAGCGCCGACTGTCGGCCGGAACCGGTCAAATCTAACAAACCATCATGTCTACCAAATATATCACCGCCACTTGTGCTAACCGTGGCAAATATGTCGCTGTTCTTAGCTGCCTGCCGCGGTTTGGTACCGGTTAAATCTAACAGGAATCAATGAAACCTTGCTGATAAGATTGCGATTTGTTTTCGAAAATATTATTTTGTCTCGTGTTTGTAACGTTCGCTAAAAATGAGGTTCTAAGTTTTAACCGTAACATGAAAGATATGAACACGCTTCTGTGCATGTTTTGATGTTTTTTTGAAGTGATTTGAACTAGTGTGGGATAAGTGGGGAGGGATGGCAGCCGCGGGGGGAAGCGTAGCGGCTTGATACATTTTCGAGAGCAAGTTCCGCGCACTGGAGTTGATTTCTCACGCGGCCGTTTGTGTAGGTGTTTGTTTACATTATCGCTGGTCGCTGAGGGTCGGGCAGCCAGATTCGCCACGGAATGCCCCCTGTCCTTTCTATTTTTGGGCTCCAGTCGGCTAGGGGGGTTTAGTGATTTCACAGATCATTTAGCCAATTACAAACATTTCGAAACTTTTCGAAAAACTAAAACTGAAACTGTTTTTTTATTCACATTGATTGGCAGCCAATATTCATTGCTTGGCTGAATTGCACAAGTGATTACATGTTAAAATAGCTTGAAAAGAGATACACATTAAAAAGCACAACATTGACGATTAAAATTAAATAGATTTAAAATTTTGTAGCTCAGGTCCATTAAAACAGAGGCGGACTATTTACAAATCTTGATTGCTGAGGCTTATTGCCTGAAACAGAAAAGATTTCCTCAGTCTTTCAGTTCTGAACTTCGGAACGGAGATGTGGTTTCCATTTCTCAGGGACCGCCGTGTGCTCTGGTGTCTGTCGCAGGGCATCAAAGAATGCAAAGTGTGGCTGACATGCCGCATTTGCTTGAGCAGAGTTTTTGCTGCAGTTTCCTGTCTGTCCTGGAGGGTAGAGAAGGGGGTTGTTTGAGTACTGTTGCCGTAGATGATTCTCGCCGCCCTTCTCTGTACAGCCTCAAGAGTGTTGTTCTGTTTTGTGTTACAGCCCACGTACACGACATTTGCATACTCTAACACAGGTCGTATCAGAGTCGTATACACAGTTTCCAGGTCCTCTGGTGGCATCCCGCCCTTCTTGAGCATGCGGAGAAAGTGAAGACGGGTTGAGCCTTTCTTTGCCATGTGTAAGATTTGGCTGTCCCACCCAAGGCTGCGGTGACGTTTGAAGCCCAGATACGTGGCACATTCAACAACCGGGACTTCTTTGCCTCCAAGTGTGAGGGGAGGTGGAACAGGTGGAGTTTTTGAAAAGCACAGTCTCAACTCATAGGACTTATCCCCGTTCATAATCATATTGTTCTTGTTCGCACAGGTGTCAAGTTGCGTAGCTTCCTCTTGCATAGTTGTGTCACGTGGTATTCGCGTGAACACACACACACCCAGACACCATTCACTAATTTAAAGAACAGTCCCAACATGCACCCAACATTCTGCAACATACATTACAATACCCGGAGGTACAAAATCTACGATTTTCCTTGTTGAAGCTAAATTTTGTTCTATTTCAAGCTAGATTACCCAGCTGACTGAATTGCCTGCTGCACTCCTCACACCTGTAGGGTTTTACTCCTGTGTGAGTCCTCATGTGTGTCTTCAGGCTATATAGATGACGGAACTGTCTGCCACACTCCTCACAATTGTAGGCTTTCTCACCCGTGTGAGTCTGTATGTGAGTCTTTAGATTACCCAGCTTACCAAACTGCCTGCTGCACTCCCCACACATGTAGGGTTTCTCCCCAGTGTGAGTGGCCTTGGAAATAAAAGCCCCTAAGAGCCAAGTCTTAGAAATGCCGTGATTGGTCAGAGTGGCTGGGCAAAATACTGTCTCCATGTGTGCCCATTTGTACGGTGGTCCTAGAGCATCGCTCACAAAGAATTAGTTGGAAACTTGAAGTGGTTGATGTAGTTTATTCCCAGTGTAACGAAGCTTACATGAAGTGTGAGTCTCTCTTGCACTGCTCAAGCGAAGACTCCCTCCCCTGGCCACAGCCAGGCGGAGACTCCTCCCTTGGACACAGCCAGGCCGGGACTCCCTAAGAGAAGACTGATTCAAGAGAACGTTTCTGTCTCTAACGACAACTCTGGTTGTCCTTGATCTAATTTAAAGGACTTGTTTACTCATCTTTGTAAGAATGAACGTCTTATCATTGAACTTGAAGTTGTCCCTAAATCTGTGCTATGTAGCATGGACAAAAGGGACTATTACCATACTTAGTTAAGTTTCTGTATTTACCTCAGGTAACCTAAGGTGAGCCGTGCAACCTTAGTGTTCCACTAATTAACCCTTAACTTCCTATAGTGTCCTTGAATGTCCTTATAGTGTCCTTCAATGGCCTTGAATGCTGGATGACCTTGAATGTCCTTCAACTGTACATATCAGATAGTTGAAGATCACAGAAAGATGGTGGTTGTTGTGGGCCACCCTTATGGTGGGGACAAAATGGTTGACTTCTGCCACATGGCGGCTTTGGAAAGGCATCATATCATCCATGTTATGTTTGAGAACCATCTCTCTGAAAACCTCAGGTTGCAAGGTTTGACTTGCATGGTCTCTGATAGCAGTCAGACGGACCCCGCGCTCAATAAGGCTTTGCCCGCTACTTTCAGGGAAGAATCCCCTGGTGTGCATGAGCACCACATTACCCTGTGTGTCAAACCCTGGGGAGCCTGAGGAACCATGGAACATCACACCTGTGTGGTACAGGGGCTTGCGTGCATCTTCTTGGGGAAAATTGGGGTATAAAAATCTTTGTCGTGGGCTCACGAGTGGCCTTGTTCTTGGCGTTCCTTGTTCGGCATCGCTATCAACACCAAGTTTTGGGGCATTTTCCATCCAAAGTATCGAATGGGCATGGGGGGACCCTCTGGCTTGAAACTCTCTCTCTCTCTCTCTC
>NW_017804001.1:48371-78308 GCF_001625305.1 Branchiostoma belcheri | reverse complement strand
TCTCTCTCTCTCTCTCTCTCTCTCTACTCTATATATATATATATATATATACTATATATATATATATATATATATATATATATATATGTATATATATATATATTATATTATATATTATATATATATGTATATTATGTCAGTCAGTCTCATAAGACTATGACTTGACTGCGCAAAACCAAAAAAACAAATGGTTCATTCCTAATAACAGAGTCATAAACCATCATCAAACCTCTGGCTTGAAACTCGATACGGATAATGTAAACCTTGAGTTTACCAATCGGATTGGCTTTTCCCCCTATAAATTCTTTGTAATATGTTTAGACTGTAGTGAAACTGACGGGTTGCTGTCACTGGATTGCAGCAAAGCCAGTTGCATTTCTCCTGCCATTACATGATGTGGTGGAATGTGTACAGTTCAGGTCGTGATTATATATATATCCGAAAGAGAGTGTAATGCTGCAGAACAATGCAGTATCACAACAAGCCGCTAGGTGGTCCAATATCCAGTCATTCAGTAAGGTTTCATGAAGACGTACCGACCGAAGAAGTATATAAACAATTCATATAAGGTTTCTCAACGTATCACGTCTACAGGGAGGGAGAAACACACACACACACGAACGCCTCTGAATACCTAAATTTCTTGGCGAAGTTAATACTGTGCCCTTGGCAGATCTTTTGGTGGGGGTAAGACAGTATGAAAATGGCCAGTCTGTATCCATTTCCCCACCCAAGAAATGGATACAGACTGGCCAATTTCATACTGTCTTACCCCCACCAAAAGATCTGCTTGGAGATTAGTGCGGGTACCTGGCCATGTGAAGTTTCTGCAGTTGCCGTGCCCGCGTGAACAACGGGCGCTTCTGGTCCTCGCGCATTCCCCGCCACCGACGTCCCAAGTACTTTGAGACGTCTGAGTTTTTCATTTCCGGAATCAGCATGTTCACCAGGCGGCAAGACTTGTGGTTGGGACCTTCCCTTGTGATGTTGAGCTGTTCAGCAGGTGTAGTTGGGGTGCGGGTGAGACATGCTTTGTGCACAGAACTCAGGAAAGATCCTGTCTTGTGAGCGGCTTGTTCTCACTTTTCATACTTCATGGTCCTTTCTGGGTGAACCTTTTTTTTTGTCAGTTTATTCTTAGTGTCCTGCCGTCCCAATAACATTGTGTTGAGCAAGTTATTATTAATTACTACTACGTAGTTCAGATTTGTATCTGCCTAAAAAGCTTACCTTATGCATTGCAGGAAGTAATCCGCATAGTCATGCGGTGTGTACAAAAAATCAAATGCAAGAACAAGAGTTCAATATGATTATATTATATTCAAAACACTTCATCAAACACGGACTGGAAGTGCAAACGGTCACTAACAGGATTATACAGAACAGTACAGTACAGTCTTTTTCGAGACGGTTCAGAAATGTTGCGACATAGCTGTTGAACATGCTGACCACCTTACCATGTATGTCGCTTTACAGTAGCTTAGTTTTCTGACATTCTACATTTGGAAATGTGGGGTACAGGATACAACGGATTTGAATTCTCCAGATCCCCATCGGTGGGAGCAACACGAACAAAAACCTGTACAATTGCAACATGTCTGGAAGCCACTAAGCCACACTGACAGCTTATTTGGTCAACGCTACAGCCAGATGTCCTGGCAGACGCTTGCATGAAGTACAACACTTAAACAGAACAGATCATATGATTTGAAACAAAAGCAATAGGTGATGTGAACATCTTCATGAAAAGATCTGAGATGTTGTTACTGAATATGCTGTAAAAGTAGGAGTCTAGAAAGGAGTCCACGCCACACGATATAAATATACCGAGCTCTTGCCTGCATCTATTCAAATGCCCTGTTGGTGATGACGAATCTGAAATCAATAAAACAATTTTAATATATGCTTTAAAGAGAGATTAACTACACTCTGTATTATTTTCGAACTGTTACACTTAGCCTTTAATTATTCTACTTCTCCCCTTTTAAACGCCGAGTGCTAAAACACCCCTACAGACGATTGGCATCTTCCTTAGTAACTGAGGGGTATCCCCTCCCAGACCTCAATGTTTGGGGCCAAAGACCAGGAATTGCCTCTCCTATCTTAAACATGGGGATTATGTCAGAAGAGGTGGTCAAAAGTCATCTACCCGAGTTTTAGACCTTGATCAACACACATTGGCAGGGCACACAATACCCCAACTTGTTAGACATCAATGGAAAGCTAAAATCCTCTACTTTCTTAAACTGTCACAGAAGTTTAGTCTAGTGTCAATAGTAACAAGGGCAACATTTACAAGGGCAATAATGCAATACACATGTTTTATTATCTCATTGTATTAAAGGATCATATCAAAAACCAAATATGAAATGCCAATACCAATGCTACAACATTTCTGACCAATCCTGATAACATCAGGGTTACATACATGAGATAAAAAGTCACCCATCTATTATTACAGGCGAGTTAATGACTTTAGACTGTGCCGGGTGCTGAACTGACTATTTAGCTGAAAGGCTTATCTTTTACAACATGGTATTCTTCTCTCTGATGCTTTGTAAAATATATTCTTTCATATCAGTTAAGAGATTATTTCATTTCATTCATTTATCCAGGGACACATATCGCCACCTGGGCATTTTTCAAAGTGCCCTGCAGGCTTACATGAATGAACATAACATAATAAAAAGACAAGGAAAACAATATTCCGCGTCAACTCAAGTACAAATAATAAGTACATACAGTATTGCCACAACTTGGTTACTTACTTCGACTTAGACTTAGTTCGTCACTTGCGAAGCACATTGGGCAGTAAGTTCTCTCCACTTTGTACGGTCCTTACCCAAGTTTTCAGCATCTGCTAGTAGTACCCCTCTGTGCTCTAGGTCTTTTTGGAAAGTGCTCGGCCATGTTAGCTTGGGTCTCCCTCTCTTCCTCCTACCTTCCGGTTTCCAGTGCAGAAAAGTCTTGGCAAGGCTGTCTGCAGTCATTCTGAGGACGTGTCCAGCGTATTTCATCCTGCTCTCAGTGATGATGCTGCTGATTGGTTTTGTACCAATTCTGCGATATACCTCCTTGTTGGTGTTCTTGTCTCTGTATGTTAAATGCTGGTACATATAGATAAACTTAGAAATTAAAACCAAAATTGATATATTAAGCAATACCTACATTAGACATTGTATATTTGGATGATTGTTTCCTCTTACCAGCCATTCTGGTTGGTGGTAACCATCAAGTTGTTCCTCTTCATTAACTTCATCCGAGCTGTCTCCTAGCACTTCCTCATCTTGGCGCTGCACATTGTAGATCAGTGCATCTTGGTCCACGGGTACAGTCACTGTGGCTGTGTTCGTCTACAGTTGAACAAGAAGAGTTTAGATGGATACCTTCAATCTCAATTTCAAGGAGAGTCTATGTGTTACATTTCCATGTGCTGAAATAAGCAAACATAAGCAAGAAAATCAAAACACATTGTCACGTTAATATCCTTACTAATCTGACAATAAGAAATCTCTAATAAGCTTTAGACACCAACAATACTCTTGCAGTCAATCCTTTTTGAAATTTGAGATAGAACAAACCTTAATGGTCATTGTCTGAAAATGATTTTGGAAGCTCACCAATTTCAAATAAACAATGAGTCAGACTTGAAGTTAAAACAAATAATTGGTCGGTCACATGTACCTTGTGGTTGGATGTCACATCTGGAGGTTCCTCTTTGTGTAACCATGCCTTGACGAGGTCAAACAAAAAGGACAGGAGTGCCAGAAGCGATGGTATCTTCAAGTTCATCCAGTTCTTGACCTCTGAAGAAAAATCATGCACTTTATGAGGATATATTTAGCATGTGTTCAAATGTAATTTTACATTGGTACATAAGACAATTTCTTGAGGCAAGAAACATCATTTATAAAGTCTAAGATAATGTTATATGCAAATTTTGAGTAAGGAAGGCTTAAGGGGGCACACCCCAGTTTCTTGCCCCCATTGAAACCTATAGTTAAGAGGCGTTTTTCATTGACGCCGTACAGCAAGAAAAAAAAATTTCCCGCATATCACATATATATAGGAAGGAAACATGTACCGTACTGTATAATATACCAGATTTAGAAAAAAATTCTAGTACTGAGATTATCGCAATAATGGATTTTCTGGGGCATGTCGGGCGCCCCTAGCTGTGACGTCATCGGCCTAGCCGCTGCGGACGCTTCACTGTTTGCGGCCTCGGAGCGATACCCGGAAGCGAAGATTCGCCGACAAAAACGTAGCAAACACAGCCTATATGGGTCGAACTTGATACAGACATCGACCTACATGTCCACCACTAGGATTTTTCACTAACTAACTAGGCACAGAACGGCCACTAAAAAACACCTACTCCAAAATAAGTAGGGACTACCGTGGACCCCGGTCGCGGAAGAACTGGGGTGTGCGCCGTTAATGTTCTTTGTTATACCTTTTTACACTTAAAAGAAACAGATACACTCTACTTTACCCATCGTCGAAGAAAAAATCTGGGTACGGTTATTCTATACTCTGTAACAGGTGCACATAGAACGCTTAACAAGTGGCTGTTTTTGTATGCCGCCTAGCGGACAAACTGTGCGCTGCAGGCTACTTGACGTTGTCATGTATTTCAGTCCTTGTAAACTAACGGCATGTATCTGTATCTGTATCTGTATAGCCGGTATAACCGCCTTTCGGCGTAACACACCAGCTTCGCAGGCACGCGGCGCGGCGGCAGCTGGCTATATTACACCGAAATAATTATACACCGAAATGTATTTGATAAATAATACCCGCGCCATATTTCCGGTATAACCGCCGGTATAACCGCCTTTCGGCGTAACACACCAGCTTCGCAGGCACGCGGCGCGGCGGCAGCTGGCTATATTACACCGAAATAATAATACACCGAAATGTATTTGATAATCCAAAAGACATTTTTCAGGACGGAAAGGAACTGGAGTTTATTTCCTACTAGTTAAATACCCTCGTGGAGGAGTTTTTACGTGTCAGTACACAAGTATATGTCATGTATACGTGAAACTGGGCATGTAATTTCAAGATTACAACGAGTTAGTTGGAATGTGTTTCCGTAAGTTCAGTACATAGAGACATAGAATTTATACCAGACAATCTACGTATACATAGGTACATCTATTATGTCCAAAAAGGGTGATTTCAGCCTCAAAATGTACAGGACGAACGGATACCTTCAAAGCACTACCTTGTCATGGCCAGTCGGGTACGAAACGGCCCCCTCTCGAACATGGTGCGGCTAGAACGTCACAATGGAACGATTGTTGAATTGATCAATAAAGGAGTAATAAAGCTTTGATTGTTGCATGAGTTCTATTTACAAAATTCGTGGAAATATGGCGCGGGAGTGAGTTCTATGAACGTTGAAGACGGCCGCACAGCCGTAGAAGATGGCCAGCCGACGTGGGCGCCCATGTAGGAAGAAGCTGCGGCGTGGCAGAGAGGGATTTAGGCAGGGCCATCCATACTTCTCGCGAAAAACCTGCAAAACACCAACAGAAAAATATGAGAGACTGCAACGAAAACTTTTCAATATGGCACAAGATCCTTTTATATGCCCAACCCCAGGTAGATTAAGACCGACAGAAGACAGCCCCGGCCTCCTGGAAAGTATGGCACACAGAAAGGTATACACACACAACATACAAGAAGCACGTGATTTTCATGTCCCATCTTTGATGGACCTTTTCAACAACTTCATTAAGGAACACACTACAAAACACCCAGACTGCACACACCCCACAGTTACAATGCCACCGACGTTCGAGAAAAAATTTGGAACCGGTTATAAGGAAGTGTTGCGCTGCAGCACCTGTGGTTACCACACAGAGAGTCACAAACTATATCAGGAGGCCGAAATTCAAGGGGGTGCTACCAGAGGACCGAAACCAACGCGAAAAGCAGTTCAGCTTTCGATGGTACTTTCAAAGTTGCCCGTTGGTATTACGGGAGCGACCACGCTTCTGAGTGCCACAGAAACGGGCACTCAGAGCGGTAGCAAACTACAGAAAATCACAAACAATCTAACAGACGTGGTCGTGGGTGAAATGAAAGATTCGCTGGCCGACAACAGAGCGACGCTTAGGAAAGTGTGTGCAATACAGGGGGAGGATGTGAAAGACGGCGAGCCGGTGTTAGCCACGGCCGCGGTTGACGGCGCCTATAACAATCCGTCTTATCATACACACAGCCAGAACTCAACACAGGTTACGGTACCCGTAATAGAGAAAAAAACAAAGGGAGACATGTTGATAGGTTTTGGTTTTGCAAGTAAATTGTGCACGTGCAGGCGGGATGGCAAAGACAGGCAGACCCACGGTCCGTCCTGTAAGGCGAACTTCCCTCCCGCTGATCCGATAGGGAAAGCGGAGGAAGTTTTGGCAGGGCGGGCCGTGGAAGGCATGCAAGAAAAAAAACCAGTTCTATTAGACAAAGACCTTACTGATAATGACTCGCACATAACGAAGGGGGTTAGACACACAACCAAAAATATCTCACCAACGCTACAAGTCGAAAAGCTCGACTGTGAGGTCCACGTTTCTAGAGGCCAGAGAAGAAAAATGTTTCGAATATCAACAGTTTTGAGTGACCAAATAGTGTCAGGCATTACTGGTTATTCAGCGAAAGTGGCCCAAACAAAAAGAACCTGGTTCGCTACCGCCCTTGGGAGAGCTGTCTCCAAACGCTGCAGCACCGAGCTGCGCCGGGCACGTGAAAAGTACCCACAAAACGACGACCTTTTCAAACTTTCAGTACAACAAGCCAAAGACAACATAGTTAACTGTTTTTCCGGGAACCACACAAATTGTCATTCAACTTCATTCATGTGCCGAGCCGGTCCAGACCACAAACCCGCGTATTTACCACGGCGCGAACACATCGTGCCCACCGAGAACGACATAAAATACCTCCAAGCAGTAATAGATTACAAACTGTCGGAAGATATGGTCCATAAACAAAGATACGTCATGTCAACAAATGCAGTAGAAGCCACACACCGCCGTACACAACAATCTTTGCCAAAAAAACAACACATTTAGATCCGCCGGGCATATGCATGCCAGCAGCGCCGCACATTCGTGTGCAGTCGGTGGGCTGGGGGAGTCCCTATGCCGTCTAAACCTAGCCGCCGGTGCAGGCTTTACGCCTGGCGGCACTGCTTGTCGCGTGTTACTCGGCCTAGATCGAAGAGCAGCTTACCACAGAAAACGTAAACAAAGTAAAGAATACACAGAGAGAAGAAAGAAGAGATGGATTTTGATCTGAGATGCGATTAACAGCCGCGTATCTCCAGCGAACTCACATCAATGCGTTCCAGTCGAAGGCGGTTGCCGACAAGATAGTAGTTAGGTGTTAGTTAGATAATAAGTATGTGATGTGAATAGGTTAGGTAATGGGATCTGGGATATCCTCCCCCCAGATGTTGAATTTCCGGTTTTCCTTCTCGTGGGAAAAGCCGATTATCCTTAGTTATCAAGGCCAGGCATATGGTCGGTACATAGTCCCTCCCGGCAGGAATCCCTGCTGCTTCAGGGTTGGGGAATACTGGCCTCGAACTGCGTTAGATTGAGGTGTGTTAATTAATAAGATGGGGATTCACTAATCCCTTAGATCGAGGTTTACTAACTGATTAAGTTGAGGCTTACTAACTACTAATTAGGTTTATTGTGGTTAGGAAATATTACGGATAAACTAGATATGTAGGCGACTGGGCTAGGGTTGTGTATGCGTGTGCCCTGTTTCATCCGCTGCAGGGCACCGTCGCCGCCCCTGAGTCGTCCTGTGGATGTCGTCTCAACGGTACTCCAGCCAGAGCTCCCGTGCGAACTCCCGACCGATTCCCTCGTCGTAGCGGCCCTGCACTGCAACGATCGTCACGAAGCGCCGCGAACGTCCTACAGATCGCGTGCGAACCTCCGCCCCGGCCTTTCAGAGGTGGAACTTGAGATGTCGTTTCCGGTCAAGTCAAGTCAATGCAACAGACAATCGCTCCCAGCTTGACCTGTACCTCTGCCACCTCTCAATACTCGCACAAGGCACTGCGAACTTTCGTCTCCGCTCCCTGGCTGTACAATGTCATGTACTCTGTATTTGAAAAAAATGTAATTGTTAGCATCCGTTTTACAAATTTAGACTTTTTACCTCAGGTTTAATATTATGCCATCGTTTTATAAAAATTAACAAATTGTCTTATATTCATAACTATTGCATTTTTTGGATTGGAAGCCACCAACAATATGCACCTAATACATATTGTACATCATACAAAGAAACACAAATTAAAGCACTAACATGTCGTCGTCAATTTGACTGGTGGTTCTGTCGCTAGAGGGCGCAGCTGAGAAGGGAGAGAAGTGGCCCATACGTCTTCTCACGTCTTGTTGTTGTTGCAAACGTGTTGGCCTCTGCCAGAACCAATAGGAAGTAAGTATATGATTAACAGGTGGTCATGTAAACCACAGAACAGCTTCGACCAATGGTCAAAGGTTAACGACCTGACATGACCCGAGGAAAGCCATTACACACAGCGTGCAAAATACCTGGTTGCCCAGTTAACCAAATTTTTCTTGGGGCAACCTATTTTTTAACCTAGATAGCCCAGTGTGCTACCCCCCCCCCCCCCCAAAAAAAAAAATAATGCCCACTTGGCTTGCACCACTGTATCCGGCAGATGCTTTTTAATTTTAGGTATTACTGGCTGTTACTAGTATCAGTAAACTAAAGGCTGTTAGAAATATTGTCAAAGGCTTGTGTATGTAACATTACTTAATTTAAGGAAAGTAGTAACTAATAGTAATATACATGTAGGTGGGGCAACCTAAAATTCTGATTTTTAAAAAAACTAATTTTTGCCTGGTTCAAAAAGGTATTTTGTACACTGCACAATGATGAATACTGGGTATTTGGATTGTACTTGGTACTTGCATTGTATAAAATGTGTTGATTGGTTGTTCACTTTAAAATTTACATAGTATTACATGTAATTTAACTAGTACAAGGGGAAAGCAAGGGCATATTACTGTCCCTATTGTCAAGATTTACACATACCCAACAACTAAAAAAAAACAGCTTCTTGCTTCTGTACTCTAACTTAGTCTAAGATTCAGTACAAACTTAACCCACAGTTTTGTTCACGGAATCAAGCAATGATTTCAGAAGTGAATAAATCAATGTAAAAGTGGATGACAGGATTTATAGAGATAAACAAACCGAGTCAAAACCCAGAAGTCAGTACTACTACTAGTGAGTTCTGTCATGCTCTAATAAAAACAGATCTCTCACCTTGTTTCTTGTTCTTGTGATGTCTTGCCTGATTTTTGCTGTGTGCAGTAAGCGGTGAACAATGACAACTGTTCCATGAACGTTGTGACACCGCGCCAGTGCCCTGTTGTACAGAGCAGTAGCTCTGGTCAAGTTTCTAGTGTCTCCAGTTTCTGTTCCTCTTTTCAGGTACACGTCACCCAGACTCTTGATCGCTTCTGTTTCTAACATACTGTTATCGTTTACTATCGCCTCTACCATCACCTGTGCGTATCCAATCAGCAATGAGTCTGTGTTACCTCTGGTAGCGCGTCTCTTGTCCAGGGCTTGAAACTTTTCCGCTACCTTAGCAGGTGTAGTTGTCCCCTTGTCTTCAGTTGGCTGTTTCTTACCCTTTGACGACACCCCTTGTAAAAGCCTCTCCGTGTAGTGGTAGCGGTGTTCTATACCATCTGCCTGTTCTTCATGGTAACACCGTACCATAGCAGCCAGATAAAGCGCCAAGGCCGTGTTGAACTTCCCCACGTCCTTCCCGAGTCTTCCCTTCTCCACGTTCACGTCGCACAGAGTTTTGAGCAGCTCCACTTCCGCCAGCCTGTCCGTGTCGGCCATGGCGTCCACCAGGGCACGGAGGTAGCCTGTCTCCGCACGGGCTAGTCCGTACCTCCTGCCCTTCTCGTCCACCTCGCGGAGTTTGTCACACACTCGCAACATGGCGGACACTTTCTACGCTGAGAAAATGTCTCTAAAAATCCTTGTCTTCATGGGCCTTGGTCTCTGTACTTTTTTTCTGCGCCTGACTTGAACAAGCGTATGCTTTACTCTACTTGTGTCAACATTACATCATCCATTAATGCAAAGACTAAAGGTCCAATATTTCACAAATAGCCATAAACACATATTAGGGGGCCCGAAAGCCCTTTTCCGTAGAGCGTAATCGACCGTTTTAATTCTATGTAGAGCGTATTCGCCGTTTTAATTCTACGTAATGCGTTGTAGCCACTTGGAATTTATCGTAAAGCGTAATCGAGGGTTTCAGAATTTAGTGTAGAGCGTTGTCGAGACCCCCCCCCCCATGCAGGCCCTCCATATTAAGTTAACCTTGCTGCATGCACAGTTTCACAACCACCCTCACAAAACAACACGCTGCAATATGAACGCCCATTGTGATTTGTCATGCAGCATGTTTTCGTAATGTATTGATAACTATGTACATTGTAAGGCCACACCAATTTAATTTGTTGGTTCTCAGATTTTTTCAGAAAAAATGTGAAGCGACAAGGCAAAAAAGATATAAGACATATTTAGGCATCCTGTTATAGCCCCAAAATGCTATATGATAGGAGCCATGAAGGCTGGGTTAAAATTTAAACACTGGATTTTAAACTTTTAATGAAACCATTGCATTAATAAATGGGAAACCTGTAAAACTAGGAAGAAAATGACTTTTCTCAACTGTTTGGGGCAAAATATGAGCATTTCTTAGTTGATTAAGAAATTTCAAGTCCGACTCAATCCATTGTTCTGATCTGTCATTTATATGAGTCTATCAATTTATATGACTAGTACTAGTCTTCAACTCCAAGTCAAACTTTATTTTGCATTATGTTCACTCCTAGGCACAGTAAAAGTACATGTAGACAGGAAATTCGGGGGGAGGGACTTTTCCAGATTCAAAAGCCGGGACGTGTGCCTGATAAACAAAACAAGGGCTGATGTTTATTTATTGTCCTGTTGTCCTGAAAATGTCCCAAAGTGTGTTTTTAGTTGTCCGAGCCTACATTTTAGTGGTCAGTGGCCATTGGACCACCTTTAATTTCAGCCCTGTACTAGATCAGTGTCACTGACTGGACATTAATTTAATCACTTCATTTAAAGGAATTACATTTTCTCTTATATACAGTGTTGCATTTGAGTTATTTACAGTCATGTATATTTTGTTATTATTTCTGTCAGTTCAAATATTTGTTTACTGTTTTGTTACTTCAATTTTGCATTGTTTGGAAAGTACATCATTTGTACATTTGTACATCACTCTCATTTCAGACATATCATTTCTATTATTTGACCTCTTGTTGTGTCCCGAACCGTGCCTTGTCCCAAACCATGCCTGGGCATGGTTTGGGACACACGGCGCGTGTCCCAAACCGTGCCTCACGTTCTGGGACACGCGGGGACTGTCCCGAACCGTGCCTGACCGGGCACAGTTCTGGACACACAAGGGCCTTGTCCCATTCCGTGCTTTGGGGGTGGAGCTTAGTGTTTTGAGGGAGGAGCCTTCTCGCGGAGTGGTTTAACTGTTTTAGGCCGCCATCTTTGTTTTTCTTCGGGGCAAGAATAAGAAAGAATCGGTGTAATTCTTGCTCTGTAAACCAATTTTTTTACATTTCACGCTGGTCTAAGATGATTAATTTATAGACTTACATGTAGTGTCACAAACAGAGTGCATTGAATTATTCTGCAACAAAATGAAAAAAGGTTCTATCAGTTTCTAAGGCTTGACCCATCTGAGACGGTTAGATATTAAATTGCGAACACAGTTCTTGATACAACACAACACGGCGCAACACGCCGTGTGTCCAAAAACGCACCAGTAGATTGACCCAAGCATAGTCCTCATTTGGAAACAACACCAAGTGCTTATCCACCAAGTCCACGCACGAATCTGGATAGTCCTGACGCGTATCCACGACAGACTAGAGCAAATAAACCGCCCAAATAAACTAGATATCAGATAAACAATGTGTTTGTCCAGAACCGTGCCTCAGGTCGCGCACAGTTCTGGACACGCGATGGCTTTGTCCCAAACCGTGCCTTGTCCAAAACCATGCCCGGGCATGGTTTGGGACAGTCTGCGTGTGTCCCAAACCGTGCCTTGTCCAAAAACCATGCCCGGGCATGGTTTGGGACAGTCTGCGTGTGTCCCAAACCGTGCCTGGGGCAAATCTACATTCTAGAACACGCCTTTTTTCAGAACGGTCGTCGCCTTTCGGAGCGGTCGTCGCCATTTCCGAGCGACCGAACTTCAGTTCCGAATATCCGCGGCATGTTCGGGACTTCCCGGAGTTCTTGGAATGTGTGAATCGCACTTAGTCCATAACATGGCGACCGTAGGCGGGCCAGAAAAGTAACTTGTCTCCTCAACTGCTGATTTTATAAGATCAGCATACGATCCTAGGCCTGGATCTTCTCCAGCCTATTCTTGTTTCCCTTCGCCAAGCTCGAGAAAATCCGCAATCCTTTCCAGGTGTGGTTGATAGTTCATTTTAACTCCAGGTGTGGTGAGGTACTGCCAAGGGATGACAGTGTTGGTGGGGGGGAGAACTGACCGCAGGTTCTTTCCAAGGGTAGATATTTCACTTTCTTCTCTCCCCAGGTCCCTCTCACGCATCTGTTCTGCCTGCAGCCTCACCAGGCTCATTCCCAGGACATCATTTGGGCGGCGTGATGTTGTCTGAGAGAAAATGCCTTTCAGAGAGTTGAACAGTCTCTCTTGATGTTCCGCATTGACAGATTTCAAGTTGATCAACCTGTAGAGTATGGGAGCGTGCGTTGAGATGGAATGGTAGTACTGTCCGTACAGCTTTCTTGGTGTGATGCTTGTGGTAACAGTCCCAATGATCTCTCTTACCAGGACTGCATGTAGGTAAATTTGATTGGCAAGCCTCAGGACGAGCCGCCGTGATCTCTGATCTTCACCCAGGTAGAAAATGTGGACGATCTCGCATAGAGTGTCAAGCAGTGTCACCACCTTCCGGTCCCCCCCCCCCATGTGTAGCCAGGTATGCTGTCACAGTTATCAGGAGCTTCCTGTAGTCCACACCCCTCATGCCTTCCTTCCCTTCAGGCTGAAGGTGGCATGCTTGATTGAGTCTTTGTCTCTGGGAGTGACATGGTGCGGGAGTTCCTCGAGCAGATTTTTGATGTGCTCCTTGGTATTGTGCAAAGATTCACATGGTGCCATCTCATATTGGCCCAGATTGATTTCCTGTAGGGTTCTGTTTTGCGCACCATAGAGAAGTTTTTCAATGTAACAATGCAATTTTGTTTCCGTAAAGTACAAAATCTATTGATTTAATTATTAACCAGCCTGGTATGTTTACTTCATGGCTCATATTGTAATGTTTCTGGCTATTATGGGGTGACTTGGCCTGTTTTTTTTTTTTGCTTGTCACTCCTGATTTTTTTTGAAATTCTGAGAAACAATAAATCCTGGAATCACACAATTTCCTCAATAATTATGTAAATGAAGTCATCTTTCGCAATTATAATATACATCCCTGTCTAAGCTACCACATACCAAAACTGAAGAAAATACATTGTTCCTTTGTGAATTTATCTGCTCTGAAAGGTTTCGACAGAAACCCCCTGTAGTTCCAGAACAGGCTGCTAGGAGGACCAAACCCACACCACTTATTACTGGCAGGAAAAGCTATCCACCATTCAAAAATCAAGACCATTCTGCAGAACTGACCTAGTCCCAGGGGACCTATCGATGATACCTACGTAACTTTCAGCAAGTAATATAACATATTCTAGAATATTAAGTCTCCTTTTCAAACTATGTCTTAATGGTGAAAGGTAGTCCGGAATTAGAGTGTCAGTACGGAATTAAAGTGTCGCCTGTTCTAACCGTTTACCAGATTTTTTTATCTCTTTTGAAGGGATAATGACCACAGTTTATTCATGCCCAACAAAATACTCCAAGTTGATAATTATATTCCACCAGACCTCATGTGAAAGATATGAGTGTTTTTCTAAGGAGGCTATATCTTGTCACATGTGCCCCTGTCAATCAAGCCTGGCAAGCCGGGTCAATTAGCCACCCTAGGGGGCAACCCCTGTATATTGTTGTTGTTGTCCTGAGCAAACCGGTGGCACCGGGTACCCAAGAAGGACTGTTTGAACGGACAAAATATACGTAAGAAATGTGAAATAATGACACAAATGTGTTGAAAAGTGATAGTAACTGTTAATAACACTGAAATTTAGTATAATTAGAATATTCCAAATTTTTGCGCAAAAAACTACATAGAGTGCCTTTTACTTACATGTAATTTTGAGGGTTTTCAACATAATTATGCCAAAGGCATGTACATACATACCAGTATGTGTAGCAGCGAACTGGGAACATGCCTTTTTCTTCTTAGAAATGGGAAAGTTTTGTCTCCTGGAATGTGGTGAAATTTATCAAAAAAGTTTTGGGTGTAGAGACATTTGAGTGTGCGGGTCCTGTCAGATTGATCTGTCTGGCCCAGGTGTCAAAAGGTCATGTTGGTCAGTTTAATGTCATTTTAGGGATCTCGACAATAAAAGCATGGAACGTGCCAGGAACGACAGTCTACTATCATGAAAAAGTATGTACAAGACTGTCATATGTACATGCATGATAGTGAAATGCATGAAAATACATGATGAAACATCATGATGTGAATTTTGAGCTTTGGGAATCATCATTTCAACTGAACATGGTACAAAAATCTTATTATGTCGTGATCGATGATCTATTCTTATGATGTTAGCAAACTTTAATTTTTGCAAAGTTCTTTCTGTTTTAGTACAATAGATTGCTCTAATAGTTTAGGTTTGACTTCAACAAGCAATCTAATAATCTGTGTAGTACAGAATACTTTTCCGGTTCAACCCCAAGCCAAACTACTTCAGCTCCCAAGCCTGGGTGCCATCCTCCGCAGTTTCTGCAGGCTTCCTACCAGAAGCCAGCGTCACTATAGAGCTAGAGAGTTATCTATGGAGGATGACACTAAGGGTACTACATGTACATGTTCAATGCAATGAATGTATGATAAATGCCCCACATTCTCAGAATGTTTCAGTCATTTTTACAGTCACGCCTTCCGCCATGGTTTACAAAAGAGAAGTCAAACCCTTCAGACATTTCATTATGTACATTTCATTATGTACATTTTGAAGTTATGTTATACCCTGTTTCAGTGTTCTTTTATATTTGTAACTTGCAATTATCCTTCGGGCATGGATTTGCAATTAACTAAGCTTTTCATTATTAAATTAAGTTTCAGAGACTATAAAAAGGAAACCTTTGATTCCTTCGCATTTTTCAATCCCTCCCTGTCTGCTGTATAGGAGAGGTAAAGGCGGCTGAAAAGAGTAAAAACAGGCCAGAGTAACATGCAGGGGATGTTGGTCCGCCAGAGAGTACAGAAGACTTTGCTGCACCAGCCAATGCCAGCAGCTACAGTGTCCAGCAAAAGTTGATTGAGATAATTGACAGTAGCCTGCTAATCTGGTAGGAGGGGAACCAATTTGTCACCCCCTCCCATGCTTGCAGGATGGCTTCCCACATTACCATAGGGCAAAACAAACACAGCTCTGAAGGCCAGCCATCCCCGGGTTAGACCCAGGGGTGGGCTAGGGGTAATGGCTAACAGACTGGATGCCAGATCTACTCTCCAAGCAGAGGTTTGGGTTTGGGGTTATTTTTGGCGTGTTTTAGGCTTTTTTTATCAGGGTTTCTCTTTTGCACTGGATTTTTTTTCACCCAACCCTTTTGGGTTTGGTGGGAAAAAAATTCAGTGCAAAAGAGAAACCCCGATTAAAAAGCCTAAAAACACGCGAAAATAACCCCAAACCTCTGCTTGGAGAGTACTGTGTCAATCCCATGCCTGAAACTAGCATGATAACCAGGCTATCTTGAAACTAGACTACTAGCAGGGTTTAAGACAACTATTAAAAAGATACTGTCATAATTATGTACAAGTAGAGTACTACTGTAGAGTATACTAAGTCTACCCTCACTGAGTCAGGGCAAGCATTATGTATGCAATCCTCTTCAGCCCATTGTGATAGTGGACCATGTTGTTATGCCGCATATGTCAGAAATATTGTCTACACATTTGTGTCCTGTACATGTACCTCAGAGTAAACTACGTATACAGCTATTTCGCATAGCAGTATGTTCTTATGGCCGTGTTTTCTTTAGATCTTTGCAAATTATCAAGCCTCCACCAGGCCTTCAGAATTAGGCAAAAAAAAAAAGAGAAAAATTGGCCAGGGGAGTCTGGCAAGTGGGAAGGTTGTTTTTTCTCTTAGTCAGGATCAAATAACACTGGTCGCATCAATTTTGGAAAGTCACAAGGCATTTGGAAACTCGACAAGTAAAAATTGATTTTCAACATTCAAGTTTCACATCAGTGTGTAGCTCTTGGTGTAATGAGCACAGTGATATGAAAATTATTGTTCTGCAGTGTTCATAACTTAAGATATCATTAATAATAAATACAAGCAGACCGGTGGTCTTTCCTAACAGCCCGTCAGGCCTAACAACTAGCCCGCAAGTTTTAATTACAGGACCTTCGGTCTAAAGGCACTAGACTACAGGTGTAGAATCCCAGCCCGCGGGCTGATTTACTCAAAAACCATTCAGACCATCAGGCTAACTTCAGCCCGCGGGCTGAAAATTCTGGTCAAAGAGGTGCAAAAACCCCAAAACAATGGCATGGAAGGTGTGAATTGATTGATGTTTGCAGACTGTCTGTGTCAATTTCAGCCTGGTGGGGTAAGGATTCAGACCTCTCGGACTACATCTCAGCCCGCGGTCTGATCCAAGTGATGTGTAAAACTTCATTCTAATCTAAGGCCACACCAATTTAATTTGTTGGTTCTCGGATTCGCCTCTTCGTTTTTTTCTGATTTGCAAAAAAAAAAAAAATTTGATTCTGGTCCTGAATCAACTGAAAAATGCTCATGTCTTGCCCCCAACAGTTGAGGAAAGTCCTTTTCTTCCTAGTTGTTACAGTTTTCCCATCTATCATTGCAGTGGTTTGATTAAAAGTTCAAAATTTAATGTTTAAATTTTAACCCAGCCTTTTTGTGTTGACTTCATGACTCATTTTGTAGCATTTAAGCCTATAATAGGATGCCTAGACCTGTTTTTATTTTTATTTTTTTTCGCCCTGTCGCTTCATATTTTTTCTGAAAAAATCCGAGAACCAACAAATTAAATTGGTGTGGCCTAATCTAATCATAATACTACTAACTATAGTTGAGGGATAGAAAGATTTGGCCAAGACATAGTTCTCAGCGTGTGAACCCAGGCCATCTGACACTGTCATTATATACAATGTCATCAGGTTTACTGATAGGATATTTTTCGGGCTATTGAGCTACCCAGTGCAAGCTGCAAAGACCATGTCACCCATGTCAGGGTAGCCCGACCAGACTCTCTTAATTTGATAATTGGACAGGTATGAATGATAACATGCATGGAAATTCATTTTGAAAATTTTCTTCCTGCAGGAAATTTCTGCAAGAAAAACCTACTAAGACATTGTAGATTCCTGCAGATAGAATCCTTCCTAGAAATTTCGGCAGGAATGACTGTATAATAAATATATACAAATGTTAGGCCACACCAATATACATGTAATGTAGTCTCCACCAGACTCCTTTGCAGGCTGAATAAATAGTAGCAATCGGCTAAGGGGAACATCATTGGCCAGAGGAGTTGGCCGGCCATAGAGACTAAATATAATGCCATTACTTGTTTCTCAGACTCATTCACTTGAAGAAGAATCCTGTTCTATAGAATTACAACATTACATCAATATTCTCTCAAGGTCACCTTAGTAATTGATCAATGATCATTTGATTTTTTGTATGTCATGACAATTCATGCAGTCTGATAACTCAATGAATGCTTTTGCTTCCCCTTTCTCCAGTTGTAAACAGGTCTAACATTGATCAGATTCTGACTGGAGACTAACTTCAAGTTGTTGCTTGGAAGTTAGAACTTGTTCATTTTATCATAATCACCTCCCCTCCCTTTTGTCACCCATTTTTAAAGAAACTGTGTTCTTTGTGTCTAGGGGATAACAAGCGTTCACAATGTAATTCATAGGCTTATTGAGGGATGTCTATTATCACTCTATGGTAACATTTCCTTGGGCAAATGTTGGCCCTCCAGGAGCCAAGGAGCTAGCCTGGCAGCAGTCTGGTACCCATGTGACAGTGGGGGGTTTATAGACGCTACAGCTCGCCCCTGTTTCTTACACCCAGGCTACCTGGTTTGCTATTATACATGTACATCCTGCTCTGTACAAGCATTTTACGTTCTGTTCCTAAATTTTTGGGAAATATCCAAACTGAATGAACCGCTCTTTTCATACCTATTTGAGATGTTTCACAAATATTGTAACAATTAGAAAATTTTCTATTTTTTTTTAAATTATACTTTGAAATTTTCTAGAAACATTGTGTTTTTTTTTCGAAATGGTTACAATTTGTAATGTGGAATATAGCAATTAAGAATTTACTCTAGGCCTTGGGCAAGCACTTCCAATTAAATTGTAATTTAGACATATCACAAATCCTGTAAAGATTCTCATCATTAATTTTTTGTTCATAATCTAAATCTAATCTAATCATGACACTACAAACTAGTTGTGGGAAATAAAAAAATTAGTCCGTTAACTGATCCAGTAGTAGAGTTTGAATTTTCTTACGGGTATCGTTTACCTGGATGTCTAACCTTCATCAACGTAGTTGTGAGATAGAAAGATTTGGCCAAGACATGGTTCTCAGCGTGTGAACCCATGCCATCTGACACTGTCATTACAATGTCATGAGATTTTCTGATAGGATATTTTTTTGGGCTATTGAGCCAGTGCCAGTGCACCCATGTCAGGGTAGCCCGACCAGACTCTCTAATTTGATAATTGGACAGTGGTCATTTGCATGCCTGGAACAATAGGTGACCTGAGGTATGACCCGCATGACAAAGGTGCAGGAACAGAATAATTACAAAAGAAAATGTAACATGAATTTCCTAAAGCATTGTACAACTCCTTGCACTGAAAGCAAGTTCATGTTGCAAATTGAGGATCGATTCCTTGCTTTTTATGTTTTCAGTGTACATCGGCTGAGGCTTATACATGGCAGGATTATGGCACTAAAACTCCAAATATTTTCCTTTTAATTATAAATGTTTCCATGGAGTTATTGTTTATCTGTTAACCATGTCCATTCATCTTGTTTTGTTGTGACCTGTACTTAGCCAAGTGTGGCAGAAATGTGCAATAAAGGTCTTCATTCTTTTAAAAAAAAAAATTTCTACCTCCATGATGTTCAAAGGGATTTGGCCAGGGGAGTTGCCCATCCATAGTAGGACAGATTGGACTATACCTGCCAGACAGAAACTGTAAGTGACCATGAAGTGTCCTCAAAAGTTGGCTTCCAACACCACAACCAATCAGGTCTAATATGAAGTGTTCTCGCTGAGACAACGGTCTTTTATGATGCTATCTTATCTTTTTTAGTCATAACCGTTACACAAATGTTACACCCCACCCAGGTATCAGCCCAGGTAGCACAGCAGGAGCAAAATCCACCTCCTCAAACATGTTCAAAAAGCTTTCTACTAGAAAGAGACTTTTTGCAGTCTTAATAGCAGAACAATTCTTCCCATGTACAGGAAAAATTCTTCCAGCAGAAATTTCTGAAGCTTCATGAATATTCATGAAAGTTATCATCATTCATACCTGTACATCATACTTGTCAATAATATGTAATCACTTATAACACCGAGCAGATTATTATTGGAATGAGCAGAGCACTTTGGACTAATGCCTCTAACCGTTCATAGCTTAGAGGTACATATCCAATCTTTTGTCACAAACTTCTCTGTTACATAGCGGATCATAATGACCCCCAGCGGGGATCTTCACGCTTCGTTGAAAATTGAAAAATCTCAAGATTTGTTCCAAAGATCTCAATATTTTATACGAAATCTTGAGATTTGTTATGACAATCTCAAGATCTTTCATAAAATCTTGAGATGAAAATGAAAAGGTCTCAAGATCTTTCCAAGATCTTTTCAAAGAATCTTGAGATTTTTTCCATAGCATCTCGAGATGCTTTGAAAAATATCAAGATTTTTAAATAATCTCAAGATTTATAAAGCAATCTTGAAAGAAATGTTGAAATTGCTGCGTGCTTGATATGAATCATTATCAAAAGTACTCCGACTGCTTCTGTTGTTACATCGGGTATCAATTCAGACCGGTTGAGAGGGTTTTATATAAAAAAAAAATTAATGGTAACCTTGCTATGTTGGTTGAGCAATCTTCATATACACTCTCGTGGGATACAACCGATTTCTCTGATATGCACTCAATAGTTGGGTGTAATGATTTTTCCACAATTAATGGACCTTTTGCATTACAGCAATGTGAAATTGTAGAGAAAGCTGAGTGTGTGTATACATGTACATATGGGAAACTTCTTGACAGAATTGTCTTCAAACATGATAAGAGAAGTTAATGTTCTTATACGAGTGTACATTTTTTATCGCAGGTGTGTAACACTACAAATTTGTGAATGACAGCAAAAAAAATGTGATATTCTAGGACAGTCATGAGCACAAACTTCAACTGTAAGATGTGTTACTACTTTGTGCTAGCGTTTGGCTTGTTAAGTACTAAGAATCATCATAATTTCTAAATCGGTAAGCGTTAAAAATTTCATTCAGAGAACTATCATACGGTGAAGGCCATTACCAGCGGGGGCCTCACTATGTAAATTTAACAACACTTTTGATATAATACAACTTGTCGGCACTCTCCTGCAAAAATGTTGGACATTTACAATGTAGTCCAGCTGTATCAGGCTTGAAAAACTCAGCCTTTTGGCCAGCAGAATCTGCATTTTCATGACGGTTGTGCAACCACGTTGCAGTTGAAATCTATTCAGTTATATTCCTTAAGGCTGAAGGACAATCGATGATTCATCTTACCACCTGCAGGTGATAGCACTCTTCTTGGGCAAACTAGTCAGAACAACAGCCCTTCCCGTAAGAGAATAACTATTTCCATGACCCACGTCGTCTTTTTAATGATTGAAAATATCACTATTGCGTCAATTATAATGACTTCATGGTCAGTTTTCCTATACCGCTTTTTTTGTCCACGACGATAACGCCATACACATGTACGTCGTAAGTTTGAAAAAAAACAGTTGCAATAGTTCTAATGTACAAAGCTGTGATCACATGTCTCCGTGCATGTCACCGTGCGATTGGGTTAGGTGAGAATACCTGGGACAACCATAGGTACACAGCAGGTGAAGTGCACATAAAATTATAATTCGCCACTACAGATTTTGCCAGACTTGTGGTGCTTTTAATTTTCTCTATAGAAACATTGTTTGAAATCATACATTCATGTACCCACCAGAACATGGTAGCAACCACGGAAAAGCGAACCTGTAGTAGAGTTTTCCTCCTGTCAGATCCAGTATCACACACACAGACGGTCCATACAGTAGTAACATGGCAATATACATTGGGTATATCACTCAACAATTGCTTTTTCTTGCTCTTTTAACAAGTTCCTTAAAAAATATATCCCGATTTATTTCAAAGATCTCAAGATTTATTGCTAAATCTCGATATCTTTCAAGACAATCTATTTTTAAATAGATCTGTAAGATTTTTCTAAACAATCTGAAGATAGTTTGAAATATCTCAAGATTTATCAAGAAATCTTGAGAGAAATATTGTAAATCTCTTTCAATATCAATATTATTATCATCAAAGGTACTCAGACCAGGATTGTTGTTGCATTGCGTATTAATTCAGACCAGTTGGGGGGATTTTGTCCTTTTGATGGGAAATGGTTACCCTACCATACTTATTACACATACATTGTAAACCTACAGCTTTTGTACAACCCATCTTTGTGTCATTCCAAAACCTGAGATGACAGGCCGTGACCTCTTGAGGTGTGCATCGGTCCCACTTTGTGATGAACTCGTAGTGAATCCCGACAGTATTCTATGAATACAAGTAAGTACGAGTACTGTTCGCCCTGTGATCGGGCAGTGCATTGTACTCAAGACAAACGTGCAGATAACGAGCATACTCTCCCAAGTCCCAATATCCAGGTCATTTCCAGGACACTGTGATGATTTGTTTAGTATGAATAGAATGATTTTTATAATCACTGATCCATACGCAATGGTCGTAAAAACCGGGGTACAGTCGCATTTTCAGTAATTTGGGAATATCTCTCGGAAGTACATTAGATCTATACGTCATATCGGTATGATTATTATTTTAACAAATAATTCTCACAAGAACTAGGTAGTCTGCTCGAAAACACAATGTGGACAGATTGAAAAGAATGTTGGCGTGACGTCGACTCACTGTTAAGTACGGAGAGGGCCAATGTGTGACTTTCAGATACAGACTGTATATACACATTTTGCTATTATAGGTTCAAGGTCGTGGGTGTGCAACAGGAAGATCACTCAAGGTCCTGTAGATTATAATAAGAATAAATGTCTTAGACCACTTTGGACCCATATAGATACTAGTAGCTAGGACCCAGCTAGTTTAGCTTTCCCACCCTCCAACCATTCCATAGCCCTAAATAGAGTTTTTTTTTATAAATTGTTTTTTCTAGGCCTAATGAATAGTTGGAAAACATCTTGGAAAAGTCTCCAGTCTCTGTGTCCATTTGAAGGGTAGGGCTTTGAAAGGGTAGCTGGTCTGGCTTAGTTTAGGGATGACTTGTTAATGGGTATTTGATGGGTTTTTAATTGATTGGGAGGAGAAGTCATTTCCTCCACTCCATGCCTCCCACAAGATTTACCAACCATGACAAGGCTTGATCAAGCAACCGTGACAAAGCTTGACACAGTTACTATTTTGAAATGATTCTTTCTATCAAAATGCGTAAGGCCACACCGACTTAATTTTATGGATGACATCCTCTGATGACCCCCAAACTAGTGCGCGCGGGCGAAAAAAAGAAAAATCCGGCCAAAAATAAAAATGCGACTAAACCACAGGAATACAAAGCCGGTATTGTGAATTTTGCGCATTACATAGCGACACGTATACGACAAGCCGGCACATGCTGGGTTTTTGCGGAATTTATGAATCGACACTGTGTGTATGTACTGAGTTCTTGACTCGTGGAGCTTCGGTAGCCTGGGTGTCGTCCTCCAGAGTTACCATCGGCTTCGTTGTCGCTAACCACCATGGACTGCCCAGGCCTCAAGCCAGGCCAGAGCCTCGGGAGACGTGATCTTTTTTTTTTTTTAAATCAATGCGCGCGCGGATGTCATCCATACAATTAAATCGGTGTGGCCTAAGATAGAAAAAGTGCCTTTTATCTAAATCATACACGGTGGCATTTTGTCAATACTGGGGAAGTTTACGGGCAGCAACAGACGATAAAACGGACAGTTACTTAGTGAGTGAGAGTTACAGAAGCAATGTACAGGACACATCGGATCATAATAGACTCCCTGCCTACCTGCCTAAATGCTTAGGCCAGAACTGGCCCCTTGCTCCTCTTCATTTTTTCCCGCCAGGCATCACGGTCCTTAGCCTTTCGTTCAGCGTACTTGAGGGACCACCCCGTATCCTGTACTATCTGGTCCCGCCATAATTACTATAATCTAGACCCATAATTATCATAATCACATTATTAAGTTGAGCAGATCTGTCTACTAGATGGGGGTACCGGGTACAGTACACAAATTTCACTCCAACTCTAATTTTTAAAGACTAATCTACTGTCATCCGTAACATTAGTAACAGCAGCTTTCATGCATGAAATCAAGATTCCTTCAAAATATGTACCAAGGAAGATAATAAGCACACTGCTAAAGAATCTGAAAAACACTATGAGCTTGAGTGGGTTAATTAGTTGCAGGCAGGACCCCCTGCCCTGTGACAACACCCATTCTCCAGAGTTCCTGACCACCAGCTCGACAATAACCCTTTCTAGGGCTGGGTAGAATTCTGCCTGCTGTTTGCAGTTCTGTCATGACGTACATGTAGGATATTTTAAAGCAAGATCAACATTTGTAACCATTAACGAACACCTATTGTACATATTTTAGCCCCGGCATACAAATACTATAGGATGGTACCCAGGCTAACATCTAGCAACTTAGATATAAAATTGCAAAATTGCAACAGAGGGTTACTAACCCGGTTAGGAGGATATGCATAACGATATACATAAATTTACAGTCGGTAATTGGGTTGTATCATTTTTGGGAAAAAAATTATCTGTGGACCAATTGATTCACTTTTCATAAAAATCCCCTTGATTGACTCGCCGTTAATTGAACCCAGATCCACCACAACATTATCCTACATGCACTGTGGGAGTACTGTTTTATAACAGTTGGGAATCTTTTTGATATCCATTCCTAAAAATCGCTTTGCTATCCTAAATGACTTCCGTATCATCTTCATGTTTATTCTCAACAATCATCCGAGAAACTGCTAAACTGATAGACTGACAGGACAGACAGACTGAGAGGAAGGTATTTTTATGGGAAGACTCTGCTGGCAGGGATGGATCTGGGATTAATTAGCCTCTGGTTTATAGACCAAGGAGAGGAGAGCTGCCCACCAAAAGCGATTTGCCAGTTTGAGAAGTGACCAGTACTAGCCTGGGTGCCTTCAAAACTGGGGCCAATCCGTTCACTTGTTTCTCTGCCGTTCCTTTTTTTTTTGACAAAAACGGATGGCTCTAGGCTAGGGGATGTTAACTTTAATTATTTGCTTGATTCTTCACACCTATCTGCAAGGTCTACAATTTCCTTCATTTTTCTTGTCTGCAAAATTTATGTACAATGTAGGTGTTCATCTTCAAAACAATTTTGTGGTGAAAGAAAAACAAGAAGAAATTGGTTGTTGGCTGTTACTAGTAGTGTTAGCCTGGCCCTACTATCCTGGTTAATAGCTCACCTCTGCAGTGGATTGGTCTATATACCACTACAGATATCATATTGCAGGTCACTTCTGGATGATGATAGATTTTATACTGGTACGAAGGTAAAAGCACACTGAGCTACATTTTAAAACCATACATCTGCTTGGGGATAACATACCCTCTATCCAATCAAGCCAGTAAAAGAGAAACAGGAGCCTACTGTAAACACTACCACATTCATTTGCACCACATGCGGCTTGTTCAGCCACCAGATATGGCCTGCAGGGGTCCAAACCCAGGAAGACATGAGCCAAGCTACATGTACCATCTTTGCACACCAGAGAGGCAGAAGTTGCTGAGGCATCCTTGTTGTAAATTACACATACTAAAACTCCAAACTAAATCTTTTCACTTTTGCCTATGGATTTTTAGACTTTCTAATCACATAGTAGGCTCATAATGGAAAACTTAATGGTGACCACAATATACTATTCCTAGCCTCCCCCTTTCATGAAGTTGGTATAGTCCAAGATCTGATCACTGATCCAGGCCTGCACTGATCAATCCGCCTTCTTAGCTTGGGACCTCTGGCAAGGACCTCTGGCTTGGGACTGACCAAAGCTAACAAAGCTGGACTCCAGGCTAGCCAGGCAACTCTGGCTTTCACTGAAGTTTGAGCCTGCTGTATGTAGGGAGGCCAGTGAAGAAAAAATGGTTTTAAAAAAATGGTTTGGAAAAAAAATCTGTTGTATATGCCAAGAAATCATAGAAAGCTCAGTTTAGCGCTACACATAAGAATGCAATCACTGAATCAGAAAGCTGAATGTGAGGACTCAGTCTGAGGAGTATAAGACTGCCTTGGGGGAATGAGATGGGTACTTTCAAGGAGTTCAAGGCCACACCAATTTAATTTGTTGTTTCTCTGATTTTTTCAGAAAAAATCAGGAGCGGCAGGGCGAAAAAATAACAGGCCAATGCACCCCATGATAGCCTGAAATGTTACAATATAAGCCATGAAGTGAACATACCAGGCTGGTTTATACTTAAAACAATAGATTTTGAATTTTTTGTAATAATGGGGGGTTTATAGGCGCTACCTTGTGAGTTCGAAAATCGGCCCGGGACCAGAGGCGAGAGGGGTTTTTTATCTGTTTCTACTCGCCCCTCCTGTTTCTTACAGTGGTTCCCACACCGGCCCTGGGAGTTCTGGTTCTGGCAAAGAGTGCCGCTCCAGGGATGTCAAATTCGGAAGATTCGAGGACGAATCTCGAAAAGAAGGGAGTAGTGTAACAGTAAGGGGCGCTACCAACTGACCCGGCCGACAGGTCTAGACCTCTTCGGCCGAGTGTCCGGTTATGAAGCTGGTGCTCGGGAGGTCGTGGGTTCGAACCTCGGCCCTGGACCAGAGTGGGTTTTTATCTGTTTCCCCTGTTTCTTACATTTTAATGAAACAAAATTGCATTGATACTTTGAAACACGTAAGAACTAGGAAGAAAACGACTTTTTCAACTGTTGGGGACAAAACATGTCTTTCACTAAGCATTTTGCAGTTAATTTAGAACAAAAAAAATTGTGTGTGTGTGTGTGTGTGCAAATTGGAAAAAATGGACAGGGCTATCTGAGAAGCAACAAATTAGATTGGTGTGGCCTAAAGTGGGTTTCAATAATAGCAAGTACTATATTTGTAGGCTAGCATACATTGTAAGTCTGTGTGCGATCCTATTTGTGTAGGATTTTGTACAGGGACCTTCTGGGGCTACCATCCGTCCTCCTTCCAAAAAAAGGAAGTGGTGTACAGTGTCTCAGCAGGATCATGTCATCCCAGGAGGGGGTTGTTTAAAAAAACATTTATATAACAAGCTGGAGAAGCACTTGCAGGAGTGTTGTCATGATAATTCTGCAAACATCTAAAGAAAACATGGCCATAAGAACATATTGCTACAAAAATGTCTGTACTCTGAGGTGCATGCACATGAATCATGTATAAATGTACTGGAGGCACGTGTAGATAATTCTGACCCTTGTCATAACAGCAAGGTCACATGGACATTGGACCACCCACACAACCCATTATGACAGTACTAGTGGGTTGTTGGTTGAAGCAAGCAAGTCCCGATCCTTGTAGAGGGCACAGTTTCCTCTCCAAGCAGAGGTTGGTTGGGAAGATTGTGACCTTTATATGTCCCGCCAAACCGCTGTTGGCATAGGCATTAGGAGGAGTTTGAAAGTGAATTCTGAAAGGGTGAATTGAAGGCGAGTTCCGACACGTGCTACGTAAAGTCACTTGAAAGACGAAAGATCACACCAATCCAGGGGGCTCTCCCTGGACATACCTAACGCACTGCGGGTGCCCTTCCTAACATAAATCCAACTTCCCACTGCTCATGCTGTTGGTGGGGCTAATGAGGGAAAAAACAGGGTTTATTCAAAGTCACAATCTTCCCCACCAACCTATATTTGAAGAGTAGAGACAGATAATGGGCTGGTCCACATGTCCTACCTACCTGAGGATACATAATCTACTTCTGGTAGTATATTTTCTGCACCTTTACCCCAATGTTGTAAATTATAGATCAAACTTTACAATCACAGTGCAATTGCCAGGTTGGCACATTAGACCCCTAGCCCACCCTGCGTCTAACCATAATTGTGTCAGTAGCAATGTGTCTGGTTGGCCTCTTGAGTCGTGTTTGTTTTGGCAGATTAACTATATGGCCCCTGGGACAATGTGGGAAGCCATCCTGCAAAACATGGGGAGGGGGTGACAAATAGGTTCTCCTCCTACCAAATAAGAAAACATTATCTCAATCAACTTTTGCTGGACACCATAAAACTCCCTGAATTCACACCAGAGAGAGGCAGGGAGGAACATGTATCTTACCTTCGTCTGTAGTAACTTAGATTGAAGGATGTGTACAACTGTCTTTAGAGTGAATGATTTCTCAAAGACAAATCATGGCCATGACTATACATTGTATATCAAGGAGCTTACCTAAGTGGATGAACCAGGCTGTTTACACACTGGTGTTAATTATAAATTTATAAATGGTACAATATTAAACCGTTCTGTCCATGCAAAGGAAGTGGTACTGACAAATAACAACAAACAAGTCTTATTCTAAAGTTTGATGACTGAAGATCTGTGAAAATGTGCCGAAGGACTGAAGAAATGAGAAGTGTTCAAGTAAATTGTGGAAAAGTAATTTTCTTTATTGTATTTTTACTGCACCAGCAACACAGTACTTTTAAATGTGTGTATACGTACTTCTCTGATTGATCATATTGCATGCAATTATAGTATAATTCTTTTATGTTCTTTGATACATAGATTTCCATGTGCAGTCACACCTGCTCAAACTGGCTGAGAGTTAATGGTCCTCGATTCGAGGTGTTTTAATGTCAAATACTGTAGGTATCTCTAGATTCTCACGGCCTAAACTTCATGGTTACTGGCAGATGAAGCAATGTTTAGATATTTGAGATTCATAAAATTTAATCACGTAGTAATTTTCTAGAGTGCGCATGGTGATATCAACATCTTTGAGCGCTTTCAACAACCGCCCATATACCGGCTGTAAACCACTTGCGAGCGTATTTACTGTATGTGTACAGTGCAGTACAGTGACACCACGGCTGATACAAACTGTAGTACAGTGACTTCAATAGTTCCAAATCCCCGCTATAATAATCACGCACGGCAAATAATTTGAGTAATGACAACTGGGGGTACACCCGAGAAGAGAACAGTTACAGCGCGCTGAATTTCCCACCAATATCACCTAGTATAGACTCCATTTACCCCATGGTGGTGGTAATCTTTCTCCTTAGAAAACATCACGCGGCAGTCGAAACCCAAGAAAAACTGGTCGGTTTGAGAATCGAATGATTGACAGATTTACAGACTCATGACCCCGTCAACAGGTCGCCAAGGATCGGGCCTTGTGGTTGCCGCGGTGATGCCCTGGGCAGGTCGCTTAATGCTTGCGTCAATAGGGAAAATTTTGAACATGTATTGTACACATCTTTCCCTGCAATTTTCAAACTTCTGTAATGTTACTCTTATGGTCCATGATAAATCATTACACAGAATTCTTGAGTGCATGGCAAAAGAAATCAGTTGTATCCCACGAGAATTATAAGGCTGAGTGTATATGAAGATAGAACCAATATAGCAAGGTTACCTCCTTTTTTTATACATATAAAACCCTCTCAACCGGTCTGAATTGATACCAAATGTAACAACAGAAGCAGTCAGAGTACTTTTGTTAATGATTCGTATCAAGCTAAGGCAGCAATTTCAACATTTCTTTCAAGTTTGCTTGATAAATCTTGCGATTATCTAAACAATCTTGATATTTTTCAAAGCATCTTGAGATGCTATGGAAAAAATCTCAAGATTCCTTGAAAACATCTCGGAAAGATCTTGAGACCTTTTCATTTTCATCTCAAGATTTTATGAAAGATCTTGAGATTGTCATGAAAAATCTCAAGATTTCGTATAAAATATTGAGATCTTTGGAATAAATATTGAGATTTTTCAATTTTCAACGAAGCGTGAAGACCCCCGCTGGGGGTCATTATGATCCGCTATGTAACAGAGAAGTTTGTGACAAAAGATTGGATATGTACCTCTAAGCAGTAAACGGTTAGAGGCATTAGTCCAAAGTGCTCTGCTCATTCCAATAATAATCTGCTCAGTGTTGAATGTGCTTCTACATGTAAAACTAATCTCTGCAAATCCTGTCCTCCAAAAGGTCAGCTAGCTAGGGGAGATTTATGCTGAGGTCAGAACCAGATAAAAACAACATATTTGGGAGAAGACTTATATCCAATCCTTATTGCTGGGATGGAAATTTAGCTGCCAAGTGCTGTGGGTTGTTAGAATAATGCCAAGCGAATGCCTGCAATGTATCTAATACAACTG
>NW_017804001.1:36964-48351 GCF_001625305.1 Branchiostoma belcheri | reverse complement strand
GGAGAAAGGTAAAGTCAAACTTAACACAATTTTAGTCATCGTTGTTTGCACGCACACTTAGGAATAAACTTACATAGTAGGGTAAACGTGAAACTACATGTGATTTCTAGTGAGAGGGAGGGAGGGGGGAGGAAGAGAGAGACAGAGACAAAGATAGTTAAGAATTCATTTTGGAGTACAAAGATAGTAGATTTTACCACTTCTGGAAGGTGTAAATGTAGACTGTGTACATTGTAATTAAACTGACCTCCGCAAGATCAACCGACCCGGACCGATAAATGGCTATTGAGTAACAAATAATGATTTCGATCTGTTTTTTACGATTTTGTCTGACTTAATGTGATTCATGTATTCACTTTGTATATTTTGCTTACCTGCGTTGTTCATGTTTATATACAATTCTCTGTTATTTATGTTTAAGTATTACCTTACGTTTTATCATTTCTGTAAACTGGGCCCCACTGAAAATCAACTTGACAAAGTTGAGTTGGGCTACCGATGTGTCTTAAAATATAATAAATAAATAAATAAATATATGCATGTGATAACGTTATGTGTTTATTTTGATGTAATGATGTAAATATCAATACCATTCAGGCAACATTATAGTTCTATTTTGTATGTTTGCAATGCTGGTATGGAAATAATTGAATCTAAAACCATATGATGAGCTACGAGGTGTGCATGTATGACAATCTTGAATGCAAATAAATTCGATGCAGAAGCTAATTGGCAGACAGACCAAAATCAGTGAATAGCATAAATTCAAACAGTTTGTTTCCTGACATTTCATTGACCGTTAACCAATCATGGCATAAGTACTTTCAGTTGTTTTTCTTTTGTTTATATGATTTGTAACTCCCATGTTCAAGTACGTTATTTAATGTTCTACCATTCCTAAGTTTGTATTATTTGGAGTCCGACCTCTGACCATCTCAAACAACACTGACAGACTGATTATCATTGTTGTATTTAGATTATGATTTTCAAGATCTGTTGTTTAACTTGATTTGCTTGTATTCGTATGTGTAATTATCATACTATATTACTTTTGTACTATGGGCTCCCTTGGAAATCAGATTGCAATTTGGCTGAAGGGACTACCCATGTGTTTGCAAGATAAATAAATAAATAAAGACAGTGTCCTTCATGATTATAGCATTTCTTTGATTCATTACTCCTGAAGAACGTCCCACATCAGACGAACTGCAGTGACTGCGGTGTGTTTGCCTGCATGTATGCCGACCGTGTGAGCAAAGATGCCAGCATTGACTTTACGCAGATGGGTATTGCTTTGCGGCATAAAGATTTGACTAACAAAAACATGTTTACCGGGAGCTGATGGAGTGCCTCAAACTCTGAAGAAGTCACCTTGAACCTTTGAAACATATATCACGCCTATTGATTCGCGATTGCGAAAGGTGAATAACTTATACTTTGACTTGTAATCATACTAATCCTGACATTTGAATTGCTGAACTTTATTATCTATCTTGTCTTATATACAAATTGTTCTTTTCAACTAGGATCATCTGTGCTCTCTTTCCGCACAGTCTTATCCAAAATTGTCCAAACAGCTGACCAAATGGACTACCAATACTAACAAATATTCAAACACAGATTGAGTCCTGAATTCTAGAAAATGTCAAAAACGAATACATTTCACCATAAAGTGGTAAAATTTATTTAATAACTAAACAATGCAATCTTGTCATTCACAAGTTACATATTGGAATATTGATCTACTTGGAAGTCATTTTTTGTAAACGCTTGTTACACAATAAACTAGAGATGTGTAGGTAAATGGATAGGTAAATGAAACAGAATGGTCTTTATTTGAAGAAATCGAACCTACCATTAGGGAGTTATGGCCAATCAAAGGTCTAAAAATTAGTCCCGACTTTTCCGGAATCTATATAATGTGTTAAAAACTAATAATATATTCAAACTGTAATAAGTAAATAATAAAGGTGGTCACGAGTTATCTGTTCTCATGATGGTCTCTCCATCCACTTTGTCAAAGTAGTAAGTCTCAAGGTGATAAAGCATTTGTAACATGGCCGTTTCTGCTAGGATTCCACTTGAATGTCTGTTGATATAACGCTAATACCAAGAACTTGTTTCTTATCTCAGCCACACCGCTCCTTTGGTCCGGGCACAGATGCTGAGTTGCGGGCACGACTTGTGCTTTGGTTTTTATTGTAGTTTTATAACATATGTCCTTTCCTGTCTTTCACAACAAGGACAACGTTGCGAAGTTTGTGCCCAAACTTGTGTCCAGACTTTAAACGATGGCTACCAACAACTCTTCTACCAGCACAAGTGCACAAGAAGATTACCTTGACCCCTCTTTGCGTAACTCTGAAGATGATATGGAAATGTGCGCGCTGTTGGACAAAAAAAGGATTATAGCGACATTACAACAGGTGGTGAAGAGAACTACGTTCATCCCCTGCTGTGCAATGTGTTGGATCAAACTGAAAGTGCGTACAAAACATACTTCTCTTGTGAGGACTTCACCAGGCTTTTCCGTGACAGGGCAGTACCGTTCGCCGCCCCCGTGCAGACCTCAACCCCCATCCCAGACAACAGAGCGTAAAGTGCACCCGAAACCATAACTATTTCGGACGGCGAGTCGGACATTCATGGCGGCGATTCTGACGACTTTTCCTGCCTGTTTTGTTCATCTTCGGACAGATCAAAGGAACTGCCTAGCGGTTACGAACTGTTGTACCATACACCTTCACTCCGTTCGGAAAGTTTTACGGAACTTGACTTGCTGTCGGGATCTTTTCCAAGTTCGACGAACCGTCGGAAGATGGCCACAATGATGATATCGTTGTCATTTCATCATCATCTTCCAGCAGCCAGTCAGACAGTAAAGAGGATGGGGAGAACTTTTTGGATATCAGGTAGGACTGTATTCCGGATGCTGATCTCTTCTATATTTTTCTTGTTTCGTTTCCCAACTCTATACGTTCTTCCGTACCTCGAATTCGACGGACACCTTTGTCATAGGCGACGCCCTGTTTCGTACCTATGGTGGAAGCAGAGACCTGATCAACTCTGCCATCAACAACCTTGGAATGCCCAGGGCATTTCAGAACGAGCTACGAAGCTTTTTCGAGGATGTAATGTTCCAGGTGTCGCGGTACAAGGTTTACTTGTACTTGTACGAACCAATCAACCCCAACCTACACCAACCCGAGACAGTAGAACACTGATACAGGCTTGCTTCGTAACAAAAGTACCTGCAAGTACATGTATATGCATTGTGAGGACAGTTGGACAAAGACATTGTTAAATTAATCTGGGCTGTCAATTACTGGTGAATCTCATGTTAAAGTGTTTGTGTGGGAAGTCGGGACAGCTCAATACCTTCTCAAAGACGAAATGTGTTAGATTCGGACAGCATTACATCTTTTCCCATACAAAATGCGTCACTCCACTCAAGCCAAATTTTTCATACTCTTTGAAAAGAATATGGGACAAGAGCAAACATGAGAAAAATTGACTTCAGGCATTTACATTTACATTTACAGCTGAACAAGCCCCCACTGAGCCAGAGGCACAGTCCCCGAGGTCTGGGTTTCCAAGAGGCTTGACAGCTTTTAAATAAAACCTGACTAACATACCCTGAGAAAGCTGGATGTTCTGCCATTTCCAGTCAGTGTTTGCTACTTTGTCACATAAATAAACATCAAGATGTGTCTGGAGTCATCCAAGAGCCAATTTTGTTATTATCAAATACTGATTGTGTTTTTCCAGTGTTTCGGTTATGGATGCTAAGATGTTTTATCCGGCTGAAGACTTCAGAGATCAAACCCTTCTGCCAAGTGAACATGTCCTCTCTGGATTGATCTGTACAAAGAAAGAAACATCTTCATTTACAAACATGTATTCATAAGAAAATAAATTAGATCAATACCTCGAACTATGAAGACATCGAAAGTACTTTTCACGGTAGCCAATTGTACATACTGATACATCCCAAAATCTTCCCCCAAACTGTTGAAGTGGTTGTCATGCAAATTCCTTCTACTGTTCTAGCACCTCGGGGTCATGCTGCAAATTTTCACAACACGCAGCAGATTAAAGACTGCATAATGTCAGTTACTTACAGCTTTGAGTGCAAGAACTTCAATCTCATAATAACGAGGATACAACCCAACGGTTTAGCTATGTATAATGTGTTGAACTTATCCATGCAACAACTATATAATATAGTGGCAAAGCTACCGGGTATTCGGTTCGTACTCACTGCATAAATTATGCATAAATAAACACAAAGAACCCAAATGCAAAAGAAACTGGCAAAAGAAACTGGCGTGAACACGTATAAAAATAGTAACCCACAAATACATTATAGCTCACAGCCACATTATCCAGTACAGAAGCAACAAAGGCTACTTAGCAATCATTTGCAAAAATTTCCATCATTTTTCTCCGTCGCATATACATTGAATTTACCACGCCACAGAGGATGGGCGGAACGCCGTAAGTAACCCTTACTGAAACTGAAAGGACCACCCCTAACCAGTAAGAATTACACACCCAGATACAGCTATTCTTTACGAAAAATGCAGGTTTTCGAGGAGAAATACCCAGAGAAGCTAACACTGGACCTTACCTCACAATAGCCGCCCTGCACTGACGCTAAAAATCGGCAGACGACCGCATCATTCTAATAATATCCATCCGCGACAAGACATCTGGCGGGTCACAAAACTTTGAATAATGGGCAGAAGTACAGCCTACACCACCAAGACTTAGATATTTGTACCAGTATTTTCTACCTACCACGTTAACTACATATTATGCGAGCTGTTACCGCAAACGTGTCTTGTTTTCTTCGCACTACTTTGTGGCGGCGAATGGGTATTATCTGTCTGCAGGGGGATATTTGGTTGAGCAAATCAAACACCGTGAGGCTCGTACAGGGTTTTATACAACATCGTTCTTCATAGTATTTGCGATCAAACGTGACATATTTCACTCCAAACTTCCCCGAATAACTTTTCTAAAAACCAGTGCAAAACATTATACATTTTAGAAAAATAACTTCCACATGTCACTCCAACCTTACTGGAATAACTTTTCTAAAATCATAGTGCAAAAACAATTATACATTCTAGAAAGATAATTTTAAAAAATAGTTCTTCCAAATTAAACCTTTCCCAAATGAAGTTTGTTCATTTGGGGCCTAGGGTGTCAGGCTGGGGATGGTTTTGATGATGACACTCACTGCAAAATGGAACTTTTCAGGATTATCTAATGGCTTATTTCATAATCACACCAGCCCAAAATCGACCCCGATGCAAGGATAGACAGTCACGTTTTGTTGTCAGCGTTCCACACTTTGTTGTGATGGACTGGGGTCACTCAATCTTTTGTTTATTTATCATTTGTCTATAGTTTGCACCTAGTTTACAGTAAGTTATGCAGAAAAGGAATGTGCGGGAGAAACCAGAAACCTGTAGTTTATCAGGGGTTCCCTTCAATGCAATTAATGTTATAGTTGCTTTGGTCAGTTACATATCTTTAGCACACATGTATTTTAGATAAAGATGAAACAAAAGTATAAAAGCAAATCATTATAGATACGAATGACTATAGAGTTAACCGATGGCACTAACTAACTAAATAAATAATACTTCATTTAACAGAAAGAAAGAAAGGTAAACAAATTTGCATAAATCAATTGGTAAATTACGCAGATAAAGGTTTGACATCCAGATAAAAATAAAATACTTATAGAAAATTCAAACTCTACTGCTGGGTAAATTACGAGGATACATATTCCGGACTTCTGTTATCACTAACGAGTTCTAACGAGTGACGCTAGCGCTGAAGAAGAGTGGTGGATGTCACTTGAAACGTCCGGAATTTATCTCCGTAATTTATTCAGTAGTAGAGTATAAATTTTCTACGACAATTGGTAAGTTATTAGGCATAAGGTCAAAGTATAAAGATAGATACCAAATACTGGCGCAAAAAAAATGGACTTTGTTTTTAACATAGGGCAACAGTTGGACTTTGTACTAGAGGACCCCATAGCGTCTCCCCCATTCCCTTTAACAACAGTCATTCCTCTGAACGTTTTTAAAGGGGCTTACGTACTAGATATACGTACGTCTTCAATCAAGTTTTGCCATGGGACGAGTAAAGAAGTTCTCGGTTGACCAAGCCGTCGAGGAAAAGTCGGGTGTCAAAGGTAGTTTGTTGTGGTGGGCTGTTCGAGTCATTCTTGTGCTCATTGTCATCGCCTTCTATAACCACCATAACCATGTTGAAGAAGAAAATGCGGCTTTGTCTGAGAGAGTTCAGCATCTGGAGACAGAGTTGCGGCAACTTAAAGAACACTGTTTTCCCAAAACCACTCTGGATGATACTGGAGGCCGAAAGGGTCCAAATGACGGTTACGCAGTTAAAACAAGGAAACTTGAGGTACGTACGTATACGTAGTGAAGCATTATGTTCGCCTACCTCTTCATTATGACTTTGATATTGGATCTGTGTTGTAAGGCTTAAGGAAAACAATAAAACATGCGAAATTCCGTGTGTCGGAATTGGCAATCTTTCTCTTGAGAAGGTACTTATAAACATTGAATCACTGCGATACCAATTTTGCCCCTAAGGCCACACTGATTTAATTTTATGGATGACATCCTCTGGACACCCCAAAATTAATGCGCGCGGGCGAAAAAAATAAAAATCCAGCAAAAAAAATGCTGCTGAACCACAGGAATACAAGCCGGTATTGTGAGCCACAAAACACAGTTTCTTTATTTGTGGGAGGTACTACAGCTAAAGACAACCTACATCTACGGTAGATGTAGGATGCTAAAAAAGACTTTAGCTGGTTCTAGCAGACTTGGCTGAACTGATGTGCACGCCCAGGCACGCGCCAGAATTTTTTTTCCGTTGGTCACACACGTAGCCAAAGTTGTCGCCCTGTCAGGAAGGCAGGAGCGGAGAGGAACGGCGGAGCGGATATACAGCGTTCACGGATGGATTCTATGCTACCAAAGACAAACCAAAGTGAACGTGAAAATAACAGTACGTTGAACAAATGTAAAGTACGTTGATCAAACTTTTTTTCAATATCGGAAAATCCGGTGACTTAAATTTTAGAACAACAAAATACGTCAATACTTTGTATACGATGTTGCGATGCGGACGGCCCACGCTACATGTTCTCATGCTCTGTCTCTCAACGCATTCACGTGCCGTGACGTCGCCACTCAAGTTCTTCTTCTTTTTTTTTTCTCCAAGACAACAGGGTAACGATGTGAGTTTGACGCACAGAGTTGCGGAACAAAGAGCAACTATTATACGAGTAAGAGAACGGGGTGAACCATAATTCAAAGGTTCTTTACGCCCCTGGCCCTTGTTTACGGTCTGCGACTGGGTGAATCTACATCAAATTTTGCAAATTTTACGTCGATTTCAGGTTCTCCTGTATCTGGAAAGTTCGTGCGGTACGGTCGGCCAGCTTCGATATAACGCAGGTCGGGCAAAAATACCAGTGGCGGTGGTAAAAGCATGGGCAGAAAACTTCTCTTACTTTGCCTCTCAAAATGTGGTAAATTGCCTTATTTGAGGTTAAAAACTTCAAAATACATGTGCAGAAGGGCACGTTTTGCGGCACACAAGCCCGGAGCCTTTTTGTGGCATTTATAAGTCGGCACTGCCGGAGTTCTGTGGAGCCTTGAAGTTAGGTTGATCTTTTTTTTTTTTTGTAGTAACAGGCAAAAATTAATGCCCGCGCGGATGTCATCCATAAAATTAAGACAGTGTGGCCTAAGGAGATAGAGGAGGGTTTCAAAACGGCTGAAGAGGAGACAACAAAAGAAGACTGAAGCAGCCACATAAGAGACAATGGGAGCAGGTAGGTTTTGCCATTTTTGAAGGTGTCATAATTGCATGAGTTCATTTGCAAAACAATACTAATCATTAATATCTAGGTCAACTATACGGATAATTATTAATAGAGATCTATGATTGTACAAATAAGAGGTCAGGGTAACGTGTTGTTCCAATGTCATTATGGTTGGACATAAACGGCTGTGGAGTAGTAGATAAAGATTCAACTCTTGCTTTATTTCAGGACAGTAGCCCGCTAAAGAATATGTCCCCAACACCGATATTGAACCATTTGGACTTCTGGACACAAAAGGCATGCAGGACCGCGGTTATAAAAGAAACTGCTCGTCAACGAATACTAAATATAAATGCTACAATTGCTAACTCTGTTTACAGAAAAGTCTATAGTTGGACTATACGTAGGAAACAACAAAGCGTTTTTACAGAAGAGGGCATGTGCATTGTGGTGGACTGAAGTATAAGTGTACACGGAATTTTAACTTTTTGCCAGCAAATTCTACATGCATTTGAGTATTCTCTACAGTTATGAGCTAAATACAATTAGGAGCAAATGTCTGTAGGTATATAACAATGGTGACATGGGTAGAAAAAACTAGAATTTGCAGATCTCGACATTACATGACCCAAAACCCCTACAATAGTTTGTGTGTTCTCATGGTAACGGGCTAAACAAGTTTTGCGGCCATTTCCCTTGATTTGGAGATTTTAAAACCATGAAAATTGGCACAGTTTAGGGCATGATTGATACAAATGCTTGAATATTACGGAAAAAAAGGCTAAGACGACCAACTTGTCTGTTACAAGCCAGCACGGTCCAGCTATACCATCAGGTTGTATATGACACATAGATAAGCTTTGTGACTTTTTAAAGAGAGAGCACTCTTGCGATCAACTTGTGATTATTTTGATGTAGATGTCTCCCTAATAACTAATAGCCATATAAAATTGCATAACTTTAAGAGTAACCCACGCTTTCGCTCTTGTTCAAAATAAACATCATTGCCCGCTATTTACACGTCGAACGTTTTTTAAAGAAAATTTAGGTAGAGTCAAGCACCGTTTTAGCATTAGGTGACTTTATTGCTGCAGACATACCGTTATGTAAAATTTCTTTGCCACAAGTGACCACCTAAGGAAAATCAGGTCGATGTCATCAAACCATGCTTCTAAAAGGTCTGGATAGCTATTCACCATGCAGCATGGTATATGATGGATGAAACTAAGACGTGTACCATGGAAACACTGTTTAGTACCAAGGATAGAGGCAATGTGACAAAAAAGATGACATCCATTTGTTATGTCTGTCAGCTTTCTTGATCGAAATGACAAAGCGCATCGCATAACACACGGGACGACTCAAAGACAGTCTTTTTCATTTTAACTAACATTTTTAAAAATTCATTTTCAGTTAATAGCCGGCAGAGCCTATCATTTGTCAACAATTGTCGCAAGGTGGCAAACTGTTCTCTTAGCGGACCAACTCCCCTGACATATTATCTGTCTATTTGGCAAATTTCTACTCTATCCAGCCGCTTCCTGAAGCCTGAAAGAGGCTATTAAAATAGCTACATTTCAAAGTGCAGAAACATCGTGAAAATTTGGATATAATGCCACAGCAAGTAAATTTTATGGATGGCATCAGCTGATTTTCGGGGAGAAAAAAAAAAAACCAAGACATTTGGTTGCCCTTCAACGGTGGTCAACATGACGAAAATCGGCAACCACGTCGTTGATATATTTCGCTTCGGAGTCATCAGGGATCCAGCAAACTTGAGGCGCAATTGTGTACCTACAGTATAGTACTGTTGAATACAGGAATAAAAGACTTGTTTGTTGTAATATCATGTTTTTGTCGCCTCAATTCTTGCTTAACAAGGTCTATGATCTCAAAATTCGGAATCTTGTTTTTTGCCCGTCTGGTTTTTTTTTCGCCCTGTCGCATTGAATTTGGAGTCTGAGGAGGATGGCATCCATAAAATTTACTTGCTGTGGCCTAAGTGATGTAGACGTATGTTACACATTGTCAGATTGACTGTGATTGACACAGGTCACCTGACCTCTGGGGTAGAAAGGCAATAATTAGCGTTGGATAATTTCACTCCTGGCCTTTTCTTTTGTTACGCCGCTGTGTCCGGCGTTATCACACCATGATATAAGAGAACAAAACTCAAACCACATGGAATGTAAGAACCACAACCACAATTTTTATTAAAACCAAATGACATCTTCAAAGCAATGTGATAGGTATTATATAATGTTACAGTCATCCTATTGTGTAAATGATATAGTCTCCACCAGACTCCTTTGCAGTCTGAATATGTAGTCTGAAATTGGCCTAAGAGAGGGGTATTTAATTGTCTAGGGGAGTTAGCCGGCCGTAGTACCTGACATAACAGGCCTATTATGGTCAGCTAGCTCCCCTAGCCAATTACCTATCCTTTCCACCTATTTGGACTACTTATTTAGCCCGCAAAGAGTCTGGCGTGGACCATATATTATCAATAAATGATATAGACGTGCACTGAATAAAAAGACATCCTTAATGCACACCTTAAAGCGCGCGTAAAGGTTTAACTTCCCCCCATCAATTGTACATTTAGGCTAGGCTTTAAGGTGTGATTAAAGATAGGATTCCGTACAGCGATATCAATCACTTAAGCCGTTAGTAGGTTTGAATAAAAAAAAGGTAAATTTTCCCTTACCGTTAGTAATAATCACCCAAATAATCAATGAGAAGTCCGGCATAGCCGTACTAGCGCTTTAGAAATACTCGATATGAATGTAGCATAAACGTCCATGTCTGTTAAGGTCGAAGTTAAGGCCATGTTGATTTGGTTATATGGATGACATCCTCTGTGGACCCCCATACCGATGGAAGCGTGCGAATTTAAAAAAAAGTTGCCTCCATTATGAAATCTACGTGGTCATGAAGGTAGAACAAATGACTAAACACACAGAGTACATGGAATGGCGAATAGGGGACTCTTTAGTTTTTCATTTCTTCTCATTCATTTTTTCCCTTTGGAATGGATTTTTTTGGTATTCTACGACATTGATATCGTTTTCCAATATTTATTTTGCAATTTAAGACATATATTTGCTCATTTTGCAGCTCCTTTGTCCGATGTACCATGCGATGTACAGCATGGTCGATTTTGTTGGAAGCGGACGAAACTTCCTGCGCGCACGAATGTCATTTATATAATCAAATCAACATGGCTTGACATAGTTCGGAGGTAAAACTATGATCAGACACAAACAAAAAATCACAAATATAATCGAATTTTTGATTGACCTACAAAAGTCTTCCTTACCTAAATATGTAGCCTAATAGACATATGGTGTCAGCAATTAGAAATTAGTCAACAATAAAGTAACCGAAACCTACAAAAGAACAATATGTAACACCATTATTAGATATACTCCTACCATATACCTTAAAGGTAAAAACTACAAGTACAAATCAACACCGTCACCAACAATGCTGACAAAAATGGTAC
>NW_017804001.1:27905-36903 GCF_001625305.1 Branchiostoma belcheri | reverse complement strand
AGAGAAAGAAAGGCTGTCATTGGTCTGATAAGGTGTGAGGCTTGTTGCTAGTGTCAGGACAAAACAATAGACAGGACTTCACACATTGAAATCTATACATGAAATACACTCCTACCATTATTGTATATGATACCTGACAAAACTCCCGTTTAAATGGCTACCCTCTATCCACAGCAAGTTAGTCAACAGTAATATGCCTCTCACCGCGCCTCATAAAGATCTCGGCCAAAACATATCGTGGTGCGAACGTCACAGCAAATGGTAGCGGTTTGAAATGAGTCTTCAAAACAAGGTGTACATTTCCTAAACAAGTCATCGAAACGTGAAAACAATTGAAGACCAGGCTGATATAGAATGTGCGTCTAAAGTACACTTGACATGACAGCTGTTAACTGCATAAGTAGCAGTCCTTCCGCGCTTCATAAATTAACTTAGCCAAAACTGGCCGACGTTACCAAACATCCACACCCTGTAAAATTATGGATAAAAGTACGTATGAACTCACCTTTTTATGTCTGTATCTCTGGTTGGGAGAAGGCAAAGGGGCTACGTATCTCCGCGCCCGCCGGCCTGGGCAACTGTAGGGAAACAGCGGTGATTAGCCTCGTGTCAACTGTCATTATAGGAAAGAAAATATAGATAAGAAAAGATAAGAAAAATATCTCAACTTAGCGAACATACGTCACAGGTCCTCCATTACAAAACTAAATCAGTTGTCACAAATTACGAATTGAATCAGGAAGACATAACCGCACTCCTCTGGAACAAAGAACCTGTCAATTCTGTAGTTTAGGCCAAATAGAAGATGAAATACATTTCACCATAGATTGCCCCTTGTATAGTAGAGATAGACTCATATTTTTTAGCCATGTATTAAGTATATTTCCCCACTTCAGATATTTGACTAGTAAAGAGAAATTTGTATTCCTTTTAACTTTCGATAAACCTACTCTAAGTGATCTCACAGCCGCATATATCCATACAATCACTACTAAGCGAGATGAAGCCGAAAAGAATACATGTAGTAATTAGACATTTATTTACGCTCTTATATGTTCATTTGTATGTAATGTATATGTTTATGTTCATGTTCTGTACCCATGCGACCTGTACTTAGTTCTGTAGAACACAAATGTACAATAAAGGTCTTCATTATCATCGCGGGAATGTCTGCTAACAACTCGCCCCCTGGCCGTACTGGCCCGACTTTCCACAAACGAATCGAGACGGGATATGAAGTTCCAAAACCAAAGGCAAAGTCAACTTTTTGGGCCATAGTGAAGGACAGACTAACAAAAAGGCCAGGCAGGAGGATTAGGAAAAAAATAGCCGAACAGGAAAGGGCAAATTTAGCGGAGAGAAAAAAATACTAGGGCACAAAAGAACGGGGCTAGACGGGGCAATAAAAACACAAGAAAGCATGGGAAAGCGCATCAAAAAGGGAAAACCAGCTTTCAGAAACAATACAGCCACAGAAGGGCAGGAAATGACCAGTGAGGGGCGACCGTTACACCACAGGGGTAACTGGTACAAGATGGCACAGGAATGCAAGATGCGACACAAACAAAGGACCACCCGTGAAGTGACGATTAGATAGGGATTCTCAGAAACTGAAACTCGGCTTTTCTAACCGGAGAAAAACGTTCTATCCGAAAAAGTTGGGGTACGGGAAAAGCAATAACGCCAAAAGCGCCACAAAATCAGCCGGACAAAGTGAACTATAAACTTAGCAAAGTTTGGAAAACAGGCCGAGAAAGCTAGCCGAAAATGCGGAACACGTGGGGACGCTTAGCAGATGGTCAAAGCTACGAACTATACGAAGTGTGTGGCAACTTTTAACGAAAATTCTAGCAATTACAGCAGCGTTCACAGGACAACAACTTGACGTACAATCCGGTATGAGAACCAGTGTAGAATTTAGGAGGAATCAGTGTAGTATTTCGGGGATCTCTGTAACGGTTTAGTTCTTGGTCTAACTTTACTTACGTCAAGTTACGCGTCTATCTGATTTGCTAGTTAACCAAGTAAAACACAGAGCCGGGTCGATTTCGATTGTACGGGTTGCTGTATTGTGATCTGCTGTATATATACAAAGTCAATGGTCTAGTCTTAGAGTTACAGTGGTCTAGTTTCGGATCTAAGTTACAGGAGTGGAACCCACAAGGGATATGAACTACAGAGAGCTAATACAGAGTGTGTGTTACTAACCTGGGGTCCTGTGGTCGACTGAATCCTGACGCTGACTGCTCTCACCAGTCATTGGCTAAATGAGCATGTAAATGAGCGTCCTGCTTGTGGAAAGGACGCTTGAAGAGAGCAAATGGTTTTAACGAGCTCTGATTGGTCAATTCCAGAAAAGTTTGAGCGTGGCCCGTGCGATACAAACAAGGAGACCCCGTGTGGTACAAACCGGGAATTCCCCGTGCACGTAGTGCACTGGTCAACGTAAACCTAGCGGGCGAGGATCGGCTTTCGTCTCCGGCCAAGTCCGGCATAAATTTCCCTTTCTTAATGCAAATCTGTCGTTTTTGTTTTCTTTGTGTCTTTCTAAAGGGTTGTGATAACCTACTCTACTCGGGTGGTATTTTCGTGCGCGCTCGCTAGTACGTAACGTATATACACGGCTGCAATCTGGCACTGCGTTATTTCTACCGTAGCGGGTCTAAACAAGACGCAAGATTCCTATTTTGGGGTATAAAATGTTGTCACAGTGGTAATACACTATTTGAAACGGACCTATACGAATTACCTTTCTTTGGCGACGCTAGGGAAAACAGCATCTCTCGATAAACAGAGATAAATACTTAGATCCTGAGGGGGTGCCTTAATTCCGACCTACCCCTAATTCCGTACTAGTTTGAAAAATCCTGGTTGCGGCGTTATGCATGGGAGCACGTGCCTGAAAATAACCACAAGAATGGCCAAAGTTTTTGTGATGATGTCCGTAATCTCACAAAGTTTGTTTTAGTTCGTACACTCCGACAACAGACGAGTGAAAAATCTGTTTAAATTCGACGCTTGTTCGTTACCGTTCCCTCAGAAGGGAGTTAGTCACGAAAAGGAACTTAGCCACGGAGGGAGTTTGGGCATTGGCCCGTCAATAATTAACTCGTTCCCCGGACAGTCTGCCTCGCCCAGCATGATCTCCTTCCCAGGATCGTCTGTGTGACGAACCCAGGCGCCAGAAGCCATCATGCGGCTGTATAATGTATTGCACAAAAGACTCACACACGCATATTCAATAGGGTTCTTTAATAGGACGCTGTGTAGGAGCGTGTGGCGGTCTAAAGCCCCGCGGACACTTTTGTAATATTGGATGTTACCCAGATCGGACAAGTGTAGGCCGTCAGGCGCAAAGTAGTTTGCAATTTGGGTTGCGTCTCCACAGACGTCTGTGGTCCCATACTGTGACCTTGGGGTAACTCTGTAAGTCCCTTCAGCGCCTCCGTGAATTTCTGAAGGCGCTGAGGAAAGTCAAACATGTTAGGTGGAATATGGAGACACCAGATATCTGGGGAACCTTGGACGAGCGCCCGGTCTGCTTTCTGGTGGAGACCCACTGGGTGTATACGTAGCGTGTCTATTATATATGGCAATACCTATTAAAAAGCTCATCCTTATTTGGTAATAATGCGTCAGATACCATTCTTTTCTAATAACTATACCTTCCTCACGTACTTCCTAAATAATCAAACATAAATCCATACGAATGTGAGTTACAGCTCAGGGTACACATTTCATCAGTCGTTGATGCTTTATTTCTTTATTTCTTTATTTCTTTATTTGAATTCACCACATGCAAAAAAACAAGTGGAATGGAGGACAAAACAGGTGTATCAACGCCTTTACAAGTTGTCCTCCCAAACCTGAAATGATAATACAAAACAATACGGAACCAAGTCAAACAATAAACATTAGACATAAGACATCAAAAATCAGTAGACATGAAATATACAATTCGGTAAAAGTTATACAGAGAATTGATTATGTACTAATATGCATGCATCATATTAGCACCCTCAAAAAACAATACAACTTCCTACATACAATACGGTGTTAAAAGCACACACATTTTGACATACTAGTAGTACTAAAACAACAATCCGTTATAAGAAAAATTCCTTTTAAACAAGGTATATCAAAAGGGTTACAAATTTATACTATAATATAACTAGAGTTCCCCGATCTCATACCTTCGCCAAATGATGTTAATCTTTATGACTGACAAATTATAGATTATTCCCCCTGATTTAACAAATAGGGTGCTCATTTCCATTCTCATTTTCATGGATATCAATTTATCATATACGCAATGTACAGTCTTATATTAACAAACAATGCCATTCTAGCATTTCCTAATAAATTATGCAAATGAGGTCCTAATTTGAATACATTATGTTTTCATAAGATAAAAATAAGTGTTCACCTTCACTTATCTTTCAAATACCACACGTATGAAATTCCAGGCACTTATCATTACATAATTATAAAATTAATTATGCAAATTAGGTCTTCATTTACATAATCAATATCTGCCTGTGTTTCTCTCGTTCTCAATTACCAATTTCACGAGCTTCAATAGTCCTATCATGGAATGCAGCTGATTTATAGAATTTCCCCATAAATTATGCAAATCACATAATTATATCAAGCATCACGTAAGCTACCTACATACCAACAATAACGACTATCTATCAACCGGCTCTTGAGTTATCCTCTTTTGAATACTTTCAAACATATAGCCCTGCAGTTCCAGACCAAGCCGCTATGGGGTCTAAACTCTCGTCCCTTCTTCCCCAGCACAAGAGCTACCTACCATCTAAATTTCGTCACCCTAACATGTCTAGATCATGAGATATGAAAACCGGAAGTTTAGCTGCAGTGCCATAACAAGCCGCTAGGGGGCCCCAAATCTAATCATTTTGAGGTCTCATCAAGACCTGCCCACCTACCAAATATCAAGACAATCCATCAAGGCCTTCTCAAGTTATCGTGTTTACAGACACACAGACACACACACACATACACGAACGTCTCTGAAAACATAACCTTCTTGGCGAAGGTAATAATTATATTATTAAAATACGTCGCCGGTGTGTTTTTTAAACACCACCCTTGTTAACAATGTAATGTAAATCATACATCATTTCAGCTGATAATGGCTGCTACTGTATGTTTTGTACGATGTGTAGTTTGTATCGAAATAAACCATTCATTCATTCAGTGCGAGGACAAGATTCTCTCCTCAGCATAAAAGTTCATCTCAGTTGTTAAATTACATTATGAAAAACTTAAACTTTTCTCCAACTCAAAATTTGACTCACCAGAAATTTTCGACTGAATCACGCAGTCTTCCTCAGCTATCTGACCCAAATGCTGTAGACACGTGATTTTTCCCACGTGTGACGTCAGCAAAGGGTGANAGTGCCTTTCCCAAGGGCACGGTAGAATACGAACTCCGGACCTCTTGGTTCCGAGGCGAACGATCTGTCGTTACGGCACACGACGCCACAACCATTGTTGTTTGCAAGAATCAGCGACAAGTATCCTATATTACAGTTCCTTTGGGAATCGTAATTTGAGACAATTGTTGAGGTTCACCGCCATTTTCTATCTGGATAAAATTTAAGAAAGGATGACCTGAAGATAGCCTCGAAAGGCACATTACTTGAAGGACGGTCAATTTTCGTGCAATGTGACAGGGCTATAACAAATATAACAATCGAACTTTAATGCTTAGAAAGGAACAAGATATTCACTGAAATATGCAAGATATTCACTGAAATATGTCATCATATTATGCATTGTATGTCTGTGAAGTGATTTCCTACACTAAGTTCGCAAGTCCATCGTAATTTAGAGCGCTTCCGGCCCTTTCAAGTTGTGGCTAGCGCCTAGCGTTCGCAGATATGGGCGACACCATTTTCCGCTCCCCGCCTTCGCAATGACCGCGAAATTCTTAAGAACTAAGTCAACGTTTTAGCGCTCGCGCGTTCCATTCAGTAATGGTAAAATGGCTTATTACATGGAACGTTCGAGCGTTGAAACGTTGACTTATTTCTTTAGAACTTTGCGGTTACGTCATTGCGAAGGCGGGGAGCGGAAAATGTCAGCCCCCATATCTGTAAACGCTAGGCGCTAGCCACAACTTCAAACGGCCGGCAGCGCAATAAACTAAGACAGAATATCAAAGCAAGTGTAGGGAATCAAATCTCAGACATACAGTGCTTGATATAATGACAATACTCTTAGTGAATCTCTTGTTCTCCTTTAAAGCAGAAAGCTCTTTTGGTAAGGCGTACAGTGCCGTGTTGTCGGCATTTTGTCCAACCATGTAAAGGTCTGTGTCAGAACAGACACAGCACGCTCAGATCTCCGGCACCATCTCTGCCTGTTTCAACATAGTCGTTCGATTGTCTTACGATCGCTAACTGAATATATATATACTGGGTATTCACGCATTTGTGTCCTGAAAATTTGTTATGGAAAATGCTGTCCTGCATTATCGTCGATGTTTGGTTCTGTTATATCCTACTTGAAATTCTACGACATCAAATCGCATAACGTCCTTCGGTGAATGTGACCGCACCTAACCCTAAAGTTTAGGTCACAATTGGAATCCGAGGCAAGCGCGGCGCCCTGAGGGGCTCCTTTTTTTTAATCAATCGAACGGGACTCGGCGGGGGTCCAGACGACTGCCGGTGTTCCGGGAGATATGGCGGCGCCGGGAAATTTGGGGTCACTTCCATATTTGAAAGAAGGGGGCGTGGCCTAAAAACTACGAACGCCCAAAGCAACAATGTCGTATCTTCCATTCAATGCCCATTAGGTTTGCCCATTAGGTTAGGTTCATCAAGCAGTATATCTCATAATAAAACAGTAACCATTGTACATATTGTCTTATCTCATTGACAACCTTATGAAATATAGTATTCGTTCAAAAAGAACCCCGGGATATTTGGGTCCCCCATTAGAACTGCTAATATCTTGTCAAAGTCAATTTATTTACTGCTAACTTGGCATTTTTGAGACACCAACAGAACATTTTGAGTCGTGTTCAAAGGTTCGCATCCAAAATGCCGTCATATTTCATCACTTTAGTGTCTTTCATAAGGGGGGACCAAAAATCCCGGGAAATTTGGAACCCGGGATATTTGGGTCCCCCATTAGAACTAACATTCTCTTCTCAAAATCACGTTTTTACTGCTTACCTGACATTTTTGAGACACCAACAGAACATTCTGGGTCGTGTTCAAAGGTTCGCAACCAACATGCTGTCATATTTCATCGCTTTAGTGTCTTTCATAAGAGGGGACCAAAAATACTGGGAAATTTGGAACCCGGGATATGTGGGTCCCCCGGCATTAGAACTAACATTCAGTGTCATTCTATTCTCAAAATCACGCTTTTACTGCTTACCTCACATTTTGAGACATCAACAGAACATTTTGAATCGTGTTCAATGGTTGGCATCCATGTGTTGTCCTATTTCATAACTTTAGTGTCTTTCATAAGGGGGGGACCAAAAATCCCGGGATATTTGGGTACCCCCGTTTCAATTGACAACCTTTCCTTACACCACTTTACTTACTGCAAACCTGACAAATATGAGACACCAACACAACATTCTGAGTCGTGTTCAAAGGTTCGCATCGAAAATGCCGTCATATTTCATCACTTTAGTGTCTTTCATAAGGGGGGACCAAAAATCCCGGGAAATTTGGAACCCGGGATATTTGAGTCCCCCCATTAGAACTAACATTCTCTTCTCNTGTTCAAAAGGTTCGCATCCAAAATGCCGTCATATTTCATCACTTTAGTGTCTTTCATAAGGAGGGACCAAAAATCCCGGGAAATTTGGAACCCGGGATATTTGGGTCCCCCATTAGAACTAACATTCTCTTCTCAAAATCACGTTTTTACTGCTTACCTGACATTTTTGAGACACCAACAGAACATTCTGGGTCGTGTTCAAAGGTTCGCAACCAACATGCTGTCATATTTCATCGCTTTAGTGTCTTTCATAAGAGGGGACCAAAAATACTGGGAAATTTGGAACCCGGGATATGTGGGTCCCCCGGCATTAGAACTAACATTCAGTGTCATTCTATTCTCAAAATCACGCTTTTACTGCTTACCTCACATTTTGAGACATCAACAGAACATTTTGAATCGTGTTCAATGGTTGGCATCCATGTGTTGTCCTATTTCATAACTTTAGTGTCTTTCATAAGGGGGGGACCAAAAATCCCGGGATATTTGGGTACCCCCGTTTCAATTGACAACCTTTCCTTACACCACTTTACTTACTGCAAACCTGACAAATATGAGACACCAACACAACATTCTGAGTCGTGTTCAAAGGTTCGCATCGAAAATGCCGTCATATTTCATCACTTTAGTGTCTTTCATAAGGGGGGACCAAAAATCCCGGGAAATTTGGAACCCGGGATATTTGAGTCCCCCCATTAGAACTAACATTCTCTTCTCAAAATCACGTTTTTACTGCTTACCTGACATTTTGATAGCCTCCTTCGCAGTCTTGTTGGGCGTGGGCGTAATTTTTGTGCGCGACGCGAGTAATATGCCGCCGCGAGGGACGATTTGCTGCCGAGGGACTTTTGCCACGGAGAGAAGGTTTCCGCGCTCCAACAAGACTGCTTCCATTCGGCGAGTTAAAAGGACCTGGGATTAAGCCAGCCTTTCATAGAGGCTATTAACATGTTCGTGCAGGTCCAATTCACATGTTCGCGCAGGTCCAATTCACATGTTCGCGCAAGGGTAATTCACACATACGCGAGGTGTTGGCTGGCACGCGCCAGTCTTTCTTCCGGGAGTTCTGATTTGCATGTCATTATATATTCAGCGTGCAAGTCACGTGATGTTGTGAATCTTCTTACGTGTTTGATCGCTAAAATTAACATTCTTTCTTATTTTTATGTAGAAGAAATTAATTTAAAACGTCGATTTCACCAGCATGTAGCTTCTATATGTCGAA
>NW_017804001.1:0-27885 GCF_001625305.1 Branchiostoma belcheri | reverse complement strand
GGAAATTTGGAACCCGGGATATTTGAGTCCCCCCATTAGAACTAACATTCTCTTCTCAAAATCACGTTTTTACTGCTTACCTGACATTTTGAGACATCAACAGAACATTTTGAGTCGTGTTCAAAGGTTGGCATCCAAAATGCCGTCATATTTCATCACTTTAGTGTCTTTCATAAGGGGGGACCAAAAATCCCGGGAAATTTGGAACCCGGGATATTTGGGTCCCCCCATTAGAACTAACATTCTCTTCTCAAAATCACGTTTTTAATGTTTACCTGACATTTTTGAGACACCTACAGAACATTTTGAGTCGTGTTCAAAGGTTTGCAACCAACATGCTGTCATATTTCATCGCTTTAGTGTCTTTCATAAGGGGGGACCAAAAATACTGGGAAATTTGGAACCCGGGATATTTGGGTCCCCCGGCATTAGAACTAACATTCTATTCTCAAAATCACGTTTTTACTGCTTACCTGACATTTTGAGACATCAACAGAACATTTTGAGTCGTGTTCAATGGTTAGCATCCATGTGTTGTCCTATTCCATAACTTTAGTGTCTTTCATGAAAGACACTAAAGTGATGAAATATGACGGCATTTTGGATGCGAACCTTTGAACACGACTCAAAATGTTCTGTCTCATCTTTGTCAGGTTTGCAGTAAGTAAAGTGGTGTTAAGAAAAGATTATCAATTGAAATGGGGGGACTCAAATATCCCGGGATTTTTTGTCCCCCCTATGAAAGACAATAAAGTGATAAGATATGACAGCATTTTGCATGCGAACCTTTGAACACAGCTCAAGATGTTCTGTAAGTGTCTACAAAAATGTCAAGTTAGCAGTAAATAAATTGTATTTTGACCAGATTATTTTCAGTTACGTAAACGGGGGAACCCAAATACTCCCGGGTTCCCGTTTCCCGGGTATTTTTCGGTCCCCCCTTATGAAAGACACTTAAGTGATGAAATATGACGGCATTTTGGATGCGAACCTTTGAACACGACTCAAAATATTCTCTCGGTGTCTCATATTTGTCAGGTTTGCAGTAAGTAAAGTGGTGTTAAGAAAGATTGCCAATTGAAATGGGGGGACCCAAATATCCCGGGATTTTTGGTCCCCCCTTATGAAAGACACTAAAGTTATGAAATAGGACAACACATGGATGCCAACCTTTGAACACGACTAAAAAATGTTCTGTTGTTGTCTCAAAAATGCCAAGTTAGCAGCAAATAAATTGATTTTGACAAAACTTTGATTAGCAGGTCTAATGGGGGACCCAAATATCCCGGGGTTCTTGACCGGGATTTTCGGTCCCCTGTTATAACCATTTGGTGGGGGACCCAAATATCCCGGGATGTTTGTTCCCCCGTTATGAAAAACACTAAAGTGATGAAATATGACAGCATGTTGGATGCGAACCTTTGAACACGACTCAAAATGTTCTGTTGGTGTCTCAAAAATGCCAAGTTAGCAGTAAAGAAATTGATTTTGACAAGATATTAGCAGTTCTAATGGGGGGCCCAAATATCCCGACGGGTTCTTGACCGGGATTTTCGGTCCCCCGGGCCCGTTATGACCAATGGTGGGGGACCCAAATATCCCGGGACTTTTTGTTCCCCCCTTATAAAATACAAAAAAATTTTGTATATGAATCTTTACACCCAAATGAAAATATTCTGTTAATGACCGAAAGTCGTCAGGCCAGCAGTAGATAATGTGATGTTTAGAAAAAAATGCCCGTTTCAATGCCCGGGATTTTTGGCCCCCCTTTCACAAGACACATAAGTAATCGAATACAGACAACATATTGGAATGGAAGATTAATAGACAAGTCAAAATGTTAGTGTTGATGTACTGAAAGTTGACAGGTTAGCAGTAACTAAATAATTGATTTTGAGATTTGATTCTTAGTTTGATTGGGGGAGGGTGTCAAATATCCCGGGTCCCTTGAATTCTTTTTTGTACGAATACTCTTTTGAACGAATACTATACTACATTCGGTTGAGAAAAGACAATGTGTACAATGGTTACTGTTTTATTATGAATATAATGCTGGAAGAATCTAACCTAATGGTCATGGGATGAAAGATACGACATTGTTGCTTTGGGCCTTCGTAGTTTTTAGGCCACGCCCCCTTCCGCCAAATATGGAAGTGACCCCAAAAATCCCGGCGCCTCCACATTTCCCGGCCGGAACACCGGCCTATTTCAGACCCCGTACGGGCGTCGAGTTAATTTAACGCAAACTTAAAATCACCGCGGGCCCCGGCGAGAACATTTTATTGTGACCATGACAGCCAGCGTCCGCCCAGCCTTATATGACGCTGGCTGGCGTCTAGATCGGGAACATGCCGCGCGGGCCCCGTTGAAAATGTGACTCCAGCTCAAGATATCTTGACCGAGGAAAAATTCTCAGAGCTCTCATTTAATTTTGGAAGTATAGCTTACGGCAGTATGGTAAGGCGCAATCCTCCCAAACGCTTTTGCCAGGAGTCTTGGATTTACTGATGTAACACCAAACGGTTTTATGACTAGAAGGGTTCCGGCAGTAGTTTTCCTCCAGTCCAGCTGTCGGCTCGCTAGAAGGCGTATTCTGGTGTGCATGACTGTCCCAGCGTACACACGTCTTGCCTGAAGCGGTTACAGTGAGGTTTCCTCGGTAGGATTCTCCATTTCCTACCCGACATTCTGTAGAGAGAGTCGCAGGAAAAATTGTCACCCACATATGGATGTCATGAGTTGGATATGTTGAGTTTGAAAATACAAAACAAGCAGCAACGGGTGCTGGTGAAATGTTACGCTGAGGTCACATTTCGCAACCGGGGTCCGGCCGGGCTGTTTCGCTTGACGAAAAATCAACAATTTATGTCAAGAATATGCGCAAATTGTTACCATTAATAATTTTTCAAATTTTTCAAGTTTTTGTGCTTAATTGTCTTTTATATCATACTTTTCGCTCCTTCTAAGATTGCCCTGTCGGGCCCCGGTTTTGAAATGTGACCTCAGCATTACAGTTCCCATAGGGTCTGCGGCAAACATTCAGCATTACTACTGAAACGTCCTGCACTGTGTCATTAAGCAACAAAAGAAGTTGATTACATAATGACTTCATTGAGTTAGAGGTAGAAGTTACTCCGAAACAAATTGTAACAATACGTTTGTGAAGATTAATCATCCAGGATGATACTAAAAAGGAGAGTTGAAATCTTTACTTCTGGATAAGATAAGAAAATAATGTCAGACGTTTCAGACATTAAGATATAACATGCTTGTTGCTTACTTATTATTTGTTTATTTAGAACGTAAATACTTTTAGAATTAACGGTGCCGTTCCGAATTCTATGGCAATTTTGAATATTTCACTGATGAAAGATGCCGGACGGCGTCTGAAACGTCTGACATTATTTTCTTATCTTATCCAGAAGTAAAGATTTAAACTTTCCTTATTAAACTGCAGCCTACGACGCCCTGGGCATCGTAATAGGGTTGAAAATTCCCCCACTGTGATTTAGCAGACGAAATTGACTTGGAGACTATTAATCCGGCTTACCGCTCCACGGGAGCCTGCCATTGCGGGCGCGAGCCACTGTGCGCGCGAGCGGAACATTACAGGAAATCACGTGACACGTTACGTGCCAAGCATACAAATACGCTGGTGGAGTGCACATGTTTGCTGCGCCATCTTGAAAAAACGAAGTTCTGGGCTTTACTGCGTTTTCGTTGGAAATGTAGTCGGTAATAGTTCACTATAGAACGATATATTGCGGGCCCTCGCTGCTCGGATAGTTTTTTTTCACTAGCGAGGTTGTGAAGCAGCGCCAGATGAGCCAACAGAGCCGGGGAAAGTATGTGGTCAGATTTGTTTACCAACAGTTCGCCGCCATCTTCATAACAACAGTTCACGGGTTGTTTCGGTACGAATGTGGGACCTGAACTTGGGGATGCCAGCAGATTTATAAGGTAGGTGAGGTACACATACAAAGTACGTATGGAAAGTGTAGCAAATTGAACATATATTTACTTATTATAAAGATTGAAATATAGCATTCTTGTTCTCCTGCGTCGTGTTCATGGTTCTTTGTAACTGTTACGTTACATGTTTATAGATATCGAACGCGAACAAAACGATGTAACAACGAAAGGCGGGACTGTTTTCTAGACGAATAGATGACGAAGTGTATACAGGAATATGTATTTGGTTGTCAATTTTTGTCTCATGTGGCATCATAACTGTCTGTGGGTACTCGATTATACGCCGTGTATTTTGTATCAAATTTGTTAGAAACCGCGGATGCTTTAGTCTTGAGTTCTTACCCAAATTATTCATGTTTACTTCTTCGTGTCTTTGACAAAACAGTTCAAACTTGACAGCCAGGGTTTCCGCTGAATTTTTTGTTGGTATTTTCAATTACATGAGAGGTTACGTTGACGTATTTTTCTGGACTCAAAACTCGTGTTCAAAACAGTGTTGTCAAACAGGAGCTCGCAAAACGTCTACGGGGGAGGGGGGCGCGACTGTGTACATCCTACGATTACTAGTATTCTACGACAAGTACGAGGCACACATTCGGTGTCATGATCGAATTTTAGACATGTTATTTCTAGTATGAACATTTTCTGTGCTGTTTTCATCGTAGGGATTTCCACAAAATATTTCTCTTGTGATAAATACCCCGAAATCTTTGCGTGTAATTTCTTTGACGCATCCTTAGAGAACGCTATAAATAGTCATGGACTCATGGTCAAATTTGTAAAAATTTTTCTACCCAGGGGATGGAACATGATCGTCTTGACATGATCATAATTTGTATTCATGAGACTGAAGTAAAATCTGATGCAGAGACAGACAAGTTTTCTCATCCAAGGCAGTGAAGTTATTGCATTTTGAAAGGTACAGCCTTCAGTTGCAAATGATACCTTTGCAGTACAGGTGGTCTTACAATGTTTACAGCTCTAAATTCATTTTGCGGACCGCATCTAAACTAAACATATATGTGTATAAAAAGTGTGTACAACAATGAAATAAATGTCAGAAAAATGTACTGTTCCAACTACTTCACAATACCTATTTTTTTTCCTGACATGTGATCAGTTGAGAGCAAAAGCTACACACCATACAACTGTTTTACTTTAGACTTTCATTAGCTAAAACCTGGTACCATAAAGGAGATGTCCCAATAAATCGGTCAATCGAACAGAACTTGAATATTCTTTTATGACAACAGCAAGATTTTATCACATAAACTGTGATACCTGAATATTTGTTGTTCGGCTGTTTTGTTCTACAAATCCAAAGGAACAAGGACATGATGTTGATAGGTTGGACATAGAGCTACATGTACATGCAGAGTCCAGTCTGTTTTCCACATTTCATTATTCAGAGAGGCTTCAAGGCCTTGGTCAACCAACATTACATTTCAAAAGACAAACAGACATTACGCAACTGAACGAGATCACACATGGTTTGACGTACAGTCTCAGAGTTTGCAACAACAACTTATGCAACAGAGCTATGCTAAATCTACAAATACAACTTGACAAGGTTGTGGTTACAACTATCCAACCAAGGGGTGAAAGTAATTCAAATATCTTCTCTAAAAGAGCAACATCAACATGGCACAGTCTGTCAACATCAACCATCACCAGCAGTGCTTATTTGCAAATCTAGACTGGTACGGGACTGGAGTAACCAAACCTTTATCATATGAATATGCCAGGTAATTATAAGCTTCTTGTACTGAAAAGTAAAATCTTTCAGCTAAACTACTTGACTAAACTACCCATCCTGAACTACATTAGATTCAAGCAAAGGTGGACTCATTACCCATGTAGGGTATTTACTGACTCGGTCAAACAGACAAGATGAAAAACAAAGTACTGTAAATAACATGGTGGCGGGAGGCATGGATGGCTTGGATGCCTAACGTACGTTACTAATACTAATACAGTTGTACTTGAAAGTTACTTTCATCGTGTCACATTATGTGATTGTGAGACAAAGTTATACATGAACTGTTATCTATTCAGGTTCATCTTCGGCAGAGAAGTCTGTGTCGCTGTTGTCGCTGCCCGAGGCCAGGGCCCCGTCCTCGCGCTGTGGCTGAGGCTGCCTCTGAGGCAGGGGTGGGAGGTTCCCTGCTGCCTTTACCCTGGCCAGGAACGTCAGCAGCAGCTCGCGCACAAAGGTATACTTTTTCGCGGTTAGGATTCGCTTACCCTGTACCTGCCTGATGTTGGCGACACTATACCTGACATACCGTGAGGTTGCCTCTCTGTCTACATGCTCATTCTGAAACAGAAATGTCGTTGTGTAAACCTCATACAATATTTTTTTCCAGCTATGATTGCCATGTATTAGTGTGTACTATAATCTGCATCCACACTGTGCTAATGAAGTTCGTATGATACATATAAACAGTTATACTGCATCTGGTTTTATGGTGCGGATACAAAATGAGATTGTGGGATGTCTTTATCATGTATTGCTGGAAAGTTTTACAATGTAGGAGGAATAAATTGCCAAGATTTACGCAGGGAAAAAAACCTACCCAATCAAGCACGGCCAACCCCATCCGCAGGCCGTAGTTCAGGTCCCCGAAGACTATTCTCTTGTCTACATACTGGAGACAAGAGTTGTTGAAAGACTCTACGTATAGAGTGTCCTTGCACTGAAACGGTAATGTTTTTATAAAGACAAGATAAATAGCTTTGAACCTAATAAACAGATGGAAGTAGTCCCGACACATGTTCTACATATACATGTACTATAAATTGAACATATACAATAGCACACCACATTTCAGGATGCGTGTTGTGTCTGATTACCACCATGTACATGTCACCAAGTTAGTGAATGCTTTACACAGTTTACATGTACAAGACTGATGTACATTATTCCTATCACTATCAGAGCTATTTACTTACAAGTTCACCTGGGTACACTAATTGGATCATATTTAGGCCACACCGATTTAATTTTATGGATGACATCCTCTGAAGACCCCCAAACTAGTGCGCGCGGGCGAAAAAAAAAAAATCCGGCCAAAAATAAAAATGCTACAAAACCACAGGAATACAAACCTGGTATTGTGAATTTGGCGCATTACATAGTGACGTATACGACAGGCCGACACATGCTGGATTTTTGCGGAATATATGAATCGATACTGCTGTACGTATGTACTGAGTTCTTGAGTCTTGGAGCTTCGGTAGCCTGGCTGCCGTCAACCAGAGTTATCACCACCATGCACTACCCAGGCCTAAAGCCAGGCCATAGCCTCGGAATACGTGATCTTTTTTTTTTTTTTTTTTGAGATCGGGCGAAAATCAATGCGCGCGCGGATGTCATCCATAAAATTAAATCGGTGTGGCCTTACCAAAATAATTAGTGAGTCAAGGGCTGAGGGGTGAGTAAAGTGCATAGAGGCACCTTTTTTTACCAGTGAAGTTGAATATTTCAGTTGAATCAAGGACATTCTGTTTAAAGTTAAAACTTTTGATCCAACACAAAAATTCTCTCACCTAGAGCTTTCAACCCGTCACTCTGGTCTTCCTCAGTAGACTGACCCTCAGTAGACATCGTCTACCAGATACCTTTGACCCAGTGTTGACGTCACACTTCAAAGAAGCCACGTGACAAGCTTCACTGGGTCAGTCTACTGAGGAAGACCAGAGTGACTGGTTGAAAGCTCTAGGTGAGAGAATTTTTGTGTTGGATCAAAAGTTTTAACTTTAAACATGTAACTACCAACACAGATGAACTTTCATGATAGTTCAAGGACATTCTGTTACACTTGTAATAGCCCTCACTGTGCTTACCTGTAGGTGTTTGTAATGAAGACCTTGGAAAAGGGGGTGCGCCTTTGCTGCCAATCAGGAATGTTTATCAGTTTTATTGTTTATATCCATTATTTGGAAATTTGAATTGTGCTCGTACACCCCTGTTAAAATAATGGTATCTCACCAGCACATAGTCTTTGGCACTCTTGTAGATGTCCTGGCTTCGGACAAAGTTGGTCAGGAGTTCTACTGCCCGCTGCTCTGTGAGTAGGAGCTTCGTAGGGCGGTAGTTGGGGTCTGCCCTGCAGCGGGACTCTGGGTGGCAGTTGTCGTGACGGTTCTGTTGGCATATGAAGAACGAGTAAAATTAGGTTATATAGCAGTGCCACTGAAGTCATGTAGGAGGTGAGATTATATTCCGTTGCTGAAAAGATGCATGACATTAATAAAATGTGGGATCCAAGTACAAATGCTGTTTTAGCAAGGCAGACAGTCATTACACAACCTCATTTGAAAACTATCTTTTTCTTTCATTTCATTGCAGCACACATTGCTTCCTGGCAAAATAGACAACATGGACATTACCTGGTAGTGCTGAACGATGTTTAGCAGCATGTCCCGTAGGACCTGTTCGTCCCCGCCGCACCTTGCCATGCACCAATAGAAATGTGTCTTCAAGGGTGCCCCTATAGGTAGGAATGTGTGTTTCATTTATTGTGACTTTGGTTTATTTGGCATTGGCATTAGATACCTGAATTGTTGTCATGTTTTTCCACTAAATGTCAATAGTCTATTCCCATAGAGCATGATTATAGACCAAGTGTCTTTTGAGATATGCTGACAAAGGTTATAAGATACGCCAAAAATCAGTTACCCAAGCAACCGTCTAAGAATGCTAGTGGATGCTAAATGAAACGTCTGGTCATTTCCAAAGTCATATCTAGTTACTAGAGTTACTGCTTTTTGGCCTTTTTTCTTTAGATGTCAATTGTCTACACGATTATGAGATACTAGTGTTTTCATGCAAGATGGGGAATATACCTTTGTCAGCAAGCTGGGGATGCCACGACACCCCTCGGCTTCTCACTGGCCCACTGGAAACACGTTTAAACTTCCTTGCGATGGCCTTAGTTGCTGTAATTGTGGCAGTTTGAGTGAGACGTGTCTCATTACATTCCTCAATTGTGTAACAGTATAGGATTGTTTGTTACCACATTAATATCCATGTACATCTGCATACTACATGATAAGTATTGCATGCTGCAGCATGAGTGATTATTTTATTGCTATTTATCTATTTCATTTATTTTTATCAATTTCATTTTTATTTATATTATATAAGGAATCAGATTGGTGTTCATTATCTAACTTGTAAGCCGTAGATCTTACCGTGCCAGGTATCATTAGAATTTGTTGTCCGTGTGCCGTCCGCGTACGGCGGCCTTTCCCGGATAAACTTGTTGATACTCTGGTTCCTGTCATGTGCATGGTCCGACACCTTTACACCTGTTAAAACACAATAGAATAACACAATTGAGTACCTAGTAATAACAGTGTGAAATGATAGCTTGATTTTAGGATCTAAAATGATTTGTTCTGATCATTTGTGCTGATTTGACACAATAATTTAGGTTTGCAATTTTTGTACACAGCATAAGTGAAGAATTTATACAAACCCATCTCATCCAGTTGCCTGTATAGTCGCTCCGTCCCCACCTTCTCATGTTTTTGCGTGCAGGTCTGCTCCTTCTTGGTGACTGGCATGTGTGCTAGGACACGGTGGTTGCTGAAGGGAGGAAGATGAGACGACTTGAAGACCAATAAATGCCAGCATTTCATGTATTGTCATGTTTACAGAACAAAATCAGGGCAGGTGCAAAGTCTTTACAATCAAATCATGTCACTACAATGTATTTATCAGGGCAGGACATACCACCTGCATATGTCCAGGTAAAATTGGAGCTGTGCATGTATTTATGATAAGTCTACCTGTACTTATCCATATCTCATTACATAAAATGGTACACCTTATAGAGGTATAAAAGATACTAGTAGAATGATAATGGTTTCTGAGCAGTTTTGATCCATTCTCCCTAAATTCTGAATAAGATTTCTCTGGTTCATGTACATTTCAGTGTTACCTGCACCAGTGCAGATGTGCTGAAAAAAAGTATATCGAGCCCTGGTGTAAGTACTGTTGGTTACAAACTGGTGAATATTATTGCCAATTGATATCTGTGTAGCAGCAAAAAAAAGGAGCAATTAGGTTTCCCTACATTTGGCCAAGTGCCATTATGTCTGAGCGGTGTGAGTTCCTCCTTTGGGCGTGTCTGGCATCAGTTACAATGCCGACAGACTCATCAGGGACATCCTCCTCATTTGCGGGATCTCCAATTTCCTGCAGGAACCGGGAGTTTGTAAATTTCTTTTCAAACTAGTATTTTAATACAAAGTGTTGTTAGACTCTTTAAATATGTATGTAGCTGTAATTTACCACACTTGTGTATATATAATTGTGTATGTAGTATGGCTTTGCATTGGTTTATCATTTGAAAAGATAGGCTGAGTACTAACAGCATGGGATATACAGAATACTGTACCTGTTCTTTGCCTAGTGCATGATGTTTTATGAAAGTCTGAGGATCAGAATCAATGTGGCCTTGATGTTTCTTGATGCCGGTATGTGGATTTGACACTGGAACTGGACACTTGATATGTGGATTTGTTTGGTGCATGGAAACACTTTGTGACACCAGTTTACCTATACCTATGATAACGTACTGATAAATTATGGCAAATGATTGACTTGTATATAGGATTAACACTTGTTTTCCAAGTAATGGTATACAAAAGAAAATGTTACTGAGACTAATTTCCTGACCTCATTCATGGCACGGTCCATAGATGCCTCCTTCATACTCTGCACGATCTCCGCATACAGTATCATGCCTAGAGAAGAGAAAACTCTTCGTGAATATAATATGTATTTTTAACCTAGCAGTGGTTTCAAACATTTCAATGGTTTGAGAGATTGATGTTGATGTCTGTCAAATAGCCATAGCTATCAAACCTTGGAAATGTCATCTTCCTGTTTCAGCTTGAGCATAACGCAACTATACATCGGAAAAAAAGTACAAGAAAGAAAATACATTGTTGTAATACAGAGTGTGTGGAAGTGACAAATAGGATATCTTACTTTGCTTTAGGGTTTTCTCTGTTAAATGACCAATACCAGCATTTTTGCAGACTCGTACATACTGATTTGGCAGAATGCCACTTGAGAAGTAGCCATGTGCCATCCTGCAATTTGGGAAAAGAAAAATATACTGTCTTATGTACATCAGAAAGGTATTAAAAGTTACCCAGTAATTTACAAGTTTATTCAAAGTATTTGAGGACTGTTATGTACACTGATATCTAATGTGGTGAACTTATTCATGAGTAGAGTGCCATAGAGCATACTAGTGCATCACATTTGGAACATCCCCACCTTCTATTGTATATTTTTCGTCCGTTTCGATATTCATGGAGAAGAATTTATCAGAAAATCCCTTACATATTCCATTTTCTGAGATATGTTTACATATTGGCACAGGTTAGGCCATGTTGATTTGATTATATGGATGACATCCTCCGGGAGCCCCAAAACTGATGAGCGCGTGCGAATAAAAAAAAAGTTTTGCCAAAAAAACAAGTTGTTTTCATTATGAAATCTACGTGGTCATGAGGGTTGAGCAAATGGCACAGAATATGGTTTGGCGAATAATCTAGTCTTCAAGTTCACTTCCTTACAATTTTGTCTTTTTTCGTTTGATTTTGGCATTCTACGACATTGGTATAGTTTTTACTTATTTTTTTTGTAACTTACGGAATATTTTTGCTCATTTTGCAACTGTTTTGTACGATTTACAGTATGGTTGAAAACTTCTTTTTTTTGGAAACGGCCGAAAATTCATGCGCGCGCGGATGTCATCCATATAATCAAATCAACATGGCCTTAGGTAATGTTACGATCTCTCTCCTAACATCTGCTTGGAGATGACACGCCCCTCGGGCCCGCAGAGCAGATAGTAAAGAAGACTTTATACAATAAACAAATGCGCATACCTCAGGTTTACAAGAAAGGGTTGGCCGACGTGCGGGGATGTTGTCCACATGTACTTGCAGCCATTCGCACATGCAAACTTGGCGATGCCTGTGTGGCCGCGAAAGACCAAAGACCTCAGGGTCAACTCTTTCTTGCAACGTTCGCCGTGCTGGAAAATGGTGCCGGCGAGGTGGCGTAGCGATTCCTCTGCCAGCACCATTAGCCGTTGCTCCATCTTATCATCTGGGCAAGGCTGGTACTGAGCCAGGATCGCCGAGGGTGACGGCGACGACGTAGAATAACCATGTGCGGACAAGTAGTTGTTCAGCAACGCCATGATCATCTCCGTCGTCGTCGTGTCCTCGACGCCTCCCATGAGCTCCTTGACGGTCTTGATCTTCTCCGTCATGCCGGCTTTTGCCGCTTCTGCCTCCCCGACCGTGCCGGTGAACAGGCATTCTAGGGTCTTCCTTACATTTCTTGTCGTGTCCCTGACGACCCCGTCCTTCCCTGTCCTGCCCTTCCTCCTCTTCTTGCGCGGATTGCTGGGGTCGTCATTGATGACGGCCAGAGGCGGTCGATGTGCGTCCGCCATACCAGTGTTCTTTTGGCGGTATGAATTTGGCGCTTTTTCGTCTATTGTTTTTAGGTCCCACGAGGTATGATGGGAACAGTTTTTATTGATTCATTTTTAGCAATGAACTGACAATAATAATTGTTTTTGTGTGTAATATGTCCAGGGTATTAAAACCTCACACGCATATGAATAAGAGGATACATTTATTTCTTTGAAACATTTATAAGTGTAGACAATTTTGACCTTTGCTTGGAGCGTATTGTCTGTGAGATTATCTTGGTGGCAAAAGTGACACTTACTCGCGAAAGGTCAGGCTGGCGGAAGAGACGTCATTGATTTCCGGATCCCGCCAGAACATCCCGACGCTGCGAAGATGGCGGGAAGGACGCACCTCACATTGTGCCTCACGCCAACAAGCGAGGAGTATATCCGCGGCTTTATTCGCCATTTCGAGTTTGAGGAAGAGGTAACCGTCGTCAGTAGTGTTACCTGTGAAGGCTGTGGTCAAGATCACCACCACCCACCACCACCTCAAGAACCAGCTGTCTTGGATGGGCCTCAGGACCAACACCCCCCACCCCCTCAAGAACCGGTCGCAGTCGAAGAAGCTCCACCGGCTGCGGAGGCAGTCCTCATCCCGCAGGCAGACGGGGTGGCTGAATGCAGGTACTGCTATTGCAGGCCCTGTGTCACTACCCCCGAGCCTTTGTGGGTAGGGGAACAGGCAGCCTGTGAGGCAAATGCGGCGCTGAGGAAGACAAAGTACCAACTCTTCTGGTCTACAATGGCAAACATGGTCCCCAGCCCATGGCTGGACGACCGTTACCTCAGGGCGAAGGACCGGCGAATGGCTGAAGATGCAGCCCGGGCACCCGCCCGCAGACGGCTAGCCATCTTAGCCGGCGGTGGTGTCCGGGAAATTATGCCGAAGTGCGTTCTCAAGCTCGTCCGCCGGAGATACCCAAACCCAGTCGGAAAACCCTACCTCGGTCACCGGTGGATCTGAGGAGTAATATACCCCGGCCCTTTTCACGGCCAACAAGTCAACCAAAAGAGCTGTATTGTATCGACTACTGATTCAATAATGGTCTTTTATCATATTTTCCGATGCTTGTTGTTTTATGTGTTGTTTTATGCCGTATTGTACGACAACACAGTCCCTTTTCAGCCCTTTATAAGCTGTTGTGACCGTTGCTAATGACTCAGACACGCAACATACTACTAATATAAACTGTGGCAGCTTTTATTGAAATGTCTTATATAAAGAGCCTTTTGGAAAGATGCCGCTTCACCAACGTTTCAGTCACGTGTATAGTGTGTAGGCTGGTAGGTATTTCGAGGAGCGGTCAGGTAAGTTTTTTTTTGTCTGGTTCATATACTTTCGATTTCTTTTCACGCAAGTTGTATATAGTAAACAGAAGGGTGGTGATTATAGCACGTGGTGTCAGATCGGTCAGAGGTCACGACCTTCGAACCGTAAACAGGAAGACATTTGCATATTTCAGTTGGAACTGGAAATTTGAACGTTGGAAAAGTAAGTGCCGTTGTATCCATATTTGCAGCTGTCTCGGGGAACAAAGTACATGTTTCTACCTGGGCCAAGCCTGTTGATTATGAACGTAAAGACAAACAATTTTTGATATAAATGTAGACGAAGGGAAAGCTCGATAACTTTGCCCACTATCCCCGATATTTTCACTTGAACACCACCTTCTGCCAAGCAAGGAGCGCTAAGTTGAAACTCGTCATAATTTTGCCCTTGATCCAAGATTAGAGCAAGCTGCTTTTATTCGTATTAGTATGACTGTTTCACTGACGGAAGAACCGCTAAGTCCACTCCGTAATAGATTATGTACTAACACCAACAGACTGCGCGGGCGGGGTTGGGTGGCTCTCGGGCCAGGGCGAGTGCCCTGAAAGTAACGGTCACCGGTATTCGTATCGTAACGTTCCGTGCATCATGGTGTAGCTGTAGTCGCTATATTTTCCGTCAGATGTCGGCACTACATTATGAGTTGCATCAAGATATTTCTGGAGAAGTATTCAGTGTTGCGTAGCATGGCGTTGCACATGTATTATAAATGTGTAAAACCCTCAGTACTGGCTAGACGGGCATCTGGCTTGCCGAAGCGGTGCTGGCTATTACTCGGCGCCGTGCGGGGCTGCACCGCGGGCCGGGAAAGCTATCCCGTAACCGTCCGGCTGCCGCTACGTTCGTATTTTTTTTGGATTGACGTTTGCAGTTTGAAGTTGACACATACTCATCACACAAAGACCAATAGATTTGTTATATCAACGTGTAACGTGCTTTTGAAACACTCATTACACCCGGAGCTCTCTCCCCGATGTGAACACCACGATGGTTTATGTCAGACTGAAGTCGGTTGTTTATGTTACGCCTTTTATGGTGGTAGGGTCAGGTCATTTTATAGTGTAAGCGTGCTCTTTAAATTGTAACAATGTGTCAACAGTATATAACACTGTTCACCAATTGTCCATACAATGTATCCGTTACAATTGCCGTGCAATAACCGTGATTGGTTGATTGATTGATTGATTGATTGTGAGTCCATGTGGAGTTTGTGGTAGGATTTGGGGGATCAACTAATGGTGGGTACTTGACAGGAACCAACCAGTGTTTATGACCCGGCCGGGCTGTTTGCGTGAACGAAAAATAAACTTTTTTTTCAAATTAAGGATATACTTTTTTCTGCTTTGTTGCCTTATATTGTAATAACAGTTGCCTTATATTGTAATTATTGTAATTGCAGTTTCATAAGACTGCCCAATGTGTGATAGGTCATGCTGAGGTCACATTTCCAAACCAAGGCCGTACCGCGCCATGACATTCGGTTTTTAATTCAACGCTTTCCGTCCACTTCAACCAAATTATCATGATGCTAATAATCATTTCCAAACCGGGACCCGGCCGGGCTGTTTAGATAAACGAAAAATCAACAATTAATATCAAGAACATATGCAAATAGTTCCCATTATCAATCTTTTAAAAAACTATTTTGTGCTCTGTTGTCTTTAATATAACACGTTCCATAATACTGTCCGGTCCGGTCCCGGTTTGGAAATGTGACCACGGCATGACCTATCACACATGAGGCACCGATATTTGGCTTTGGAGAGAAGACACGGTGCCGTAACTGTGTGTAAAAGGTGTTTGATAGGGGGTGTACAGGAGATTGGGGAATATGATCATATTTACTTGGATACTGTGGCAACAGCCTAGTAAAACAAACAGAATGAACGTTTCAAGTGGAATAAAAAAACTAGGTATGGTGACCTTTTTTTGTATACGTATTTGCATGTTAATTTATTTGTAACTTTGCTTGTTTATTTATTTCCATATTAACAAAATATAAATAATAAAATAATAATGGATAAAACAGGAGGAGGCGGTGGGCAAAAGCGTATTCAGCCTATGTTAAGCCGTCCGCCTCTCTACTAAACAAAATCACAATTGAAATAAAAGTATACATAAGGATTTCTTACTCAAGGAACAAAACACATAACCTTCTGACGAAGGTAAGGCCTAGGGGAAAATGCTGTGTTTCCTGTTTCACTCCTGAAAAAAATAGGGTCGGTAGGTAGGGATTAATTTTTTTTAATTCATTTTTTACACATTGGCAATCTCTGAGTTATCGAACTTATACATTATAGTTTAACACTAGGTAAAAACTTCCACGAGGCACTTATATTTCAATGTTTCAAATAAAATAAAATAAATAAATGTTAAAGTTAAATTCTGTTACAAAGTTTAATTCTGTTACAAATCTGATGATACATATCCTTCAATAGCCAGAGCAAGCAGTTTTATTTATTTGGATACGAAAAGAAAAATTATGGTCCTTGCAAGGTGTACAAAAAAGTCTAGGGTCGGCAGTTTTTTCTATAGGGTCGGTCGGGAAACAGGAAACACAGCATTTTTTTCCTAGGTCTAAATAAAGGTTCATTTTAGGAAATCACAAGCAATGTTTATGGAAGTGTAACTTACCGCAGCTTGGTACGGGACAATAAGCCCATTTCACCCTGGGATCCCTGGTGTGGCACCAAAGTCTTGTAGCACCAGAAGGATTCCGGCAGTAGTTTTCCTCCAGCCCACCTTTCGGATACTTATAACTTGTATAGCTGTGTGTATGTGGTTCCTGACTGCTCCAGCGTTGACATATTTTGCCTGATTCGGTCACTGCGACCGTTCCTCTGTAAGATCTCCCGTCTCCCGTCTGGCAGTCTTCGAGTTGAACAAAAAGAAAATTATGTAGTTAGTGTTTTAAGTTGAAATTTTTGATCCAACACAATTCAAAATTTTCACACCTAGAGCTTTCTACCAGTGTCTATGGTCTTCCTCGGTAGACTGCCCAGTGAGGCTCGTCACGTGACTTCGACATTGGGCCAAAGTTGCCAGGTACACGATGTCGCCGTTAGGTGAGGGGTGACTGGCCCTGATGTAAATAGCCTCAGTCCACCGAGGAAGACCAGAGAAACTGGTCGAAAGGTGTAGGTGTGAAAACTTTGTATTCTGTTGGATCAAAAGGTTTAACTTAAAGCATGTAATAAGTACCAACACAGATGAACTGTGATGATAGTGTAAGAAGTGATCATGCAGTTAGATATGACAGAAAGATAGGACATCTTATCTTCCAGAAAAACATTACAGTCTGGTAATGTCTACTAGTTTCTTGTTCAGCGATATTATCTTCTAAGACCACACCAATTTATTCTGTTGCTTCTTGTATTCGCCTGTCCATTTTTGTCTGAATTGCAAAAAAAATATTTTAGGTTCTGAATCAACTCCAAAATTCTCAATAAAAGACATATTTTGGCCACAACGGTTGAAGAAAGTCTTTTTCTTCCTAGTTGTTCCATGTAAAAATGCAGTGGTTTACATTAATAGTTCAAAATTTATTATTTGCCAGCCTTTTATGATGACTTCATGGCTCTTATTGTAACATTTCTGGCTATCATGAGGTGTCTTGGCCTTCTTTTGGTAATTATAACTTACGAAAAATATCAATAACGGTACTGTCTTCATTGTAAGCCTTTTAAGGTCGTGACACAAAAGGACAAGTACAAATAAGGCCACACCAATTGAATTTCTTGGTTAACGGATTTTTTTAGAAAAATAATGGAGCGGGCGTTCGAAGAAATAAAGAATAAAAACAGGCCAAAATGGTACGATAGAAGTCAACACACCAGGCTCGTTCAAAATTTCAACAATCTATTTCAAACTTTTAATGATATTGCATTGAAAGATGAACTTTTAATGATATTGCATTGAAAGATGAAATGACAGTAACAACTAGGAAGAAAAGGAAGGACACTGATCAGCTGATTCAACTGATCAGCGCAAAATATGAGCATTTTTCAGTTGATTCTGATTTTTTTTAATGCAAATCAGAAAAAAATGAAGCGGGCGAAGCCGTTTACCAAGAAATTAAATTGGTGTGGCCTAAGATATATTCATATGGATATTACTTACTTCTAGAGCATTTGTCACCTTCATGAATGGTATCAGGTGGACAATTTTTCACACAGACTCCATTATCCGATATCTTGCACACACATTTGGGAGCTGTACTGTCGCCATTTGGTTTTCTTATGTGGAAAAGAAGTGAAGGTTATATAATATATTACTCTGTATCATTTACGATGAGGCCATGTGGATTTAATCATATGAATGACATCCTCTTGGAACCCAAAAAACTAGTGGAAAAGAATGTGGAAAAGAAGTGAAGGTTATATAATATATTACTCTGTATCATTTACGATGAGGCCATGTGGATTTAATCATATGAATGACATCCTCTTGGAACCCAAAAACTAGTACTGATGCGAGTGTACAAACAAAAAAAAGTGTGGCAAAAGAAGTTGCATTTATCATGAAATCTACGTGGTCATGAAGGAAGGTCGAACAATAATTATAATTTTAACAGTTCTGTAACTTACTTCAGGTCTGGGCATTTGGAGACACACGTGTATTTGCCAGGATCGTCAGGGTTCACGTCCATAAGCTTGCCTGGAAAGGATAACAAAAAAATCATAAGCAAATCAAATACTTTAATTTTCATAGTTACATTGGAGATACTCCGCAATTGTAAATCTATATGACAGAGATTATAAAGACAACAGTCATAAAAGTCCCGGGCCCATCAGCGCTTTGCTTCCAGATTTATGATGTGGGGTACCGGTTTCTATTGTTAAGAGTAATAGTACAAATCTGAACAAAAAACGCGTTCAGGAGATCTTTTCCAGGCATCTGTACATCTTCAAAGCATCTCGAGGTATATCCACAGTATCTTGCGATGTCAAGATTTAGCATAAATTGTAATATAGAACGTCTCAAAAGATATGGGATATATAACTTCAATATATAAGCGGTCAGAATCGTCATTGTACATGTATGAAGTCCCATCTTTAAGCGAACATTAAAGACCTCAAGTAAAAGACATATGAATATCAAATATTTATACCATGTAGTAGCTTGAAATTGTTTTCAATCGCGATGATTGAGAACCTAAGTTTGTACGGTCTTCAAAATGTGTATATTTGGAGACGCTCCGGCAAGCTTCCCAATCGTTCTCCTCCGCAAATTTCTGCATTTCTATGTTTATTTTTAAATTTCTGTGCTTTTGCCGGAGCTGACATCACAGGGTGGAAAATGCAAAAATAAAACGTAGAGGTGCAGATGTATAACGGGACTGACGTGTGCTGACATTTCTGAGGAGGGGCTTTGAAATTTCGAATGTAACAGGAAAACCCTGTACATTTATTGTAAACGTGTCTGTTAATACTAGTTATGTCAACTACAAGCATATAAGGTAGTATTTTGGTGAGCACTTTAAAACATACGTAAATGCACACGCGAGCGGAGACACGAAACATCTGCGCACACTTTAAAGTGTGCTTGAGGAATGGATTTTTGTGCAGTTCCCCAAATTACACAGTCATAATTCAATTTACTCTTTGATACTTACATATGCATGTCTTTCCGTCGGGGCCTATTTTCTTGTTGGCCGGACACGTGCACACCTTTGTGTCAGCGTCAACAATGAGGCCGGATGGACATCCACCCTCGGGAACGCATTTGGTTCTTCCATCTCCCATCTTCCATGTGAAGTGCTTGCAGCGGCGACACTCTGTATCCAGCTTGGAACCAGGGGTCATTGGAATGCATCCTACACTCGTTAACACAGTTGTGTATTAGTATCAACTATCAAGCCAGTCTTGCTTTGTAGATTTCATACTTATGGTTTGCGTTAATGAATAACTCAAGCCGCTATTTCACCATGGTGTATGTTTCATACCATGATAACATAGTCAGTATACATTTATGACAACCAAAATGCTATGACCAGAGGCAAATCGGGTCACAACCCAAGTAAATCAACTGAAACCCAATCATATCTCCCTTATATCCACTGACATTTCTCTACTTAGGAATGGATACATGACCCCCCCCCCCCAAACCGATGCCTTCCAAAAATACTTCTATCGATATCTCTGAAGTAAGGACAACTTCATTTGATTATATGGATGGCATCCTTTGGAAAACCCAAAAATTGATGCGAGTGGCCGAATAAGAAATGTTTAGCAAAAGAAAGTTGCCTTCATTATGAAGTCTACGTGGTCATGAAGATTGAACAAATAATGTAACACACAGAGTATGATATGGCGAATAATATAACAGGTTCTTCATTTTCATTTTCTCACATTAGCATTGTTTCTCGATATTTTTTTTGCAATTTACGGCACATACGTGCTCAGTTTGTTGCTGCTGCTTTGTACGATTTTCAGTGTGGTCAAAAACATTTTTTTTTGGAAAGGACAAAAAGTCATTGCAGGGTGGACGTCATCCATGTAATCAAATCAGCATGATCTAAAAGGAAAAACACACCATCACACTCCGGGTGACAATCTTCCACACATTGCCCGTCCTTCAGTACGGTTCCCCCAGTACAAGTCATGGGTCCTGTACCACTTCCTGCGATGATTCGAGCGTCCATGACCTCCACGTTGGCTTCCCCACCACCAAAGGAGTAGAAGCGGATGCCTAATGGTGGGTTGAGGTCAGTGTAGACCATGTAGACCACGCCTTTTTCCTATTTACAGAAATATTTCGCTTTTTTTGCTTTTGTTTCATCTTTAGGTCACACCAATTTAATTCGTTCCTTCTCGGATTAGGTCGAAATAGAAGTAAAAAAAATTCAAAGGCACCCCATGATAGCCGGAAATGTTACGATAAGAGCCATGAAGTCGACATACCAGGCTGGTTAAGAATTCAAACAGTAAATTTTGAACTTTTAACGAAACCACTGCATTGTTACATGGAAAAACTAGGAAGAAAGGACTTTCTTAAACCATTAGGGCTAAAATATGTCTTTTATAGACCATTTGGAGTTGATTCAGAACCTAATTGTCTTTTTTTTTGCAAATCAGAAAAAAAATGGACTGGCGAATCTGAGAAGCAACAAATCAAATTGGTGTGGCCTTATTTACAATACATGTGTGTTAAATATATGTATCTGGCCAAAAAGACCTATAAAATTAAATGCGTTTAAGTGGAACCCCCCATTAAACTGTAGGGTTCTGGGTTCTGCCGCACATTCCTTTCCTACATAGTTTACTTGTTTTTAGGTGCAAACCATCAATAAGCATTGAATTTCAAGATGATGATGGTATAGCCACACTCGTGATCTTGTAGTACTATATTGGAAATGCAAACAGACATTTTTGAAAATGCAAACATCTATACTAGACACACACTATTGTATTAGGTAGGTTAGCCTTTCGAAATTGTAGTTTTGTACCAGTAGATGCCATACTTTTGTACCCTGTACAATTTTTGTGCAATATAGTTAATCTTATGACACGATCACATTTTCAAGCCGGGGCCAGGCCGAGCTGTTTGTGTGAATGAAAAATAATTTTTAATTCAGAATATACACAAGTAGTGTTCATCGTCAGTTTTCTAAAACATTTTTGTTTGACTGTCTTATATAGTTTAGCTCCATAAGACTGCCCGGCCGGGCCCTTGGTTGGGGAATTTGACGACGCCATAATTCTGTGCTACTTTAACGTACGGACGTGTCAGATCCGATTCCATATTTGATGTAGGTTTTGCTGGTTTCCTCATCCAGGCAAATGAAGTATGGTTGAAACAGATTTGAGGCCCCCAGGCCCCGAGCATGCTTCGCTCCCTCATATTTCACCAGCTTCATCCCCTGTAACACATTTGTTACAAGTTGAATAGCAAAATTCTTTATTCACAGTCATTTTTAACAGGAGCCGACGCTTCGATGACCGTCTGTCATCTTCTCCAGGGCTAATATGACTGGGTTATACTGTGCGCTGGCGCTAGGTAAGGAAAGGAATGGAAAGTGATCTCGATCCAGTTTTAGCTTACTGAAAAGCTTATGCCCCACTGGTCGTAGCAGAGGAGACAGGCACTATGTACAGTATTTACAGGTTTATTTACTAGGTGTTACTGGTTCACAGTGAAGATAGATACAGCATTACAATGCAGTCCCAAGCGTAAAACATTGTGACATACATAGGCATTATTACATCATAGCGTCACATGCGGTTCCAAATGTGTTGTTACAAATTAACACGATAAAGAAAACCTTTGGTATTCAATCAGTTACCAACCCTATACTCAAGTGCACCTTAATAACAACGATATTCTTATTAAAACAGATTGGTAACTTGTTTAGAAACAAATGAATATCCATAACTGTTTTAAATACCATGGGGCAGTAAAAATGCCTTTCCTTTCCATCTACGAAGGTGGCGGGGTAAGTATTATCTAGAATGTCTTCCTTTTGATGTTTGACTTTGATTGTCTGAGCAGCTAGCATTGTGTTTACCACACTATAAAGAATAGGTATAGCAATCGGCTTTTGAAAGCATTACAATACCTCCGGGACCAACTTGTTTAAGCATCAGAAAAGCTATTATTTGAAACCGCAAAACTCGCCTTTTGATGTTCGAAGGTTTCTGAGGAATAAAATACATTACCTTATAAAGCGCCACTCCTTGTAGACCTATCTGGAGGTGGAACCATGTTGTCGTGTCCCTTGGAATGGCAGCGAACGTCACAAAAATGTCGCCTGCTGATGCGCCAACGAAGTAAAGGCACTGTCCGCCTTCGACAGAAGGATCGATCTGGTAGGAGTTGGACCACTTCACTGTGCAGGGCGCCTGGACAATGCTCATCAAACCCTCTCTAATGCGTGTGCATGAATGGTTGCGAAATAACATTAAAAAAAATAGGAAAAGTGTATTACAAATACATGCCCAAGGGCTTATTGCAAATACAAACAACAATGATTAAAAAAAAGAAGATGCAATGATATAAGAGGCAACGAAATAAAAAAGTAATCGGCTACTTTAAACTATCGGAAAGTACATATTTTTTGCGTTAATGTTATGCAGTCATTGATGAGATTGTTTGCACTTTTACCGACTTCAGAGCCCGCCTGTACCAGTATAATTTTGCCCTAAGCTTTGCCAACGGTGGCCTGACATACACTTGTTGGTTATATGACGTAGCTCACTCCACTATCATACCTCAATTTATGTTTCATACCATATTGTCACAGTAATATTTCTGACTTTGTACACAACTGTCGAGCGATAAAGTCCAGACATTCAGCCTTATTCTTAGTACCACTAGATATATTACTTCAGTCAAACGTATTCACGACAAACGCTCAGAAAAGTGGTCTTCGTGTAAATGTGGTATTCTCACATTAAAAAAAAGAAAACATGGCGTCGAGATTCGGGACAAGAAAACTGCCGCAAAATTTCCATCCATTTTACAAACTGTCCAATTGACCCGGCCGGTGCCATTTCACATTGTGCAAACACTGTCGTCGAAATCAATGGCAAACCGGCTGATTCCATCACAATTTCTCGCTACTTACTAGTATCATCGAAAAAGTTACACTTTAAAATGGCGCTGTCTTCAAAGGCAGAGAGTGGGCAATGTGCGGAACCAATTAGCACCTGTCGCGGTATTTTTGGTGGTCGACTCTAAAGTCCCAAAATGCTTACGTCTATGTGGAAAAAGGCCGTTGTGGCCAGATGGCCACGCTGGCTTATAGAGTTGGTAGCTTCGGCTTTTGACTGTATATATTTAAGTGTCCGTTTTACCTGTTATTTCTTGAGTGCTCTAACGGGTTAACATACTCTGCTCGGCCAACGATTGTGTTTGCGTAATCGCCAGGCAGAGTGCCCAAAACCTGTAAGAAGAAGTCGGGAAAATGTTATTAATCATTTTCTTATTCTTTAATCGCCAGAACACTCATTACCATTAGTCCGGAACAACCCTAGAAGTTGTTGACAGCTACAAACATCTAGGCATCACCCTAACAAACACACTCTCCTGGTCCAAGCACGTTGAAACAACCTGCACCAAGTCAAGACGATCTGCTGGCCTGCTGTGTGCACTAAGAAAGAAGGTACCAATGGACATCCTACTCAGACTATACAAAACCATCACTAGACCAGGTCTGGAGTATGCCGATATTGTCTGGGCGGGACTCACCAAGAGCGACGAAAGTAAACTGGAATCAGTTCAGTACCAAACCGCTAGACTGATCAGTGGGCAACACGGACTCCCGTATCCCTCCTACCAAACTTTGTACACCCAACTGTCCCTTCCATCACTTCAGTTCCGACGAAGATTCCACACAGCCACCACTCTGTACAAGCTCCTCAACGGACACTGTCCTCCACATCTCCAAACCCTGGTACCCAGAACCCGTGAATCCGCCACTGAGTCACGCTATCCCTCAGGAACAGTAGTCACCTGACTGCTAAACTCACCAAAACCACCAGAGGACAGAGAACATCCTTCCACCGAGCAACGTCACTCTGGAACACCCTCTCCACTACAGCTACAACGACTGCCTCCTTTAAAAGGAAGCTTTGGGACTCTCTGGGCGACCCTTACGTCTGTACTCACTGACCCTGACCTCTCCACTTAGATCTAGTACTTTCAAACAATGTCTTTATTTACATAGACTAATGTATAGATTGTTAAGCTGCTTGTGTTATATGTTGCTGTAATGTCTTGTATTGTCTTGTCAGCAGGGCAAGCCCTTTGTAATAGCCACAGACTAGTTGGGCTGCCCTGGCTGTGTGCGTTGAACAGCCAAACCAATAAATAAATAAATAAATAAATACCATTAGTCCTATTTGAAACTAATATTCGATGATCACATGCAATATGATTTTCGAATAGGAATGCTCACTAAATCAAAAACAAAATTAAGGGCTTTATAATGATTAATTACAATACCCTTGCCACATTGAGCTTTACCATAGTTACTTCCGGGACGAAAATCTCGTTTAGGTGGCACTGGATTAGAGCGGTTTGTATGTAGTTGATCCTTGTTGCTTTATAGACAGGTTATGTTTCAAGGCGACTCAAAACGTGCCGGAATAAAGCATGTATATGGGAACGCGGTATGCGTTGGCATGCCAATTAGATTACGGCATGTAGAATCTCTTTACAGTTCCAACAGACCCTTTGCATTGGGTGTCTATTTGACAACCGATGCAAAGACCAAAACCAGTACAGACGGAAGCCAGCAACCCTTTTTGTCACAGTAAAACGACGCTATCCCATGATTGGCGGGAAGGTCGCGTGTTCTCAAACCTTTTCCTGATTGGAGGAGAGTTTTTCCCGAGAGAACTGACCGGTTCAAACCGGCGGGACGTGGAGAAAGATAGCCCGGGAAGCTTCCAGAGGCAGCTTCCCGGTGAAGAGTTCAGTAGGTCACACATCCGGGAACTGAGGCTCCATTAGACTGTAATGTTACTACTGTTACAACAGAACAGCTCACACCATCCCCTAAGCTGTTCTGTGACAAAACGTGTTGCTGGCTTCCGTCTGTGCTGGTCGTGGCGGTGGCAGTAAACCTTGGTTTGACATCAATTCCAATATATTCACGAAAACTCAAAGCACCACGATAGTCAAATTTGGGCCCCGATTTCCCCACCTGCTGACGAACCCGAATTATGTTCGGTCTGACGTATCTGACGTAATTCGAACAGAACGATGTTCGAAATGTGGTCATTTACAGTAAACCTGGGTCTTAGGGTCCCTCTTTTATGGGTACAAAGACCAAAACCAGCAAAGACGGAAGCCAGCAACCCTTAATGTCACAGCTCACAGCCATCTGCTGAGCTTTCCTGTGACAAAAAGGGCTGCTGACTCTGACTGGTGCACCGAATCCCGAAAATAATCGTCTTTCGTAGCGATTTTTTTACGAATCAGCGATTTAGCATAAACATCTAACACTAAAAGTATGTAAAGACGATAATTTCATTTTATTTCGACGAAATTTACCTTACCACACTATTTGCTTATTTTCAAATGCTGGTCCAAAATTGCGTATTGTAACCCGATCCCTTTTCGAACACGCCTAGCAACGGGAAAGAATACCGTGTGCGTACCGGAGGTGCTTATCAACAATTTGTCGTTAGGTTTGAAATGAAAAGGACAAATTTCACCTGATAGATTTTGACCAAACGTAGATCGTTAAATATTTGCATCCGTTTGCCAACAGTAAAAAAAATATATGTTTGGTTGTCAGTGCATGGCCACATACTGTACTGATAATTTTTAAAAAATGCCAGTATGCATATATGTTAATATTTTGAGATAAAGTTACTATAGACACTACATTCAAATTGTAATAGCAATTCAGTTTCTGACACTATTTGAAACTACCACAGCCTTTTACAACCTCTTAGTAATGCCATATTTACCAAGTAGTAGTTATTTTAAACTGTAATGTTTATGCCTTTCACTCGTCAAGAAATTGATAAATAAATTATTAAGCTTTACGTCTTAGAAAATACACTTGAAGATACATTAAGATAAAAGTCATCATGAAGATCGAAAAAAAAACATAGAGCTAAACTAACTAGGCCTTGGTACCTTTTTGGATGCATCCTGGTTTTGGGATGTCACCGAAAACTGACCGGTCTCTTCATTGTATGTCATCACAAATCCAAAGCAGGAGACCTACGAGAAAACAGGTCATAAATTCAGTCGCAACGGTTAGAGTGTACATCTGTGTAAATGTATGCCCAAAACATACTACGGATTTGGTGCGCCAATGTGCTAACATCTAAACATTTGCCTCAAAATTATTATTATATTTATTATTACCATATTGTTCTTGGTGTCACCGCTTCCACCATTGAAGTGGCTATTATACGCGTGAACACGGGTCCCCGGCAAATGACAATTCCACCTATTGAACAACAACGAAAAAGAAGAATTAAAAAAATTCTATAAGCCACCGATGAAATCGATAAGTTGTTAGATCAATGACAAATTATTTGAAGTCAATACTGGATGACTGCCATGTTGATGTGATTATACATGAATTTTCTTCCGTTCCCAAAAAGAAAAAAGGTTTTGACCATACTATAAATGGTACAAAGCAGCCACAAACAAGCAAATATATGCAAAGTCCAAAAGATATTGGAAAATGATACTAATGCCGTAGAATGCCAAATAATCAACTCCAAACGAAAAGAAGAAAATGCGAAGAAATAAAAAATAAGAGTCCATTATTCGCCATACTGTACTTTTTCTCCAACCTTTTCTTTGCAAGCCCCGCATCAGGCTTTGGTTTCCGTGATGATTTCATCCATATAATCAAATTAACATGGCCTTACCAAGACACAAACACCGGTTTGTACAATAACAGTCCTGCTAACTCAAGACGTATGAGTTTACAGACACCTGACTTCTTTGTTTTGGATTAAACTTTACCTTTGATGTTGTAAACCATTTCTGATTTTGTGTTACTATTGTGCTGTTGGTTCCTACAGTAACAAAACAACTTATTACTTTGTAAAATCTACGTCCTGCAAAATATTTCTTCACAATTCTCTGGCATAGTATCATCTCTACCTTCCGTTTCCAAAAATTATAAAGACCGCCGCGTTCTTCTGGATGTTTTTGTTGATATCCTGGGGAAGATCAAAGATAATCTGCAAAAACAATGGAGGTATTAAGTTAATTATTATAATCTAAAAGCTTTTCTGTTAAGGTAGCGCAGAGCTAATACATTATTGGCTCTACACAAAATATTAACACGTCTAATTTTTGACTGTCCTACTGCATGCCTTTATCAGACCTCACTGTTTGTACTAATGACATCGACAAGCACGCTGGTCAGTAATCCAGCCATATTAGCCATGATGAAGAGGACAGACGGTCATCGAAACGTCGACTCTTGTTAGAAAAACTGGTTGTGAATAAAGGACTTTGCTATTCAGTTTTATCGAACCTTGTATTTGTTTCCATTGATAAGTTCGCTCCATGGAGGATGGGCAACACCGGCTTTGCCACCCTTTATGACCAGGGAATCAGACTGGCATCCAGCTGGACCAGCCTGCATAT
>NW_017804000.1:90760-93868 GCF_001625305.1 Branchiostoma belcheri | reverse complement strand
TGCAAGGGATAGAGGTTGTTGGACAATCTCGAGTTACATGGGAAACTGAATAGTTTCGCTCTCCCTATGCGTGGAGGTTTCCGACAACCTCAAGGGTGGTTTTTTTTTTTATGATAAACCAATACAAGACAAGGACGAAGTGGGGCTGAACTCAAGTTATACAACTTATTTTACAGCCCCACTTAACATTTAACATAAATACAATGGTCACACAAGTAGTGCGCTGAGAAACTAGACCCCATACATACAGTAATATATCTAAAGAGAAGTGTTATATGATTTATATATTACAACAAAACAGAGTATACTATGTGACAAAAAAACGTTTAGTGCCGCTTATAAAAGCTTGAGTAAGTAACATAATTTTTTCATTGTACTCAGAAGGTATCGCAAACGATCCCCTGAGTACAAGATGGAGCCTGGCACTTTCAGAAAGGGCATCTAAATCAATCAAAGGACCGATTAAATCAGAGAGATTGTTAAGAAAATCAGCTCTTAACTGAGTAAACAAAGGGCAGTGTAATATAAAATGAGAAATGGATTCGCAGGGATACCCACAAATACACGAAGGGCTAAGAATCAAAGCACGATTAAAAAGACTATAGTTAAGATTGCAGGTACCGATGCGTAACCGGGTAAGAAGGGCGCAGGTGTATCTTGGCCACAAGAGTACCACGGGGGACGAAAGGGGCGTACTAATTTAGTGAGATGGTTTTTAAAAGGTACATAACGTAAGTAGCGAATATCAAAGTCAAGATCATTCCAATGATTTAAACAGTACGGGATAAAGGATTTACAATGTCTATTAGTAAAAGGCCTACTGAGTCTAAAGTTTAATTTGTTTCTTAGGTTGTATACAGTAGTATTAAAAATTTCAGGGGGCAGTAATTCACTCAGGTATGTCCGTGTTATGCCGTGAACAATCTTATAAAATAATGATAATCTATGGACATGGCGCCTGCTCGAAAGAGTCTCCCAACCCAATTCCTGACGTATATTAGAATAGGAGGAACCTTTAATGGCTCCGGATACAACAATTGAACAATGGTATTGGATTCTCTCGACAGATGAAGACTGTTCAGCAGTACAACCATGCCATATTGCGTCCGCATATTCAAGACATGGACGTAAAAATGTTTTATAAATAATTTCAAGAACTTGTCGGGAGAGTTTAAATTTAAGTCCTCTAAACACATTGACTGATTTAGAGATTTTATTACATATTTGGTCAATATGATTGCCCCAAGACAAATTGGAAGACAAAACCGCTCCAATATGTTTATGGGATGCGACTCTTGTTATTTGAGACGTACCGAGAAAAAGGGGAGGGTGATAAGGAGGTTTGTTTTTGACAGAGAAACACATCTCCTCAGTTTTTAAAGGATTTAAATCCATAAGCCACTTGTTGGACCAATCCAAAATCTTAGACAAATCAGAATTTAATTTATGTGCGGACGCAATAGGGGTGTCGACTATTTGAAATAAAGAGCTATCATCGGCAAATATAAAGGGCATAGTAAGTAACTCGTTAACAATATCATTTATATACACAATGAATAGCAGTGGGCCTAGCACGGACCCCTGAGGTACACCTGCGCCAATCTTAGACCAATGGGAGTTTTGTCCATCAATTACTACTCTCTGCGAGCGGTCTGATAAGTAACTAAACATCCAATTCAAAAGGGGGCCTTCAATACCGTACTGTTGCAATTTAAAAATCAAACCTGAGTGCCATACTTTGTCGAAGGCCCTGGAAAAGTCCAAAAAGACAGCACGAACTTCCTTTCCGTTATCAAGAGCTTCGGAGATTAAATGACATATGTAAACAAGTTGGCACACAGTAGAGTCCCCCTTAACAAAACCAGACTGAAAGGAATAGATAAGGTCGTTAGAAATAAAGTGGTTATAAACATGTTTGTAGACAATTTTTTTCCAGGACCTTCGACAAAATAGGAAGCAAAGAAATTGGCCTGTAATTATGCTTGTCTTGGGAGGATCCTTTCTTGTATATAGGGATGACATTGGCTTTTTTCCAGGCATCAGGAAAAATGCCATGTGTCAAAGACATATTGAACACATAAGCTATTTTATCTGAGATATAAGGCGTTATAACTTTAAGAAAACGTGTGTCAATACAGTCATACCCATGAGCCTTAGAAGGATCTAGGCCATATTTACACTGCAAGATGATTGGTTAAATCCTGCAATGACGTCATTACCCCTTTAAATATGAATGCCCTCCCGGCTGACCACTGTGTAATCATTGGAGCCGTCCGCACGCCAGCCGGCAGCTCTGGTCCCAGGCTCCGCTCTCAGCTTCACCCCGCAGTCCGGCGGTTTTTGGAGGCTTCTGCGATTTCTTTCGTTTTGACAACGTGGGAAACACACTGGAGGACGCACAGATACAGTTGCAGAACGGTTTTGTTATCTTTTCTATGTTCTATCCACGGTTTTGGTTGTATTCCCGAGTTAGTTGGTTTTCGTTTTGGCGGGAATGCTTTACACGTGGCATCTGATTTTGTGAGTTGGTGGTTTTGTGTGCTAGGTTTGGCAGATGTTTTACGTTCTTTTCGTTTGAAGTATTTTTGAGTAGTGTAAGGTTGCTGCTCGCTAGATTTTGAGTGTTTCGCTGTTTGATTTCCCGTGTTCTGCTTGAGTAAAATTTTTCATTTTGGCGGGAACTTGTTGCACGTGGTGATTTGCATTTGAATCAAATTGGTTTCGGGAGGCAGTTTGGCAAGTAACTGATGATTGCTCATGTTTAGGAGGGTTGGAAACTCGTTTGATGCCTCCGGTACTTTGTACCCTCAGATCATGGAGAGGTGATGCCCTCATGGTGTTGGCGCATTCGAGTGGGTAGCCTTAAGAGTTTTGGTGACACTGTTTTGACGTGTTTCTATTCATGTGTTTAGATGACCTCACAGATACCTCGTTTGCCGGCGCCAGGCGTGCAGAATGTACGGCCTCAGTTGCATCTCCAGGGTCAACAGGGAAACCCACCGGTGCAGCAAGTCGGGCAACAAGCAGCGCAGCAGCAGGCCGGCCAGCCGCAGGTTCCGCAGCCCGTCCAGCAGCAGCCAGGGAACCCGCAGGTCGGTCAGCAGCAGG
>NW_017804000.1:73316-90584 GCF_001625305.1 Branchiostoma belcheri | reverse complement strand
CGGGGGTCCAGCAGCCCGTCCAGCAGCAGCCAGGGAACCCGCAAGTCGGTCAGCAGCAGGCCGATATTCCGCAGGCTGGGCAGTGTCCGGGAGGACAAGCTATTCCTCAGGTGATTATGGGTTTTGGATTTTTTATTTTAACCAAACCGTTTTGCACTGGCAGTTTGTTTGATTTGCATCTATTTTTCTTTTTGTAGAATTGTTTTAATACGGTTTGAACTTAATTCTCGTGCTAGTGTTTGAAGTACTTTGGGGTCTTTATTTTGAGCGATGTTTTTGATTGTATTTATGTATGTCGTTATCTGCTGATATTTGTTGCGTCGCATGTAAATTGATCGTCGATGTTGTCATGTGAGTGTCTCTTATGCACATTCTACGTGCAGGCACTCAGTGGCAAGCAGTCGGACGGGTCCAAACATGGCGAGCGCTAATTGTTTTGCGTCGCATGTAAATTGATCGTCGATGTTGTCATGTGAGTGTCTCTTATGCACATTCCGCGTGCAGGCACTCAGTGGCAAGCAGTCGGACGGGTCCAAACATGGCGAGCGCTAATTTGTTGTTGCGTCGCATGTAAATTGATCGTCGATGTTGTCATGTGAGTGACGTCTCTTATGCACATTCCACGTGCAGGCACTCAGTGGCAAGCAGTCGGACGGGTCCAAACATGGCGAGCGCTAATTTGTTGTTGCGTCGCATGTAAATTGATCGTCGATGTTGTCATGTGAGTGTCTCTTATGCAAATTGCATATGCAGACATTCAGTGGCAAGCAGTCGGACGGATCTGAACATGGCGAGCGTTAAGTGTGTTATTACATGCAAATTGATCGTCGATGTTGTCATGTGAGTGTCTCTTATGCAAATTGCATATGCAGACATTCAGTGGCAAGCAGTCGGACGGATCTGAACATGGTGAGCACTAAGTGTGTTATTATATGCAAATTGATCGTCGATGTTGTCGTCTGAGTGTCTTGTACGTTTTTTGTACGTGCAGATGCTTAGTGACAGGCAGTCGGACGAATTTAAATTTAGCGGGCGTTTGTTGGTGCATGTATAAGAATCGTGCATTTGTCATGTGAGTGTTCGTTGCCATTTATTTGTGCGGACTTTCAATGACAAGTGGTTGGTTCTATGCATGGCGGCACGTACTAATTTCCGCTACTTGCAAAATTGGCTGTCGATTGTCTTTTGAGGGTGTTTTCTACTTGAACACTTAGTGAAGGACAATCTGTACGGTGTTTTTGGCATGGTGAACGCTAGAGTATTGTGGTGTGGTATATAGCTATCGTTTTGCCTGTGACGATAGTGTGTATGGCGAACACCATCTTGTTTTAAGGCGTTGCATTGCACTTTGTCGTAACGGTTACACTTGAATGAAGTTCTGCATGAGGCATATGAACTTAACAGAAGTGTAAACATGTGTTTGTGCAGGATCTCGACACTATGAGGAGAGAGTTCCAGGCGCTAAAAGAAGAAGTCAACAAGATGAAGGGTGACAGTGTTGAGGGTATTAAAGAGGAGTTGATTCAGCTGGCCAGTAGGCCTTCAGCTGCCTTTGACGCCCGACGCGCAGTCGGCTTGTTGGAAACTCTGTCCGTCAGGGCCAAGCATCAAAATCATCCAAAAGCGGACGAATTTTCGGCTATATTGCTACAGCTCAGGCCGCTATCGGACAGAGATTTCTTCAAAGACATTATTCTTGATATACTAGGCTCGCCCGTGATTAAACAGATTAATAAGTCTATCGCTGGTTTCATCAAAAGCCATAAGCATCTCAGTAACGCTCAGGACGAGGGCGCAGGACCATCTAGGCAGAGGAGAGGCTCGTACAGACCGCGTCCGTACGGTAGAGGAGGTAGATTTAGAGCCAGGCAACCATTACCGACTGACGAATGTAACCACTGTGGGGAAAAAGGGCATTGGGCCCGGACATGTACCAATCCGCCTAAGAAATAGTAGATTGTATGTTTGCGGATATAATTTTTGAATTGTGGTTTGATGGTAGTGCAACATGCTTGCTATGTAATGATATGCTTTGTGTAAAGTTGGTAAGCAGGAAGGGTCTTTGCTGATGTGTCAAGCCAATTTATCGCCGTTGTATAATTATTTTGTAAGTCTGGATGTACAGGAAATTTGTAGGTATGAGAAGATTATGAAAAATGTGATAGTAAAACAATTGAGATTTTCCTTGTACGATTAACGGCTTTCCGTATATAATGCAGACCCGGCGTGTATATTGATATTTGGAAATGAATTTTGTGCACTACTATTTATTAATTGTTAAAGATATGAAAATGGGAGTTACAAAGTTGATGACTATTGAAAATTATATTTTCTAAAGGCATGGATATGGACTGGATTTTGGATTGTATAGTAATTAAAGTTATGGAATCAAGGTTTGGTTTTGTGTGTTCATATTTCGTACATCGAGACCCCTTAGTAGCGGTATAGTTGTAAATGCTACTCTTCATTAGTTTAAGTCTGGGTCGTGACAAGACTTATGTTATCATTCCAGAGGAACTCCTGGACCACGCCAATCATCAAGGACTTCGAACTTCAACATCCGTTTGACCCGTTTGAAGCGTATCGAAAGTTTCTACAAAAGGAAGTACTTTGGGTTTCTAAGGATAAGATCAGGAAAGCGTTAGTTTCACCTTGTGTGGTAGATGTTTCCCAGGGAAGAATCAGGGCTTCGGCAGATTCCCTTCTTTTCAGGGACCCTACTACATTTAGAGCAGGAGAGATACATAATCATCTCAGTAGCTGGTTGAATATCTTAGATGATTCTCCGCTTTCGGTCATGGTCAGGGATTGGATAGCTAACGGCGTTTCAATCTTTGATTTTATCCAACCTTTTCAGGGCCGTTATAAGGGGGTAGTTTACCCACTCACAGCTTTTCCACCTCCAAGATACTTCCCTAACCTTCCTAGTTGTGAACCGTTTGCTGGGTTTGTTGCTAAATCTATTCAGGAAAGGATAGAATCAGGAGCTGTGACAATTTGGGGCAGAGTCGGCTCAGTGCCTCCTCCTTATTTAGTCATGCCTTTAACGGTAGAACCCTCGAAGCCGCGTCTCTGCCATGATCTGAGATATCTAAACTTATGGATGAAGGACTCCCCTTTTAACCTGGATTCAATCGTAGATCTCACAAGGTATATTCAGCGTGGGCATTACCAAACCAAATGTGATGATAAAAGTGGCTATGACCACGTTTTCATTACAGAAGCTAGCAAACCTCTGGTAGGTTTCCAGTGGGGTGGTTTCTGGTATGTTCAAGCATCTATTGCATTTGGTTGGAAATGCTCGAGCTTTGTATACCAAACCATAGGTAATGTAGTGATGCATAGAGTTCGGGAATTGGGGGTGCCCTCATCTTTGTATATAGACGACAGGCATGCAGGTCAGTTGATACCTAGTAGGAAAGAGGAAGATGATAAGAACTCTCTCATGATTAGGCATGTATCAAGTCCAGACTATGAGGCAGCCCAGGCCGCGTGTTTCATATTGTGTAGTGTTCTGATGGACCTGGGTTTCTTCATAGGGATAGATAAATCCCAGTTGGACCCGGTGCAGTGTTTAGAATTCCTTGGTATGGTGGCGGACTCCCTGGCACTAGCATTTAGGGTACCGAAGAGAAAGAAGGACTCCCTGGCGGTTTTCAGAGAGTATATTTTGGATCAGGATGAGGTACCTATTGTTACGCTGCAAAAGATGGCGGGAAAGTTAGTTTCCCTGGGACTAGCAGTTCCGGCTGCTCGTTTGTACTGCAGAGAGATGTTTGAGGCGATTAAACAGGCACAAAAGAAAGCGGTTATGATCCCAATTCAGGGTAATTTGAGAGCTCAGTTGGAACACTGGAGATTCCTGGATAACTGGGAGGGTTGTATCCCTTGGAGAACAGAGAAGCATAAGGTAGTATCTTTATCTTCTGATGCATCCTCTTTTAGATGGGCAGGCTCATGGCTCACGGAAGGAAGCACGGTACAGTGTGGAGACTATTGGCAGGGACAGGAGCAAGACCATATAATAGCGGTCAAAGAGACAGAGGCCTTAAGGAGAGTTCTGTTATCGGCGTCGGATATGGTGTGTAATAACAGAGTAGACGCGTACGTCGATAATATGAACTTGGTCTCGGCTTGGAACAATCAAGGAGGAAAAAGTGTCGTCCTGTCAAGGGCAATAGTAAGTCTGTGGGAAACAGTAGTGCAATTGAATATAGAGTTAAACCTAACTTATGTACCGTCTGAGCAGAATGAGGCAGATGCTCCGTCTCGTCGACTGCAATTGTTGGATGCAAAGCTGCATGAGAAGGTATTTCAGCGTATCGACAAGGAATTAGGGGGAGAGCTAGGTTTTGACACAGATCTCATGGCGCTACCGTCAAACGTTCAGTCTGGTCGAGATGGCAAGCCGCTAAGTTTCTTTAGCCCCTGTCCGGCGCCAGGTTCCAGTGGAGTAAATATCTTCGCACAGGATTTGTCAGGAAGGAATTGCTATGTGTTTCCTCCTTTTGCTTTGATTGCACCTCTGATTAAATTCTTGTATGATCAGCAGGGGGCGAGAGTAGTCATACTAGTGCCAGACTTGTCGCCTAGGCAGTATTGGTGGCCGTTGTTAGTCAGAAGAGCTACAAGGAGCTTAAGGATAGCAAGCGCAGGCCAACCAGTTTTGTACTTTCCATCAAAAAAGGGATGGTTCCAGAAGGAGACCCGATGGGATTTGTGGGCATTCCTTATCTAAAATAATTATTCGTGTTCAGCTTTAGCTTTTGTATTATAGATTTTGAAGTCGGGAAACTTAGTATTTTGGTTTTTTACCGGCAGGTGTTGTTGGACGTTCATAGACCGACGGCTTCAAGAGCGCTGCAAGAGGACAGACCTGATTCGGTAAGTATGACGACTGGAGAACCGCGCTTGGATGCCGTGGTACGGGGGCGTGATCAACCACATCTACCACAGTTTAGTGGTGCAGCTAGGTTGTGGGTCCCGGCAGTTAAGTGTGGTAACTGTGGTTATCCTAATGATTTTGATTTCAACTTTTGTCAGAAGTGTGGTACTCCTAGGCAGACACAGAATAGGCAGAAGACAGTAGGAGATAGACAGGTGGATCATGCAGGGATAGACCGAAGGCTGTCAGAAATCCTAGGTCGGCAGGAGGATTCGGCATATAGTAAACAGAAGAAAGCTATTCTGGATTTGTTTTCGGGTTTCTTGAATACCTTCTCCCCACCCAAGACTGAGATATGGCGTCTCCTCTGGATGTAGTCAGGTTTTTGATTTGGAAAGATGAGCAAGGGAAAACCAAGGTCCATTCAGCACAATGTGACGGGTCCAGTGAGTCTTGTGGATGTCCCAACAGGTTGGCGTTTAAGACTGTGGACTCGTACGTTGGGAAGCTTAGAGCCATATTTAAGGAGAATGGAAGAGGGGGTGAGTGGGATGAAAGGTTGGGATTAGGAAACCCAGCCGCTAGTCAACAGGTAAAGAAGTATCTAGCTTCGATAACTGAAGAACAGTTGGCGCAAGGCGTAGTCCCACATCAGGCTAAGCCGGTTTTTCTAACCAAGATTATAAAGATTTGTAACTACATCAAAAGTAAGGTGCCGCAAGAGAAGTCAGCAGTAAAGATGTATATATTGGCCAGAGATCAAGCAATCCTTAAGGCAGTTTTCTTCTCCGGAGATAGGATAGGAGATTTGATGAGGGTAAGGACTTCGGAGGTGTGCAGAACGCGTTCGGGATCGTTGATTATGAACCATGTTTTTGGTAAAACCTTAAGAGATGGCAGATCCAACACTTTCATTTTAGAGAGAACGAATGACGAAGAGTCTTGCCCAGTGGCCGCGTTAGATTGGTATGTATCTACATCCAAGTACCTAGCCATTAACCTTGAAGGAGGTTTTCTTTTCAGGTCGACTTCAAAAGAGGGACACGTACTTGCGGATCACCCTTCCTCTGCAGCTATTGGAAATGCTTTTCGGCGTTACCTCCAGAAGCTGAATATCGATGAAGGGGAAACCCTGCATGGGTGTAGATCTGGTTGTGCTATTTCTTTGCATATGGCAGGGGCCTCTGACAGGGAAGTGATGGACCATGTGGGTTGGTTTACGAGAAAGACAGCCTCCCACTACATGAAAATCGCCCAAGTAATGCAACCGGGAGGGCCGGCAGCTCGAATCGCATCGGAGGAAGTCAGGAAGGCAGTAGAAGTGTACGAGGAAAATAATGAGCTGTTAGGCCTGAAGCCAGCTTTTACATAGACAAAAAATGAAGAAGAAGAAAAGAAGGACTGGTGTTTATGCTTTTGGAGTAAGAAAATAATCGTTATGGAAGAGTGTTATGTTTGTAAAGTTGTAATGTATCTCAATATTATGAAGCTGAATTTTTGTATGAATAATAAAGCTGGCGAAATCTTTATTTGTGGTGTGTCTCTTTTTTTCTCGTAGGTAGAAATAATTGTTAAAGTCAGGTGTTAGGAGATTTAGATCAGATTGGGATAAGATTGGGATGAGTAAGGGGATAATGTAGAAAGATTTAGAGAGTTAAGATATTACGTTGAAGTAATAGTTAGGGTAACTAGGATGGGCGCAGCGACGTAGGCACTGCCCCATAACTCATAAAGGATGTACCAATAATTGCGCAGTGTGAATAGTGAACTATTTACACTGCAAGATGATTGGTTAAATCCTGCAATGACGTCATTACCCCTTTAAATATGAATGCCCTCCCGGCTGACCACTGTGTAATCATTGGAAACGTCCGTATCGCCGAAGGAGCGTGGTGCTAGGCTAACCCAAGGAGTGGGTGGGGAGGGGTTAACCCTCGGTGTTCTGGGGTTTCTTTACCCCCCCCCCAATGTACCCACCCTATTTCAGTTTCTCGCATAGTGGGACTTGGCCTCGCCGCGCGACTCCGGCACTGCCCCATAACTCATAAAGGATGTACCAATAATTGCGCAGTGTGAATAGTGAACCTGATATACAGCTCTACCTCTTCTGAGGAAGTTACAATAGATGACACTCTCGCATCAGTATAAAACGTGAGATCGGGAAGAACAGCCTGAGATGTATCTATCAAAGACTGGGCAGCAAAATAATCATTAAAAATACAAGCTTTTTCCCTAGCATCAGTAATGGATAAAGAACCTTCAAGAAGGGGGGGAATTGTTGATTGAAGTTTGGGTTTATAAAAATGTTTTACAATATGCCACCATTTTTTGGAGGCTGTTGAGGGATCCGAAAGAGAAGAAGCAAGACGAGCTTCATAAGAAGCCTTGGCTTTGGTAATTGAATTACATAATTTGTTTCGTATTTTACGATATGCTTCCCAGTGAACATCAAGATTGGTCAGCTTGGCAGTTCTATGTGATTTATCTCGTACCCGCATAAGTCTCTTAAGACTATAAGTCATCCACGGTTTTCCTTTAGATTTGATAGTGATATTTCTGTGAGGAACGCACCGAGATTTTGCCTCTAAAATAAGTTCAACTAGTTTATTACATGCCTCATTTACTGTTCCGCACCTATACACATCAGACCAGCTGGGATCAGATACAAAAGTTAAGAGAGAATCATAATCAAGGTTTTTATAGTCCCAGATAGTACGTATATAAGGTTTAGGGACAGTAAAAAAGAGCTTCATATTACCTACAATAGGAGTATGATGGCAACCGGATAAAGGAGACAAAACTTGGGTATTTGAGAAAAACAAAGGGCTATCAGTAAATATTAAATCAAGTAGAGAGGGGGACTGTGAAAGATCACAGGTAGGTTCAACGATGGTCTGATAAAGATTCAGTAACAGCTGAGCTTGGTACATTTTTGCACCAGCATGATTAATAGGATCCAGGTGCCACCACTCTTTATGTTTTGCATTAAAATCTCCTGTTATGACAATGGCATCGGGGACGCGAAGAATGCGCCCTGATGACAGAGTCAGTGAAACAGTCCACAAATTCATTAATTATGCAAATATTTTGTCCGGGTGGCCGGTAATGAACAGAAAACAAAATTTTGAATTGCCTAATATGAAGTTCAAGCCAGATAGATTCAAAAGAACTGGGCTCCAAATCGGAGCGTCTGATACATGATATCGCATCCGATACATACACAAGTACCCCTCCGCCGTGGCGATTGCGATCACGACGAAAAGGCGGCTGAAAACCAGCTAATGAGATTTCCTCCGAATCAACAGAGTCTCCCAGCCATGTCAAGGGTGGTTGGAGACGGAGGGCAGATTTCGGTAGTCTTCTGATCGTCTTTGGTCACTGGGCAACTACCGACAGCAGGAGGAGAGGCAGTAGAGCAGTTTTCGGTCGTCTTTCCTAGCGACAATTGACAGCGGGAGGAGAGACGGTAAGACAGCTTTTCGGTCGTCTTTCATAGCGACAACCGACAGTAGAGGGTGGCAATAGGACAGTTTTCGGTCGTCTTCCATAAAGGCTATCAATAGCAGAACACGAAGGGGAGACGGTGGGACAGTTTTCGGTCGTCTTCCTTTAGCCATTGACCTTTTGGTTTGGCCTTGCAATGGGTCATTTTTCTTTGTTTGTACGTCGTATGGAGATGCGTACATGTATCGTAAACGCATAGGAAGGCGCTTTAAGTACTACAATTTTTCGGTTGTATGTATTTGAGATAGCTACCTAGTTTTGGCATTTTATGGCTGGCTAAGCCCTAACTCGTGGACCGTGCGTGCTTTCCCCAGGGTTTGCCGCCACCATATAGCTTCGGCTGGTGGCCCGGGAAGCGAGCGAGGGCCCCTCCAGACCTAAATTTACTTAAGGTAGCCGACATATATTTGAGTAAACGTAAGGGTTACCGTTTTTAGATTAGAGAAACCGAAGGAGATGTACCCGTACCCGAGAGTTTGGGGTACACTTGAGGATGAGATAAGATTGAAGTGCTTTAGAAACAGGTGTGTATCCAGTATCACGTATACCGTCATCATCCCAGTTTGGAAAGCAGGCGCAAGTAGCCCTTGATCCACTGAAGCTCTGGGAAGAGAGGGTGTCGGCTACCAGTGGGTAAATGGGTCTGGAACGGGCCCCGCTCCTTTACGGACCAAGGCCAGTAGTACAAGAACTGCTGGCAAGCTTGTTGCGAGCGAGGGCTCAGTGACTACAGTTCGGGGACTCAGTAATTGTGCCCCAGGCGGGCGAGTTCCACAGACATTAAATCGAGATTGAATAAAACGAAAGAAGACTACCCTCTCATGGTGTTTCTACGTGTCTTGGCCTACTGAGTGTTGTTGCCTTACGTGACACTTAGGGTAAGGAATGGGAGAGGAGAGGGTAAGGAATGGGAAGGATAAGGATTGGGGGATAATGAGGAAGAGGTTTGAGAGTGAGCCTATGACAGGGGTTAAGGCACCTGATCACTGTAGCGTAGCCGAGGTCTTTTCCACCCAATCCTTAATCGATCACCTTGGCGAGAGTGGAAGTATATAATTATTCCCACTTACGTCACAATGGACTGACATCTCGCGAGACTCTTGTTGAGCGAGATGTCAGGCCATGTGACCAACCCCTCATACTTCATCAGTTTTGTGAAGCGGGGCGACAGAGAGAAGGTAGCGGGGTTAGCGTACAACCCGTCTCGTGAGTAGCCTGGTAACTAGAGCGACGTGAACTCGGCGCGGCGAGTACCGGGCGTCAGGGTAGATGATGTAGACACACTGATGGTTTACTTTAAGGGTAGGCGGGAAATTCACAGTTTCTTGAGCGGCGGCGTCATGGGAGGCCCACGCCTGGCAGCTGGCCATCGATGCCGCACGCGCTGGCGGGTCAACGTCGGGAGGTACGAGTATGAGCCGCCAGGTCGAGGTAATAAGTAATAGAGGGGTGGACGAGGAAGAGGAAAAAAGTGGAACAGCTAGAGATAGGTCCTCGGGTATAGGTCGCGTGTGTTTAATCAAGGCCAGTATTAAAGGCTGGGGTAGCGAACCCCAAGTCGACCCTAATGTTCAGTACCCAGACTGTCTTTAGGGAAGAGGACGCAAGAAAGGAGAAAGCTGGACGGAAATGAGCGGGGACGCAAAGAAATCCCCCCCCTCCCCCGCCCACCCCACACTCACTGTGAGAGAGGCATGTACGACAGGGAGCAGACACTCGACACTAGCTCGCCGAGGTCTTTTCCACCCAATCCTTAATCGATCACCTTGGCGAGAGTGGAAATATATAATTAATCATAATACTTGCAAGGTATATATGACAGCCAGCCCGTCAACATGAACCACAAAAGTTGGCGGGCCGAACCAGGTGAAGGGTATTAAACTCACTGGTGACAACTCCTTTAAGTCAACAACAGGAATCAAGATGCTGTCTGTAGAACAGTGATCTGCACTTTGAAGGTGAAACGATGATAAGTAAATGAGACAATTTAAATGATAAGGAAATATAATGACAGACTTAATTCTTAGTTACTGTTACTGGCAAGTTTTTCAATGTAATGATATACGCATTTTTATCTACATGGATTTATCAGGTAAGTATCAGGCTGAAAACATATCTTTCTTTACTTTTCTTAACCCTAAACAGTACACCTGGGGTCCGCGCGGACCCCAGCACTATATATTCTGTAATATCTTTTTTGTTTCTAAAGATTTTTTTCTGAAATTTCAGGTAATTGTCACCCAGTTGTCTCTCAATACAATGCAGAAAACACCGTTTCTACCATTCATAAAAAAAATCATATCTGATTTTCTTTTGGGGTCCGCGCGGACCCCAGCCGGCTTTCGATCATAATGGATACACTGGCGTTCTTATACATTACCTTATTTCCGTTTTTATAAGTTTTTATGCACTCACCGTATGTCTACCAAGTTTTCAGAGAATGGTGTAGTAATACAATTAAATTTTCATAACTTTGGTGTAATTGTGACGTCATCTGACGTCAGAGCTAATAATATAGTCCGACATATTGGATTTTGACCAATGACGTCATCAAATTAGCATTTTCTATGCATATTAAATGATTTAACTTATATTTAATTATGTAAGATGTTATTAATGTTGGAAAAGAAGTGTAATTTAATATAAAAATTTTTAATGTTTAAACCAAAATTATTTCTATTTTTTAAAAAAACTGCCTGCTAGAAACCCGTTGCCATGGCAACACAAAAAACACCAACTTACTAGTATTAAACTAAAATGAACTTTTTTCCAGAGACATTTTTTGAAAAGGTCTCCAAATTTGATACTTCTAGCGCAAGCCGTTTAGCCGCTATCTGAGATCAAAGTTGGGCCTCAAAAGCCCCTTCGGTCTGAAATGGGTTTAAAAATCGGGTATTTCTTCTTGTCTTCTTTTCTTCACCAAAAATAGAAAAGTTCAAAATGTATGATTTTTGTATGTAATGTGGACACAGAGGTTCCCACATCAGTTTGCAAAACAATGGAGCTGGTAGCATGTTGATAATTTCTAAAAATCAGCAAAAAACTGCTCTGGGGTCCGCGCGGACCCCAGGTGTACAGATTAATCAGTCCGGGAAGGTGTACTGTTGAGGGTTAATATTAAATGAATATTCGTCTGCAGTCTTTGTATATGAATATATAAAGAAATATTTGTACGAGAAGTGCACGGGTTGTCTCTTTCTGTATTGTATCGAGGGCTGAGTATTAAACTCACCGGTGACAACTCTAAAATAAACTTTAAAATCAACAATAAGAATCAATATGTTGTCAGTTAGTGTTAGTGGTTGGATCTTGCCTGCCCAAAGTCAAATGTTTGAATCGACAGCTCAAACTTTTTCAATCGCATGCAATATATTCGTCATTAATGCATCACATTCAAATCAAAAATTTTCTAAACACAAGGAGAAAATAATAAAATAAAAAAGCATAAAAATATAAACTTAAAACTTAAAATACTATTTCTCGTCCATAAAAAAACATCCATAAACAAGGAACACATGTTTTCCCAGAGAGGGGAATGGCTCCAAGATTTATGTCCAACACACAAACTAATACACAGGATCTCAGAAAAGTTGAGCAGTCTTCACATTAGACGGGAAGAAGGAACACGGCGGTCTGTCACTACGGCATTCTTTCCCATTGCTAGGCGCGTTCTAAAAAGTATCGGGTTACAAGACGCTATTTTGGCCTGTTTTGGACTACCCGTAAAACACTTAAAAATAAACAGAAAGGATTTAATGGTAAATTTCGTCAAATTAAAATAAAATTATTGCCTTAACATCCTCTTAATATTAGCTGTTTATGTTAAATCATTGATTTTTCAAAATTTCGCTCCGAAAGACGATTTTTTTCGGGTTTCCGACCACAGGTCATGTCATGTTTTTAGGCAAACATCGTTTTAACCTGGCTACAGATATTACCCCAGATCCCCGATTTTTATAGTTTTTGACGACTAGGAATAAGATCAAAAATCGTGTTTTAGGGATTTTTAAATTTCTGATTTTAAGTCTAGTTTTTGTCGCCATATTGGGGAAAAATGATCTTTTTTTACATTTTTCGAACTAAATTACCCATAATTCAAAATTGAGGCCATTTTTCAAAAATCCCTAAAACACGATTTTTGGGACAACCGTTACGGTCATTTTGAGCCGTAAATGGGGTATGTTTGTCTCTCCATGCGTGCAGGTTAAAACGAGTTTTGCAGACATGTCATGTCGACCAAAAGTCTGCCTTGTGTTATTTATACTGGCGTAAAGAATCATTACAGTATTCAAGGTCACCCAAGGATACGACAGTAGCTTCGCCACATGTTACATGTCCACAAAAAATAATAGCGGACATGTACTGTCCAGGAAACTGTCTGTATCTATAGAAAAGTGTTGTATTTTATCTGTTGCAATGCACGGAGGCAGAAAGGCTTGTTTTGCCGCTTTATAGTAAATGACCGCAGGTGACCCTGAAATAGAACGCAGGTTCGATTCGAATTGCCCAGATCGAACACGATCGAACACAGTTCGGGTTCTATGACATGTGGGAACTTTGCAGCCCAGATTTTACCGCCGTGGAACACGCGTATAATGCAGGGTAGTGACATTACTGAAGGATTTAGCAAACTACGGGCGTTGCTTTGCCACCCAAAGCCTCCCCACCTGAGAAAATGGACCCAGCTTGACACACTAAAACAGGCCACCAGCACCATCGAGACCCTACAGAAGGTAAGTACAATGAATATATTCCAATAATATACTTCATAGACTTATACTTATCATTTTCTGAACTTTTGTACTAAAGCGTTGTGATATACTTGACACCTTCGACAAAATCCCCCACCACATACACACACACACATACACACACACACACGCTCAAAGGTGAACTATTTACGGTCCGAGAAAAACGGGCAGCTAACCTCAGTTTAGACAATATCTACGTAACGTTACCTAGCGTCTTATTTCACGCAACGAAAACAGATCGGGCATCTCGGTTCCGACAAATCCGACCGGCCTCGTTAACGGCTCAAAACCCCGTCTCCCCCCTATTCGCAAAACCGACGACATCGTCACAGCCACTAGCTTACATATCGTTTCATCGCCCGTGGTAGATCGCGAGTACTAAATGGGTTTGTCATAATCAGAGGTATATTCTCACCCTAGCCAACCACAATCAGATTAGATGGTTTCTTCATTGTAAACACGAAGGAGCAACTTATGTTTGTGATAGTCACCGTTTATTCTGATCTTAGCAAAGTTTCCCAAAGACAGTTAGATGGTTCTGTCATTGTAAAGGTCCCTTTGCATAGCTTATCTCTGTTAGTTAGAAGCCCCATTGAGCATCGCACCTTTTAAAAAGTTACTCATAGCTTCCCCGGCGTATATTCCGCTGTTCCTCAGTTACCTTGAAAAAATATGATGTCCTTGAATTGTTGTCCTTGATGGACGTCTATTTTCCTCGCTAGTCGTGGTCACTTCTTCCATTTCTCTGTACTCTCCGCNTATTTTCACTGCTCACTCATTGGTTGAATCCGATATGACGTAATCAAACACCCATATAAGGAATGGAAGGCGGATAACTTCACTGAGTGCAGTCTTGGCAAGCCTCCGCCACGCATCGAAGCGAGCTCCGATAGACTGTCAGCACGAGCGGCCCCGCGGCGGGCGCACCTCGGAGACACCTCATGCCCCGTACAGACGGACGCGGGTTTTGGTCGCCGGCGCTGGAGAAGCAGAGGTCGAATTTCCCGAAGAGAAGGTTTGGGTAGTGTGGAGTACGATACAGGAGGCTGAGAATTTTCGCTGTGGAACGTTAGTGTCGTCTCCTTTTTTCCCCTCCGTTTGGAGGGTGTGGATTTTTCTCTGTTTGAGTTCTCCGCTGTTTCCAGTGCCACGTGCTACTAGTTTTGTGTTTCGTTTTTTACTGAGGCTTGTCAGTGGTGTGTACAGATAGCTTTTGCTTCGTTTTTCTTTGCTCACATTTTGTTTTCCGACGGAGAATGCGTGGTTTTGTCTGTAAGAATGTCGGCGAGAGCTTCGCACGTGGGCATTTGCATATGAATGCGTGAGTGTCTGCCTGAGCCAGGTTTGATTAGTTTTGGTCCTTTTCAGGGTTTTCTTTCTGATTAGGTTTCCGTGGGTGGTTTTAGCCGTATTTAGCTAGCAGGGGAGGTTTCCCGAGCGGTGTTCCTTCGGCTTCGTGCCCATAGATCGTGTTGCGGGTTGCCCTCGCGGTGGAGGCGCGCTCGGGCGGGTAGTGTGGTAGTAGTGTGAAAGGTTTTCACGAGGTTTACAGATGGCAGGTTAACAAGTTGTGCCCTTTACCCTCACAGTCATGGCAGCACAACAACCTCGTTTCCCAGCGGTCCAAGATGTGGAAAGGCAGCAGCAGACCCCACCTCCACCACAACACGTGGGACAGCAACGGGCACCTGGGCTACAACAGCAGGGTCCGCAGCAGCAGGGTTTACAGCAACAGGCGCCACTACCACAGGGGCAGTTGCCGGTCGGAGGCGCTCACGTAGCACCTCAGCAGGCTCAGTTGCCTACAGCTCAGAACGAGTCCTGGACAACACCGACGATTAAAGATTTCGAATTCCGTTACGTTTTCGACCCTTTTGAGGCTTTCAAAAAGCACTTACTTAAGGAAGTACTCTGGATTTCTAAAAGTAAAGTCAAAACAATGTTGGTATCGCCTAGCCCGGAAGAGGTATCGGCGGGGAGATTAAAGGCGTCAGCAGACTCATTGCTTTTTTAGAGACCCAGATACTTTCCGGGCAGGAGAGATACACAGGCATAAGGAGAGTTGGCAAGCGATCATTGGAGAAGACCAAAAGTCCTTGATGGTAAAGAATTGGATAGAGAACGGTGTATCTCTGTTTGACTTCATTCAACCGTTCACAGGTCGGTATAAGGGGGAATCATACCATCTCTCAGCTCTTTCCCCTTCTAGATACTTTCCTAATCTCCCTAGCTGTGAACCTTTCGCAGAGTTCGTCTCTATGTCTATTCGGGATAGAATAGAGACGGGAGCTGTAACGATTTGGGGTAGAGTAGGTGCGGTACCTCCCCCCTATTTGGTCATGCCATTAACGGTAGAGCCGTCAAAGCCCCGACTGTGTCACGATTTAAGGTACCTGAATCTGTGGATGAAGGACTGTCCCTTCAAACTGGACTCGATCGTAGACTTAACAAGATATGTTGGTAAAGGACATTACCAAACTAAATGTGATGACAAGAGTGGTTATGATCATGTCTTCATCACAGAAGGAAGTAAACCTTTGGTAGGCTTTCAATGGGGAGGTTTTTGGTATGTGTCTGCCACAATTCCCTTGGCTGGTCCGGTTCTGCGTTCGTCTATCAAACAATAGGGAATGTAGCGATGAGTAGAATCAGGGAGTTGGGCGTTCCATCAACCCTTTACATAGACGACAGACACGCGGCTCAGTTGGCGTCCAGAAACCAGGTACAGCGAGTGGAGACCATGGAGGTGGAAGAAAGCTCAGAGCCAGACTATGAAGCAGCCCAAGCGGCGTGTTTCATACTGTGTAGTGTGTTGATCGGACTGGGATTTTTCATAGGTATAGACAAGTCCCAGCTGGACCCGGTACAGTCGTTAGATTTCTTAGGTCTAACAGCAGACTCACTACTGCTAACCTTTAGGGTGCCAAAACGTAAAGGAATGCGGTGACAGATCTAAGGGAAGTACATTTTGAGACGCGATGAGGTTCCTATTGTAGTGCTGCAGAAACTAGCTGGGAAGCTAGTGTCATTGGGTTAGCAGTCCCGGCTGCGCGGCTATATTGCAGAGAGATCTTTGAGGCAGTTAAACAGGCCCAGAGAAAAGGTGCGTTGGTCCCAATACAAGGTAACCTAAAGGAGCAATTAGAACATTGGAGGTTTCTGGATACTTGGGAGGGCCACGTCCCTTGGAGAGCAGAGAAGCGTGAGGTGGTAACTCTCTCCTCCGATGCCTCGGGTTTTAGATGGGGCGGCTCGTGGACGACAGAGGAGCACAGCGTACAATGTGGAGACTACTGGCAACAGCGAGAGCGACAGAACATAATTGCGGTAAAAGAGACGGAAGCCCTGAGACGGGTACTTTTGTCAGCAGAGGCTCTAGTGCGGAATAAGAAAGTGGACGCAAGGGTAGATAACATGAACTTGATCGCAGCTTGGCATAACCAAGGAGGAAGGAGCATCGACTTGTCTAGAGCAATAGTGAAGCTCTGGGAAACGGTGATGGAATACAACGTAGACCTAAACCTGACCTTTGTCCCGTCAAAAGAAAATGAAGCAGATGCGCCGTCAAGGCGAGTATCGGGTTCCGACGTCAAGTTGCATGAAGAGTTGTTCCAACGCATTGATGAAGAGCTAGGGGGACCCTCAGGTTTCGACACTGACCTCATGGCCCTGCCCTCTAACGTGCAAACAGGAAGGGACGGGAAGAAGCTGAAGTTTTTCAGTAGAGACCCTGCACCAGGTTCTTGTGGAGTTAATGTCTTCGCCCAGAATCTAACGGGTAGGAATTGTTATGTGTATCCCCCCTTCGTGGTAATTGCGCCATTACTCAGGTTTTTGATGACTGAGCAGCAAGGTTCAAGGGTAGTTATAGTAGTTCCAGACCTTCGCCCTAAAAAATACTGGTGGCCTTTACTGACGAGAAAGGCAAAGATGGGCATGAAAGTGGCTTGTGCCGGCCAACCCGTGTTATGGTTCCCAACTAGGAAAGAAGGATGGTCCTTACGACAAACTACGTGGGATTTGTGGGCTTTCCTCCTGTGAAAGGCGTTTCATAAGCGTGTAAGAATACGGGATAAGATAAATTAACCGACAGATAGAAGGAAATTGAACACAAGAATAGCGGGGGAA
>NW_017804000.1:48386-73296 GCF_001625305.1 Branchiostoma belcheri | reverse complement strand
CAACTGCAAAATGCTCATATTTTGCCCTGAACAGTTGAAACAGCCCTTACTACTTGTTACAGCCATTCCATATTTCAATGCAGTGGTATCATTTCAAGTTCAAAATTCATTGTTTAAATTTTGAACCAGCCTGGTGTGTTGACTTCATGGATTCCTATCGTACCATTTTGGGCCATAATAGGATGCCTAGGCCTGTTTTTATTTAATTTTTTCCCGCCCGCCCGCTCCAATATTTTTGTAGAAAAATCCGTTAACCAAGAAATTAATTTGGTGTGGCCCAAGTATCAAATTAATCTGTCTCTTTTTCAGATACTCAACAACGAGCCTACAAATATAGAAGAGCCGAATCCATTCATGGTAAAGTATACAATATAATACTATGTATCCGATATGTCAAGACTCTACAATATTTAAGTATATGTGCCATGACAAACCCCAGTCAGCAATATAAGCATTACTATCCAACAAACCAATTGTTTCCCAAATTCAACATTCAATCTTGGTTGTACATTTCTCAGCATGTAACATTTTCAACTTTCATGCACAATTCTAGTACACAGTGTCACTATGCCCTTGGTATCTGTCAAGGATGTGATCATGTATGAAACAGTATGAAATGTAATGTCCTATTCCCAGGGATTTATGAGTAATAACATGTACACTGTGACACGGTCCGCTAGTTGTTTACTTGATCAAATCTGACTACAAATTAACTACAGCAGCACAGACCTGGACAACTACACAATGTCATCTGCTGCTAAAATAAATGTACTAGTAATTAGAAATGTACCTCCCAGGATATTGAACACTTTAAGTCTATTTATGGATGAATGTATGAAGACCCCTATTGTACAAACATTACCACTAAGTTGGGTACAAATACATAATTTAAATACACATATCTATACACAACAGGACCTATCTAGTACTAGCACTACAATCTGTGCATCTTTGGGACCTTGGAAATATACGAACATATAGAATTAAGGATCGGGAGTTTGTCTGAATACATTAAAAATGAACAATTGTATCACTATGTTATACAAACTAAATTCCACTACAAACTGAAGTTAATTTATTCCATCTATATTACAGTATTGACAAAAACGTTGATCCAAACGAGTGCGGTTATGTCAACCAGTCTCAATGTGTGGTACATGGAATCTGATCAGCAGTTTTGTGACAGATAAATTCTGCCATGTAATGTCGTTCCAAATAGACTCTCAAGTCTTCTCCTAGTGCCAGATTCTAGCTTGTCATAGATATTGGAAAAATTGAAGAGCTCGTCAAAGTAACTCTGTAAAAAGTAGAAGAAAAAGAAAAAGTTTCCAAAAGTAACACTCAAATGTGACTGCCATAATATATGCATGTATAAAACCCCTCCACACCAGGTATCCTACAACAAATGACTTACTTTGACTTAGGGGCTCCCGCGTCTCGTGACGCATGAGGCAGTCAAAGCAGCCCAGCTTCCTCTGTCAGCAGCCAGCCTCAAGGCTTCCTTCCAGCTCATGCTGACTGCCTGAAGGTCCCTCTCCACTGTCTGTCGCCAGTTCATCCTTGGGGCGCCCCCTTCTTCTCCGTCCTTCTGGGAACCACTGTAGGACCTTGGTTGGCTAGTCTGACAGGTGGAAGTCTGACAGCGTGTCCTAACCACCTGAGCCGGCGTTTGCAGATGATGGAGGACACTGGTTGTTGCTTAGTTTGAAGTCTGATGTTATCATTCGAGATAAAGTCATCCCATCTAATGCCCAGGATTTTCCTTAGACACTTGCTGTCGAAGGCATCAAGTCTCCTTTCTTGACTTAGTTTCAGGTGCCAGGTTTCGCAGCCATACAAAAGTGTTGACAGGACGTTGCTGTTGTAAAAGCGCATCTTGGTCTTGAGGGACAGTTTCTTGTTTCTCCAGAGTTTGCCCAGCTGGTTAAATGCTGCTGAAGCCTTACCAACTCTGCAGTCAAGTTCTTTGTCCATGTCACCATTGCTATTGATGGAGCTTCCAAGATAAGTGAAGTTTTGAACTATTTCCACTTCCTTCCCATCAATGAACACAGATGTAGGTGGCGGATGAGATCCTGTCAGCATATTCTTGGTCTTCTTGCCACTGATGGTGAGGCCTATTCCTCCTGCTGTGCAACCAATCTCGCTCACTAGGGCCTGGAGATCCTTTGTGGATTCTGCTAAGCCGGCAATATCGTCTGCGAAGTCAAGATCAGACAGTCTTTGTCCTTGCAGCCATGGTATTCCTTTATCCTTAGTTGACTGTTGCAGCACCCAATCTATGGCAAGGGCAAACAGTATTGGAGACAGCACACATCCCTGGCGGACCCCAGTCACCACCTCAAACCACCCGCTGAACCCATCATCTGTCCTTACACAGCATTTGGAGTCAGCATATATGTACAGCATATATACAACAAATGAACCCAGTCAATATTTAATAGAATTATTGGGGTACTTGTTAAATGGGCTATTTACAAATCGTTATTCTAATCATATATTAGTCGTTACGATACCAGTTTAAATTCTCAACATGCTTGGAGAGACACGAAAGACTTGGCCAAACAAATCGGCCTGTTGCGCAAACTCATGCCGTTTATAAAATTTTAAACCGTGTAAATAAATAACAAAAATTTCACATCCTTATCGAAATATAACCATTCATAAAAGGAAATTGGTATTCCAAAACAAATTTCATCGACATTGGACCGGGAAATTGTGCAGAAAACGTGGAAACAGAAAGCATACAAGCAAGAATGGGGGAGGGGGGCATGCATACTAGTCACGTCCTTTCCTCGTCACGTCTGTTCCCCGTCGGTGAGGACGGTTCCCCGTCAGTGGTTAAGTCCCCCAAGTTGTGTTCAATTTATGATGAAATTATGTTACAATACGTGATTATATGTGATAGTCTGCGTATTCATGATCAGCGATCTTATTTCTGCAGTAATTCTTCTTCAATTTGAAATTTAGAGTGGGTACATAAAAACCCACGCCGAGGTCCTTACTTCCGGGTGAAGTGCACACCAAAATCACGTCGAAAACGCCAAAAATCCGCATAGAAATATACATTTTCCTGAAAGATTCTTGGAACTATGTTGGCTTGACCTGACAACTAATCAGACACGCAAACTGCATACACGTGATGCGGGATTTGCGTACACAAAAATACAGCCCTCTAAGCGATGTGGGGAGGGCATGGCGCATGGAACGTAATTTTGCGTCAATTCAGTGCCGTATTTCAAAACATAAATACCGGAATAACTTTACTTGATTTTGAACGTGTATTTTACAGGTTCACCTTTGCATAGCCGAGTGAAAATCAACCAGTTCGATGTCTAGTCATTCGTCACGATACAAATCCGAGAGATTGAACTCAGCGCGAACCTTGGTGCGAATTTTTACCGGAAACGAACGAAATGTGACCCCAAATCACCGTAGCGTTTTGCTACAAAAATCCATAGCCGGCGATCCTGTGTGACACAATAAAAATATTGAGACTTGACTTTGGGCGATGCGGTCAAATATCGGGGATCGATTTGCCTGTCGCCACCGTGAACAAATCAGTGCGTGAACACCTCAATTTTTCTCGTCAAAATTGACAAAGAATTACTGCAGATCGCTGATAATACGCTATCACATATAATCACATATAGTAACATAATTTCATCTTAAATTGAACACAACTTGGGGACACATAACCACTAACAGGGAAACGTACACACTGACTGAAAAATCTACACACTGACGGGCAACCGACCACACCGACGAGGAACAGACGTGACGGGGAAAGGACGTGACGGGAAACGACTACAAATCGTATGGATACCGTCGAAACGTACCGTAAATCCACTTCAATACAAAAATATCGCGACATTTTAAACACGATAGGTTTACAACAACGTTGAAACTCAGCCCCAGACAAGCCACCGCCGGTAACGCAGTATGTTGCAAATCGAGACCTACTAGTACACTGCCGCTGGGAACAATGGCGTCCGCGGCTTTGTTTATCTCCATTTCTTGTCGTTACGTCCATTTCGCGCAAGCGCACTAAAAGTTGCGGAAGGGCTACTAGAGCAAACATATTTAATATACTATACAACGTATCAAAGTATACAAGTTGCAATAACTGACATGCACAAAAACTATTCTACAGCTACAACTACTACAAGACATCAACACACCAGCTGATTCAGATGTGGACACAGAGGACGACTACAGTTTCTTGGATATGGTAAGAACTTTAATATCACAACATATCACACATTATACATATACATTCAAATATCAACATTATCGCTAAAATGCTAGTTGCAATTTTTTAAATTACCCAAGAATAAAAAAGCCAACAGGGGAAGACAGACATGCAACGCTAAAACAGAACTATTGACCTCAGGGTTCTACAGAGATGTTTATTACATCTCTTGAGACAATGTCATACCCCTTCAGCTAGGCGATACCAATATGAAGGTTCAGAGTTTCTCATTTAGGCCACGTTGTTTTGATTATATGGATGACATCCTCCGGGAGCCCCAAAACTGATGCGCGCGTACAAATAACAAAAAAGTTTTGCAAAACAAAGAAAATTCTGTTCATTATGAAATCTACGTGGTCATGAGGGTTGAGCAAATGGCAGAGAATATGGTTTGGCCAATAATCTAGTCTTCAAGTTCAATTCTTTACAGTTTCGTCTTTTTTCATTTGATTTTAGCATTCAACGACATTCGTATAGATTTTATTAATTTCCTTCGTAATTTATCGTACATTTCTGCTCATTTTGCGTCAGTTCTTATACGATTCACATTATGGTAGAACACTTCTTTTTCTTTCTTGGAACACTGGTAATGACCTTTTACAACTAAAATTTACGACTCCAATATTTGTAGTATAACCAATAAATGAATATCAGACAACACAGACTTAATTATTAGCACCAACCATTTATAATACAAAATTTAACATTCAAAAGCAAACAAAATAAATAATTATAAACATATCTTACATTTATGCAATATATGAATTTCTCTGTCGTACATATTTCAGTTCCTACAAACCCTGGCGGAATTCCCAGACGACTTGCTGGATATTGGGCAGAAAGAACACAAGACTTCCTATGTACACATGTAGAATAATAATAAAACTTTGCAACCCAGTAATACTCTCTCAGATATAAGTAACGAACCAAAAATTGCAATGTAACTCCATAAAAATATTAGTCACCATATCACATAACAATAAATATGGGTAATCTACTACAGCATCTGTGATCCATGCCCCTTTACATGACATGAAATAAATGAGATAAAGTACAAACAATATATGTTTACCTACCCATACAAGTTTGACAACACGTTTACAAAAATTTCAAACATGCTTCCTGAACCACTTTTAATCAAAATATAAAAGATCCTAACACAAATCACACCTTTCCAACAGACATACATCTGGTGAGGACACTAAGGAAACACAACACCTCTCCGCCCAACGGCTCCCCGTGGTCGAGTGCAGCCCGTCCATGACATCCCCGGAATCAGGCTTTGAGGACGACCAGACGACCAAGCCGAAGTCACCATCAAACTCTATGGAAAGGCCTAACTACACCTACATAGCACTCATCGCCATGGCCATCATGTCGTCAGAAAACAAGAGACTCCCCCTACACAACATCTACCAGTGGATCTCAGACAACTTCCCGTCATTCAAACAAGGACAGTTAGAGGTTATACAGTGTTTACAAGATAAAAGAGATGTTTTTATGCGGTGGCCAACTGGAGCAGGCAAATCGTCTATTCATAATTTTTTTTTTTGCATTTGTTAACAATAAAATTGTCTTTGTCATCACACCAACCATATCTCTAATGATAGACCAATGTACACAAATTAATAGTCTTAATCTTAAAAATCGTCTTTCAGCCTGTTTTCTTCCCACATTGAAAGTAAGTCGTTGGTCTGATTTGTTTTGGTTGTTTGTCCAAGGAGTTATTTCCTTATTTTGCCAACAAACATGGGGGGGGGGTGTCCCTCTAACTCTGTAACTCGACGTACGCTGGTCATCGGCCACTCCTTTATATCCCGTCTTTCTTGTGAAAAGTCGAGCCAGCACGGCTGGGGGGCGAGCTGTTAGCTGACATTTCTGGTTCGAGGATACTATACATAGCCAAGGTGGCTGTCATGGCCGGGCGAAAAAGGTGTCTAACTGGGCCCCTGTCGGATGCAACTCAGATGGACTGGTCATGTCATTAGGATGTCTGAAGAGAGACTGCCGCGGGACCTTTTATACTCTGAACTGAAAGAGGGGGCAAGACCCCGAGGTAGACCACGGCTGCGGTACAAGGACACTCTGAAACGTCGGCTTGGTCTGGCAGGTGTCAGCCACCAGCAGCTGGAGACGCTGGCGAGTGACCGGGCTGGATGGCGTGTGGTGGTGAGAAAGAGTGCCGCGGCTGTGCAGAGAACGTGGGAAGCTCGTGAGGAGGAACGGGCACAACGGCGACATGCTGCCAACGCTGCCAAGAAGACAAAATAATTTGAACCTCGAACTTTAACTTTACCTGGACTTGATAATGTTTATTTGTATTAATTTTTGTTAATCTTACTTATTGTATAGGAACAATACCATCACTGTTTGTACTGCGCAGTTGTCATAGCCTTTATAGACTGACTGACTATATGTACTTTATCCAATAGTTGTTGCCTTACATTGTATCATGTACAATTGTTGTGCAATAAAGTTTATTATTTATCTATTCAGGTCTGCAACGCGCGCCGGTTCACGACGGCGTTGGACCTCAAGATCCACTCCCGGATCCACATCCAGGATAAGCCTTTCACCTGCGACATCTGCAAGAAGAAGTTCACCTACCTACAGTCCCTCAAAGTCCACCACCACAATAGCGCACCGGAAAAAGGTGAGAAACCTCTGCTTATTCCAGACTCTTTTTTTGCAACCGGAGAGTGACCACGAGGTAGCGCGGGACGGGAATACGTCAATCATCCTCCGCACGTTAATGACATTGTATGTATGTTTGAAGAACCCGAATCTAACACTACCCGTTGCAATCGTCCACTTTGCAAACGTCTTGCAGGCGAGAACTATAAAGGGTACAGTCATTTCATGTTCAATATCTCGCAGCAACAAAACGATACACCAGAACACACCGTTTGTATGAGTATCGGTGCAAGGAGTTAGAGGAAAGGAGAAAAGCCAAAAGTATATCCTCAAAAGTATATCCTCTGTGATCAGCTCTTTTCTGGCTAGAGATGTTTACTTCTGGTGAGTTCAATCATATTTATTCTTATTTTAGGCTATGAGTTAGCATACATCAAATGGTATGGAGTGGGGAGCAGGGATGAGAAAACTAAGCTACGGAAAGTCAGTCTTAATGGTGATACGAGCTGGATGAACCTATTCCAAATCCTCTCTGACATCAGTAAACCATTCCCAAATCAAGTCATAAAGTTGAATGAACTGCAGATATACAACAGATATTTGCAAACAGCATTTAACACATGCTTCAAGCATGTATATTTTATGGTCGAGAAGTCAACGTAAACGCAGGCTGTGACGGACCTTGAAGCGAAGCCGAAATGGCGCTTCGAGAAAGGTCAGGCCATTGCTGTGAACAAGGGCAAAAATGGCAAAGTTCCGGGGGTGATCATTGCTCGCAACACAGTCCTATGTAGTTCATTACCCGGGTTACAATGCAAGGAAAGATGAGCTGATCGCAGAAGACGAAAGGGGACTGTCTTGAAGTAATGGCAAACGGGCTGCTTCCAGAACACTGGCGACGAAGAAATACGGCTACAACAAGTTTTGGTTGGGAGGCGAAGCTATATCAGGTTCTACGAAGTCAAGCATGGCTACGAGCAGGGAAGAATCCCCGATTCTGCAGATGGAAGGAAGGGCATGGAGTTCCCATCCAGGAAGTACCTAACAGCCAATGAGTGGTTCCACAACTACATGAAGAAGTTTTGGGGACTCCATGCCAAACAGTCAAAATGTACACCTGCCACAGTGTGACAGGAAAATTGATGTCTTCCAGTTCTACCAGGAGGACCTCTGGTATGAGGGAACTCTCAAGAGGACAAGGTTCTTGAAAATGTGGAAAAAAGAATTTCCGCATGCCTAAATTCCACCAGCAAGTCATTTCCAAGATGAAAGTAGAAAGCCAAATAAAAAAAGGTATGCAACGACCAGAAAACAAGTTTTTTTGACTGGTCCAAGTGTCTTTTCTGTCAGAAAAAGACATACAAGAAAATTAAAGACCTTGTGAACGTTTCAACACTTGAATCATGCCAAAGCATTCTGCATGCTGCACATGCAAAGGATGATGAAGAGATGATTTTCATTCTAAGGAGTGTAAACAATGACCTAATCGCAGCTGAAGCTAAGTACCACCAAGGAAAGCTTGTCAGTCCTCATATACCAGTATGTCGAACCTGAGGGCTGTCTTCCTCAGGAAGAGCATATACAATGTCAAAATTAAGGCTCCGTAGCTACAAGTTTGTTTTTGTGGTGAACATGCTGGAAGACGTCTTCGGCCAGCTGAACAAGATGAGCAAAGTCTTCCAGACGAAAGGGCTCGACGTTTCGTAAGTCGAGCCAACTGTTAATGCGGTGATTGACTCGCTAGGTGGCATGGCGGCAGGGCACCACGGCCCTTCCCTGACACGGTTACTGATTGGTAAAAGCCTGTTTACCACCCACTGACCGTGTCGGAGGGGCGCAACAGCTCGAAATGGAGCAGCGAGTCTCATATCGGTCTCTCGAACAAGGTCGCATTAAAAGCAAGATGGAGACGTTAAAGAAAAAAGGAGGCCTAGGAGCAAATCGCACAGGGAATGAGAGAGCAAGGATACAACAGAACGTTGAATCAGGTCACCAAGATCAAGTATGCCTATCATAGGCAGAAAGACAAGTCCCTTAGTGGACGGGGAGAAGTACACCTTCTTGACCTCTTGATCTTGGGGGACCGCCATGCCGACACACCCTAGTGAAAACCGTGATAGAGGACGAAGGTATATCTGAAACAATCGTTCCCATCTATCGGCTATGATCAACTACATCAATACACACAAAACTATTCCAGCCGATGTTCCTGTGGACATTATATTCTCAAATCTATCCCACCTGGAGGAGATCTGCCCAACTGAAACTGTGTCCCTACTGCGAAGATAGTCCGGCCTTGGAGGAACGGACGCTAATTCATTCATCCAGATGGGAAGATTCTGGACCTAGACGAGATGTACGATGGCAAGTTATTATCAAAATGTGTTTCCATAAAAGATGAGAAGGGTGGTATGTAGATGGAACAAAGATCAAGGCCGTGGTTGGATTATGCATCATAGCTGGTGTGTACCGATTGAAAGTAAAGTGAACCACTGGCTTCTCTATGGTCCGAAGCCGACAACAGTGCAATGTGGTTATCAAACACCACGACAATTTCCCCTGCTACAACAAATATAGGTCAATGGTGAATCACTGGGTATTTCCACGCCAACGAGAGTTGTACCAAGCCACGATACCCCGACCTCGACCCAGAGGAGGTAATAGTCAACCCAACTACACATACAAAAGGTCATGTTGACTACTGTAGGCTACTGTAGGCAACATGGCATCCCGTTGTCCTTGGGGGCCCTTCAGTGTTACCCACGCCCCTTGTGGTGGCCAATCTTGTCAGGCGCATCCGTACCAGCTATCAAGTTGTTGGAGGCAGCAAGCCATTCCGCCCTGCAGATGGTGAAACAATTCCTTACTCTAGGTCAAAGTCTGAGATTGGCCAAACAAGACAAGGGAGTTGATGTGCTATTAAAAGATGTGTACTCTAGAGTAGACTAACTCACCCGTATCTTATCTGTATATTTGACCATTTTCCGTCTTTCCCACTCCACTTCGACTAAGCCTGATAAAGGCTATTTATAAACCATATTTTAATGGTTGAAATGTATGGATTGATGCATGAGACCTTTTCATCTGTTGTAGCAAAAACGGATGGCATTGTGGGGACATCTACACCACTATCATTACTGAAGTTAGAACCTCAAAAGGCTTCAGAAACCCACTTCAAATATGTACACCTCTGTTACTTAGAAATATCCACCTGCAGTTTCCTGGCCCAGGGACATTTCCAATAGTGCAGAAGAATTAGAACCAAGTTGGCTTGACATTGTTTAAGAGCTGTTACTTTTTGTACTTTTTGTATACTTGGCCAGACCCCACGCAAAGGTGTCCATGGATGGCGGAACAGCCCGAGCCCGTCCCAAAACAGACTCTCGTCCAGTTGCAGGCAACGGAAAAACTGTTGCAGGTCATGTTAGCGAACCTGAACGAACAGTAGCAGGGACTGCGCAGGGTGGTTCACTAACTCGTCCTCGAAAAAGACGGGTGCCGTCAGTATCCAGAACTTCATCAACTCTTGCAGACCGACTACCCCATCATTTGATTCTAGTAACCACTATACAATGTATACCTCTAACGCTTTAAATCACACAATTCAGCCTAAGAGGCTGCCAAGTGATGGCGCTGTATTTGTACATAATTGTGATTTGTGTTTTGAAATAAACCATTAAAACGTTCGCACCTAGGACGGCGCATCGTTAAAGCTTGGTAGTGTAAATAGGGTTTACCGGCTCTAGCGGGAAACACCCGTCAAATTACTTTGCATTACTTTGGCCCAGGGCAGCCTTGACGTACTTTGGCCCGGGGCGTACAAAGCCCCCAAAACAACCACCACGCCCACCAAACGAAGGAAGCAGGAACCTGTGTCTGTGGTCTCCAGAGCTACCATAACAGACTCCACAGCTGCCAAAGCTTCGGAGAAGGACAAAGAAATAAAAGGTGAGCCTGGTACAGATACAAGACTCTAAAAGGTGTGAATGAATATGCATGAGGCTGATGTACATTTGTAGTAGGTACGACTTGACTCTAGCCTAGGGTGATGTGGGTTTGTGTTCTCTGCTACTTATGTGTTTTTGGTTTCATGTTGAATTTGGAATTATATTAAAGAACATCTGGAACAGATATATCAGGAAGATCGAATAGCTTAGACTGTTTGAGATAATAGTATTTTTAAAATTTTATACGTAGGTGCCAGACAGCGCATAAAACTCAACAGAGAAGAGCAGTATGAAGCTGCAGAAGTTGCTCTACAGTGGACGGAAAACGAAGACCCCTTCTTCCAGGATGTTCGTTTAGAATTCATAGATTTGAGAGTAGGTGACATTTTACTTGTGGATCCGGGAAAAAAACAGTATGATCCTGAGGACCCATGGTTGGTGGTAGTTATGGAGGTGAAAAGGTCAATGGCCATTGTAAAGTTCTTGACATGTGACAATGAAGGTGTGTGGGATGTGGGCCCATATGATACCATTGAATGCAGTTTTGACAAAGTTCTGGCGATGGTCTCCTTTAAAATACTACCACTAGGAACTCAAAAGATGCCAGCAGACATTGAAACACATGTTAAACAGTTTGAGCTGCCGTTCCTCCATCAAATCAACAATTTCTTCCGCCTTCCCGCGTAAGGTACCAGCATTAAGGGTCCCTACATTCACGTATCCAGTACTCTTAGTCCATTTCCGTTCCGTCGTTTTCCTTGAGGTCCGTCCCTTTCGAGGCTGACTGCGTAATTCTTCGTAATCCACCACCGGCTTGCTAGGCCTGTCGCGGCTTCGCCGCTGCCGTTAGCGTAACCCAGGAGGTACCAAGAGGAGGGGGCAGTCGGTCTTTACCTCCCTGTCTCCACACTAAAGCCTAAAAATGTTCTGCAGGGCATGACAGATTATGATGAAAACATCCAACATCAAGAAATCTCTGCGTAGCTGTATTTACCTCAGGTCCTCAGAGTTGACAGATGTGCAACTCCACACACTAGCACACATTATCGGACCCTGGCCAGAGGATCGGTCATCCTCGTCTTCCTCCTCCCAGGTGCCATCAGGTGCATTCAGCCATAGCTACATTTTCTTGTAATAATAAACCATTCTACATCACAGGATGGCACCACTGCTGAAGGAAGGACGACAGGTGAAGAAAGAAGTGTATATTCGCGGCCAGCTGTCCCGTCTTCCTTCTCTGCATCCAGCTAGCAACCATGGAAGCTCGGATGGTCCAGGCCCACTGTCCAGCCTTCCTCCGCATCCTCCCAGGCACCATGACAGGGTGGTACCACTGCTGACGAAAGGACGACAGGTGAAGACAGAAGTGGATCGTCGCAGCCAGATGTCCAGCCTTCCTCCTCCTGCTGGCAACCATGTAATCTCGGCCTTCCTCCGCATCCTGCTCCTCGTCATTCCAGGTGCTATTTCTACTACATGATCACAAAACTTATGATGAACACTTTTTATAATATTTTGTCATTTCATGTTGTTTATATCCCAATTAATCACATTGTTTCACAAGGCAAGAAAGGGTACTTTGTAAAATCGATACAATTTAGTCCCGATAAGGACTATAATTATAAAGAACAATAAAGTTTGAACAGTTTGAAAGCTATCAGTTGAAGACAACCCCCTCGAGCTCCCCTTTGCTTTGTAATCGTGAAGATTGGTTACTTACTGAGTTTCGGTAGATTGTTTTAGATTGTTGTCCGACACATACGGGACTATTTCATAAGCAACAGTGCCTCCAAATAAGCCAAACCCGCGTATTAAACAGGTCAATTGAATCATGTTGTGATAAAACATACTGTGTTAAACTAACTTATAGTTGCATCTCCTTGAAAAATAAAGTCACATCAAATATATATCGGACACTGGCCTGGTCTTAACTAGTAGTTTTATGATACACGTATCAAAAATCCTCTCCCCAAAAGACCGAGTTCTGCCTAATAAAGAGCTTATACAGTTCTGTACCGGAAGATGCAGCTAACCCCTCCCTCCAAGACAAGAAACCGCCAACCTGGTCTTGACGTAGCGTCTAGACTTCCGTCGCGTCTTACGCTGCGTCTGGTCTGGGTGTCTCGCTTGGGCCGCGCCGTGGTCTTCCGAGGAAGCGAAGTGAAGCTCAGTCTCACGTTGTTCTTTGACAGTATCAGTTCTACTCGGTCTCATTATCTTGAGTTGTTTGAGGAATTCGAATCTCAGGAAAACAATCGGAGAAACTATGAACGCCAACCCCGAGGTGAGCTCGGTTATATTTCTAGTATCGTTTGCTACACAGTTTGATTATCTTGTCAAACGAATGTCTGGACTGGGGGTCGGACATAAAGGAGGGTAGAAGGCACAGACAGGGCCACATAGCAGACAGACTCTTCTATTTTCTCCTTTTGAGAAGCCCAAGAACACAGTCGTCATATCTGCCCTTCCAAGTGGCACTGGGAGGATATTTTCACGTAGGATAAGGTATCCGAAAACGTCTAAATATCATCGAACATAAAATGTCTTCGGAAACATACTGACATTTTAACCTCTAGCAACGACTTAACACGGCATTTCGGATCATCAGTAGCACATAACATTGAAACTGGCCAGGCCGAAAAGTACAAGTAAAGAAGGGGTCGACGAGACGGCTGGGGCTGTGTCAGCTGAATAGCACATCCTCTGTTCAAAGCAACGTTGTACTTCACATTACAGACTTCCAAGAAGGGGGTTACGCTCGCAACAGAAACTTGGGCGAAGAGAGGAAACAAGCAAACCGGAAAAAAATGAACGTTGGTGTGTACTTGCAGTCACCACGGAAGCCGCTTCGTCTAGGGACCGACCGAACAGTGTAGAGAAACAAAAAATTCTGGAGGTTTGCACTATATGGTCAATTTGACACGACAAACTGGATTCAAGCATTATAGACAACAATTTATTCTGATGAATCATAACATCCACTTCTGGAGTGGAGTGTTCCTTTAATGTGGGACTTTTGGCTATGTGTGAATGTTTTGCAACTATTTAACTATTAACTATTGATTATTTAATCATTTTAGACCTGCTGAAAACACTGGACGGGTTTGTAGGTCTGACATCCCTAAAGGTTCACCTGGAGAACTTTGCGAAGTCCGTCTTTATGAATAGCTCAGTGTCAACAGCCTTGACAGGTATGTATGACTAATCTTGGTTCACTTGTATATAGCAGAAAAACCAGAGCTCACAATACCAATGTTGGGAATAGAAACCGAGGCGATAACGCCTTCATTGAAAACCTGTCGAACACCAGAGCGCCCTACTTGAACAGATTCATACCAGAAATGAGAAACTCTGATGTGTCCAAGTTGCTGGGACGTCGCTGGGGGGCGATGACCGAAGAACAGAAGAGCCCCTTTTTCGTGCGGGCAAGGCGCCTGAAAGAGGACCACATGGCGATTGAGGAGGAATAGACATTGACGGTATGGATTTAATCATCAGAAACATTTTTTTTTTCAACAACATGATGTGGCCTATTTTTGTCTTTATAGCAATGCTTTCGAAGACTTGCGGCAGATATCCACACCGTGTTCGGGTCGGCGGAAGCAGCAGACGGCTGCAAGTACTATACACCAGATTCACGTTGGGGGTTGGTGGCCGTACAGTACGGGCTGGCCAACAACAGGAGAAACCGCCGAAATGTACAGACAACATGGGTACGTAACAGGGGAAATGTCCGTGTTGGTGGCCGCACAGTACGGGCCGGCCAACAACAGGAGAAACCGCCGAAATGTACAGACAATATGGGCACGTAACAGGGGAAATGTCCGTGTTGGTGGCCGTACAGTACGGGCTGCCCAACAACAGGAGAAACCGCCGAAATGTACAGACAATATGGGCACGTAACAGGGGAAATGTCCGTGATTTGTTCGCCGAGGTAGAGTTTCAATACATCTTACGTGTAGTGAGGTTTTCTGTAATAAGGCTTCAATGTTTCCTTTTTTAACGCAAAGTTACTACACAGGGCTTAATTTCTAAGGTCTCGTTTCAAAACCGGGTCCCGGAAACGAAAATTATTATATAAAAGACGACAAAGCACAAAAAGGTGAACACTTCGAATAGTAGGAAGTCGAAAGGTAACCTCTTCCATGCCGACGCTCAATGCAGATTTAGCGACTGCTTAGTGAAGGCAAGTGTTACCATCGCAAAGGAAGACCTTATTACAAATGTACAATATTCTGGAAGTGTACGCCACGCCACCGGCGAAACCCATGTTCGCCTTATACGGGGTGATGAAAGACAACGTCTGAAGGAGTTACTCAAGTACAAACATCCGCAACGAGAGCGCCTCGACAGACTTGGGACTCTAGGCCAGCAGGAGCATGATTCAGGGTTCATTCATTTTTTTTGTAGAGCGCACGAGGCGTGACTTAAATATACGGATAAAATGAATGTTATATATCGGTCAAGTGTACTGAGAGATCAAAATATAATAGTAGAGCAACCTAATGTTTGTTATAAGATTCCCGACTTATGACATGTATTGCTCAACTACTGTAAAATATTGTTTCGTCTGCCCAAAAACTGTTAATGCTTCTATAATGGGCGAGCTAGGTATGGCCCTATTGTATATAGACACCCAAACCATCAATGCAAAATCATAAAACGTATAAAAGTATTTTGGCCACTCTTTTTCGGAGCTGTCTATTATTTTTCAATCCATGCAGCCAGTTTCACTCGCATATTTTTTTAATCCTCTGGTGTGTGTCCTTGCCTTCAACAGCTCAGAATAGAGGTTGCAAAATATGAGTATGGCGGACTTCCTACTCTCCGTGCTGTTCCCGAACGGGAACGTTCAGAGTCTCAGCAACACTGACGGGCGTGGACGTGGCCTGCAGGCACCCGGTGGCGGACCTGGCCTGTAGGCGCCCGGTGACGGACGTGGACCTGGCCTGCAGGCGCCCGGTGGCAGACCTGGCCTGTAGGCGCCCGGTGACGGACGTGGACGTGGTCTGCAGGCGCCCGGTGACGGACCTGGCCTGTAGGCGCCCGGTGACGGACGTGGACCTGGCCTGCAGGCACCCGGTGGCGGACCTGGCCTGTAGGCGGCCCGGTGACGGACGTGGACGTGGCCTGCAGGCGCCCGGTGGCGGACCTGGCCAGCGGGAGGGGGTGCCAGGGTTAGTGATTAACTAACTTCTTTGCATTTCGTAATAACATGAATTATTAGCTTCGGCTAGAGTTTCCACCTCTGTGTCTTGTACCATGTCTTGTATTTTGTTGTTTCAATATTAAAAAAAAAAAAAAACATGAATTAACATCTAACTTAGTCAAAACTATCAACAGACGCTATCATTTAGTTGGCATGATGTATCATTGATACCGGGTAATATGTTTTTTTTATCTTTCATGTGTACGTGTAGTATGAGAAGTTATAATAGTGGATGTCAAATTGACATTAACAAGTATTTCCCACCATGTAAACAAGGTAGCAAAAAGTTTGGAGCTTCCTCAAAATCCTGAAATCTGAGAGACCTGGGGTAACCCACCTCAGGGATGAAGGAAGGCTCGTCTCGAACAGTAAGGTTAAAGCAGACATACTGAACCAACAATTCCAATCAGTCTTTACAACCGAACCCTTATGAGACCCTAGGCCTTACATGGGGCCTGGCCCTTATCCGTCAATGCCTGAAATCAGCATAAACACAAACGGAATTTTAAAAAACGCTGACGAAGGGTACAAAACCCCAAGATGGTTTGGGTGCACTTTGGGCCGCAAAGCGGTATATCGCTTCTCTCATCATAATGACTCAGTGACATGCTTACTGAACTGTAAGCTGCACTCCTCGGAGCTTCTCCACAACTACATGTGATATATTTTCTAACAAGTTGGAGGGAACGCCACCTACACCAGCAGTGGGATCGTCAACGAATTCCTGGGGGTTTTAGGAGTTCAAATTAAAAAAAAAAAGAAACGTTGCAGACCGTCAGGAACAGCCCCCTTTTTGGGTCTTATGTGTGACGAAACGGTTGACATTTCTACAACAAAGAAGCTGGTCCTCTACTGCAGGTAAAGATAGTGTTGACAGACAGACTTCAGAAACATGAACATCGACGAAGGGGTTCTCTTTTGAAGATGCCCTCATAGAGTGGACAGGCTGAATGTGAGCGGGCGTTCTCTCTCGTGAATACTGTCAAGACAGACTGGAGAAATAAACTAACATCAGCCTGACCTCACTCATGAAGATCAGTACGTCAACCACGACTCCAAAGGTTTGACACGACTGAGAGCATTTCCCGTAGGGAGTAGGGCAACAGAAGGTCGATTATATAGGACGAGTGCATTTGTTAACACTTCGTCAGAAAGTGAAGACTAATTAGTATGTAGGCTTATTATGTATACTTATACTTCGCTTATTTTGTATACTTGTACTTCATTTCAACTTTTTGCAACAATCCGCAAAAGAATAAATTACAAAAAATATGTAATTCACAATATTGATTAGAAATGTAGAAGGACACTTTTTTCCAGAACAAGCTCCACGATACATTTGGTGTAACTTTTAGTATCTGCAATGTGTATAATTTGATTGTTTCTACCAGAGGGATGCAGGGGAGGATTCCCGACATCTGGAGCAGTGATGTATAAATTATTGAAATCATTTGTATGTCTTCATATTAGTCCGTATAATTGTATGAAGGAACCATGCACAACCACACGACCACCCGCATTAACATTCTTAATACATTTCGCTATGTAAACTATACGTGAATGTGCATGCCTTCCATTGTGCTGCTAAATGCCTCTAGTGTTCACACAATTTCCATGGTTATTTGATGGACTTTAAGTGTATATGTGGCAAATTGTTGAGTGCCAAAGCTTATTTTGGGAAAATATTGAACGAACATATTCATCAGCAGAACCCTTAGATGTTAACAAGCACATCGTATTGGATAATATGATGCATACTGTCGAGTATACATAGTATATATACTTCTGACCTGGGTGACGCCCAGGTGTACCAATACCTCGATGAAAGGAAGACGATTAAGTGGACGACGAAGCTAGCATTCTCTGTTCCAGATCCAGCGGGACAATTAGACTTAGTACATACTCGTTAACATTATGATGGTGACCTCTGAACTGCTCCGCCTGAATAATATGATGCATACTGTCGAGTATATACTACTGACCTGGGTGACGCCAAGGTGTACCAATACCTCGACGAAAGGAAGCTACTAAAGATTGACGAGTCAAACATCATCTGCACTCAGCTCAGACAGGACCTGGACCCCAATGACGGACCGTTTAGGCACACTGAGATTATCCCGGCAGAGGCGGTCCAAGTTCAGGTGGCAGGCCTTACACACAAGTACGCTGACGCACTTTGTCAGAACATTGACCGCAGATTTCAAGACATCCTTCCGGTCGTCTCAGCCCTGTCCATCTGCGACCCTGAGGCACTGCCACAACCTGAGTTTGAATGCATCAGATCATATGGCTCAGAGAAAATAAGCGTGCTAGCCACCCATTTCTTCAAGTTAGGCATATTATAAATTGTTGAAACATCATATCGTGACTTCTTTACCATTGAGGTTAAAATTGCATTTCCATACACTTTTAACTCTTTTGATTTGTGAATGCTGTAATTCCCGTGATTGTCTCCCTACAACCAAAGCTTATTACAGACTATTCCGTCAGTGCCTCTATATCCCTCCCATGTATGTAAATATAAACATATTAAAAATAACTAAAACGACTCTTTATCTCTCTTTTATACAGTGCCGGAACTACAACTGGAAACCTTTGACATCACCGGCTTCGACATTGACCAGTTCCAGCGTACGTTAAATTTCATCCATTTATAATTTAGAAATATAAACATATTAAAAATAACTAAAACGACTCTTGGGTCGACGTTTGGGCAAGGAGTACTTGGGTGGAGCCGGGAAACTCTCATCGCGGTGACAACCAATATTGAGTCGGTGGAGCTGCGGCGAAGCGAGAGTGGAGCTATTGAATATGAAGAACATCCGAGAGCCGGCACGACTGATGACGTGGAGGGCTTCTTCGCGGGGCTTCACCGACACATGGGCAACACATTTACACTGAAGGATCTACATGCACGGTGGCCTACAGAAGTCAGGTATCTGTCTTGGAGGATTTTGAGCCCTTGGTAGTTATTTTCGTGGAGCTGCAGGTTTGTGTCCTTAGAGACTTGTATTTATCATTATTTTTTAATCTCTTGCAGAAAATTTTCTTAGAGGATAGACCCAGATCTTCCTTTCTACTACTGGACCAGTAGTGAACGGTTTAGAGGTGATGAGCTGTATCCCTCATTCAATGAGCCAGGAGACCACCCCCTCCGTCTGCATAGACTCCATCCCTGCAGGAGAGAGGATGGCTGTATCTTCTCTAATTTAATCTAGTGACCCCACCCACTATGATGGTGAATTGCACAGTATCCTCCGCAAACCTGACGAAACGTCCCAGGCGTTTGAGGTTCGCATCCGACAATTCGTTTCCATGGCATACCGGAAAGCTGATGGTCACACTAAAGATATGTTAGGGAAGCGGCTTTTCCTCGATAGACTAAACAACGACGAGATTGCTCAAAAAGTTCGTGAAACACACCCCGTGACCCTCAAGGCTGCTCGGGTGAAAGTGAAGTTCTTTGAGGACCTGGCCAGTAGGGCAAAGACCGCCTCTAGTAATAAGACCGGGGCTTTCGGGGATAGCAAATCTGACAGTAATAGCAGCCCCGCAGTCGCGAAAGAGTGTAGAAGAAGGTGGACGAGAAGCAAATGTTAACTTCATGCAAAGTAAGTTGAGACGAAGAGGCGGTGAAATAGGAAAGCCCAACCTTCTTCTGGCCGAACAATAAACTATGAAATTATTGGAATCTAAAACAAAAACATTCAAATTGAGAAGGATAAGCGGTGCAGTGGGCGTGGCTGGACTGTAAGGATGTCCCGGTCATGCTGTACATATTAAAGCTGTACATAATGTACTGACCGGTTCTGGCCCACACCAGACAGGACCTTCTCCAGATCAATGCATCGTATAGGCAAGCAAGAAATATACTTCAAGCCATGCTTATGCACTGATACTTGTTCATGGCCATTCAGCTCTTTCTCACATGGGTTTCGTATACAGAAAGTTCCAGTTTATCTGTGTTAGGCGGGCATCATGTAGCTGGGCATTCGTGCTTTCATCGGAACCAGGTGAAAGAGTCCCTGTAGTTTCTGATGGCTGTGTGTTGTTGTTGTGATCTTGATTCAATGTCTCTTCACATGTGTATTCCAGCACAGAGGAGTGATGGAAGGTGTTGTTCAGATATGACTCTAAATTACTCTATGCCAATAATGGGGCCATCTCTAGGTCCATGTACATATTACCTGGTGTACCTGTAAATTAAGACTGTTTTGTTATTAGAAAGAATACCGATTTGCTGTCACATGTACCCATAGATAACTCCGCCTGATTGTAAAGCCTAAGCTAACTTTTGATTATTTCTTTTCTATATATAAGTTGTTTTAAAAGTTTTATTCTATACCCTCATGCTTACATATTACTACTTAGGTATTTGCGAGATATATGTGATGGCAACTCATCCAAGAGTTTCCGGACAATAAGGCATTGTAGATTAAACTGCAGCCTTTAGTACACCATGCCGGCCTCTGGCGACATGGGCGAGGAGACTTTAACATGTACCAATTGTGACCAGGGGCCCAAAGCCTGCAAAAACGAACGTCAAGTTTGCTGTGGCTCTGACCAAGGTCGGCATTGGGGTAACGGGAGCCAAGACCCTGCTAAGCGGCATGGACGTACGAACGCCAAGCACCTCCACCATGCAGAAGCTGATGAATATGATCCCGACCAGTATGGACAGCGACTGTTCCCAACAAGTGAGTCCGACTCGTCAGGTACAGATGACCCCCCTACTTTTCGACACCCAACGAGAGAAAACTGGATCCGAAACACACTTCATCCAGCAACACTGCCATGAAGAAGAGGCCCAGGCCTGAACACCTCAATATGTCCGACAGCCAAACTATCTGGCCAGAGTCATCCAGGCTACACCTGTATTTCTCCTTGAGAACTTCTGGTGCAAGTTACCATTTTGTCCGTGTAGCAGAGACTGAAAGTGCAGTTAGCAGGTTAAGTGCCGTGAAATATGGAGCTTGCCAGTTCTGTACATCTTAACAACCAAAGCTCAATATTTCACGGCACTTAACCTGCTAACTGCACTTTCAGCCCAATGCAGCAATCCTACATCAACTGGACCCATGTCACAGGAACATCTTCCCAGCAGCATTGGACAAGAAATATGTAACACTCATGAAACCAAGGACTCTGGGAAACAGCAGTAGCTACATCCATCAAGCTCTGGAGGAAGTGCACAGCGAGGAGTGGGCGAAAATATGCCTCCAGTACCTGAGTGACTGCGAAGTTCATATGAGAAGCGTGGCGTTGACCGGACTAACAACAACATATGCAGATCCCCAGGATTCCTTCCGTTGCCACTAGCACAGTGGTTTGAAACTGCACACACAGGGGAAATCAAGAACCATCAGGCCGAAATTAAGGGTCTGATAACTTCCACATACGGGGGCATCCCCAGGATGGATTCAATTAAAAAGGATTGTTTAGATGACCCTTGTGTTGTAAACACTGCTGATATAGTACTTTCTGTGAATGGCCACAAGCAGGCATGGCTCTGTTAAAAAGTATTTTCCATTTATTTCTGTCATATATCTATTCCTAAAATACATCAGGCCTTGTGTTTGGCACATAACTTCAACATACTCCAGGACAAATTTTGAACACTGTTGTCAAGGTTGTAGATAAATGGAATCAATTATCTGTGAATTAGGATAAACATAAAAAGGTTTCCCATCAGAACACTACTACACGCGGCATGTAGCTTACCAGTTCTGTACATCTTAACAACCACAGCTCCATGTTTCACAGCACTTTACCCAATCCAGCGACTAAACTAAACATGTTCCTATATGTTCCAGGTCACAAAAAACTGACTGGCGACGTGGAGAAGTCGGCATCCTGAATGACCAATGTGGCGAATGAGAACGAACTGGTCTTGAACTATGTGCTGACAACGGGGGAAGGTATGAAAATTACTACCGATTCCATCATGTTTTGAAAAAACAGCTTAGTTACAAAGATCACCACTTCCTCTAGAACTGTTATGTTGCAATGACTCTCAAGTCAATTGTGATGCTGAGGCATCTATCCGTACACAAAACCCAAAATGACACCAAAAAATCAATGCATCAAATACGGCCAGTGCACAGAGAAGAGGGATTGTCCACACTGCCAGTCGTGTAGCTTCTGGACTCATCGGTACGTAATATCCTTTGTAACCTTAAGCTAATTCCACTTTTGATGTTGATCCAAGAAGTCTAGGCGCCTCTAGCCTGACACGTTAGCCCATTTTCAACCAGGGGTGTACCATCGTGATGAAGCGGGGAGACCTGTGAGTGGGCGGTAAATACCTGCAGACACGAACTCAGAGGCATCTTTCCGTACACAAAATCCAAAATGACACCAAAACATCCATGCATCAAATGCGGCCTGCAGTGCGCAGTGAAGACAGATTGTCTACACTTCCAGTCGTGAAACGTCTGGATTCGGTAAGGATTTCCTCCCCTCCCCAATCCGTGAATAAGTAAGTTGAAATATTGTTGAAAGAGCAGTGTTCTTCATGCTGTACTATACAGGTTTAGTGGATGAATGAATCATTAAATGAGGTAAATGCACATTTATGTCACAAATAAATTTTTTAGGGAGACGGCAGAGCAGCGAAACACTTACAGAAAAGGAGGGATGACGAGTGACAAAGCAGCAAAACACAGGAAAGGAGATAAAGTAGGTATGTCGTAACTGTCCAGAAATAAAATTCCCTACTTGCAATTACGTATAAACTTAAACTAACATGTGTGCAAAATATTTCTTCGATTCGATGTTTGTTTGCATATGAAAGGACATTTAGCTCCCACATGAATAAGGAAAAACGTGACACGCTGGAGGTGCATTGGGGGTGACCATGGCGGAGGCCCCTTCAAGACGGCCTACCATGTCCTTAATCGCGATCACTCTAACTCCAAACAGAACACCGTTGTCCTTTGTGTGTTCAATGAGAAGGACAGTAAGGAAAACCTGACGCTGGCCACCGGCAGATACTCCAAAAACATCGGAGATCTGCCAGGATCAACATGGGAGTTATGATGTATTTTTTCAAGTTGACAGCGAGGTTCCCTTTCGTTTGCTACTTTCGTTGGCAAATCATATATTGTGTCAAACAGACTAGAGCAAAAAAACAACAACATCAAACCATTAAATGGCTGTGACATCCAACAAACTCATCTAATACTAAACTGAACCAGCCCCCACTGAGCCAAGGCACAGTCCCCGAAGTCTGGGTTTCCAAGAGGCTGGGCAGCTGTAAGAATATGCCTAACCATTATAACCCCTAAGTAAGCTGGATGTTCTGCCACTAGTTAAATTTAAGAGTTGTTCCAGAAGTCCTGGAGCCATCAATCCTGGCACATTAGCCTATTTGTAATACATTTTTTTTCTGTGACCAGTTTGTACATTTAGCTCAGTTGCAAGCTGTGATGACTTGCTGATTTTCATAATGTATGGATTTTTTCTGTGTACGGCTGCTGGTGCGCTATATGGAGTGCAAGGTCCTCGTAGCTAATCGACGTTGTTTGATGATCATCTCAGGTGTTACTGATGTTCATCTCAGGTGATGCTGTAGAGAAAACACAAAGGTAAAGAAACGATAAGTATCATTATACTCTGAAAATTTTGTAACGTTGGTAACGACCGGAAAACAAATATCTGTTGGTCAGGATGGCTCTTGGTTAACGTCAGCGGTCATATATCTGAATTCTGAAGCTTAATCTATTGGAGAACTAGGTGCTCTACCATTCTTTTTAAAATAATACTCTAAAATATAAAAATATCTAATACTTCCTTACCGATACTACATAAACACCACCAATAACAAACACACTTATGTGTAATCATTTGAAACAAGTCTTCCGAAAATATTGCCAAGTACACCGTCCTCTCCGCCAACACGTAAACAAGATAATTCATCACAGATGTCAGCCGCGCCTAGCCGTAGCTTACACATGAGTCTTGCCAAATTTTGTGGTGAACAGTTAAAACGATCGTTTTATTACTGGCATAGTACAAGACGTTTAAAAACATTAGTTACTGAAAATTAGGGACAAAAGGTTTGGGCAAGGGACAAAGGAACTTTGGACTAAATGACATGGTGGCGAAACACTTTCCACAAACTGCCAGTAACAGGACACTCAACTAGCGACAGAATCAACTACCTATCTTTTGAACTTGTCAACATTTACAGAGTAAATATTTAAGTAGCCATAGCATCTCAAAGATTTATTCTACTGAAAGTGACCGCCACAAAAGCGACAATTTGTAAAGACAAAAGGATCTGAAAAATTGCCCACCCCTCGCCACCGCCCTTCCTCTCCAACTAAAGCTGGGTGGATGTGCGACGGGAAATCTGCCTGTAACCATCCGCCGCGGAACTGGTCAGATGTCATGTGCATCAGCAACTAAATTATACGAAACAAACATTATTCTACTAATATACATAAGAAATATAGCACAGTGAGAAAATGAGGCAAACAGTTTAAACGCGATCACTTGTTACTAGATGCCCCGATCTTGTCAGCACTACTTTCTGGCGGCACTTGTGTACATCTTGTCTGGGCGGATATTCGGTGGCGTGGCCCAGTGAGGCTCAAATAGGGTTTTGTGTTTGTGTTACAAGACGATGGAAGTTGTCCCAATGGCCTGGCTATGCCATCCAACGCTGTCGTTAGGCCACACCAATTTAATTTGTTGGTTCTAGGATTCGCCTCTTCATTTTTTTTCTGATTTGCAAAAAAAAAAAAAAAAATTGATTCTGGTCCTGAATCAAAAATGCTAATGTTTTGCCCCCAACAGTTGAGGAAAGTCCTTTTCTTCCTAGTTGTTACAGTTTTTCCATCTATCATTGCAGTGGTTTGATTAAAA
>NW_017804000.1:47238-48165 GCF_001625305.1 Branchiostoma belcheri | reverse complement strand
AGGGCCGGTGCGTACGGGGGAGGGCCAAGGAAAAATGAGAAGGGGCGGGGGAGGGCCAAGGAAAAATAAGAGAAGGCGGGGGAGGGCCAAGGAAAACTTTTTATCACAATTCTTATACCTTTTCAATGCTTTGAGAAGTAGGAAAGTACACGCTATATGTCCTTGGCAGCCGGTCACGGAACCGAAAATGCGTGTGCGCCTTCGCCCGAAATTGGTCGCCCCCGAGTATGATTGGTTTTCTTCCATATCTCCCATAACTCTGTTCGCCAAAATGGCGTCGTCGGAAAAAGATGTCGGTACAAAATCCCCGACATTTTCGTTCAGCCAAAAACGCAGCAACCTTCGTGAGCGTAGCAAAGTGCACCAGAGGATACGTGTGTCTTTGCAGAACCTTGATTTAACTGATCCGGTCTATAAAGAGGCGGCATTTCTTTTTGTATTTGGTTCTTTTTTTTCGCTAACTTAGATGCATCGCGAACTCTTTATTTGCCCCGTTCCGTGAAATTTAGTCGTCCAAAACATAGATGCATTTTCAATATTCTATTTTCTCAGTCGTAAAATGTACCGACAGGCACATGAATGTACTGAAAACATCAGTATTACTTCGTTGCTTATTTGCTCAGAAATGACTCTAAAACACACGAGAGAGACTCTCAATTTTAAAAATAAAAAATAAATACGGGGGGAGGGCCAGGGAAAACCTTTTCTGCCCGATTTCCTACGCACCGGCCTCCCCCCCCCCCCCGATAAATAACGTACGGTCCCTTACTGGCTGGCATGACCTGGAGTTCTTGTATATTTCTTGTTCACTAAATAAAGAATGATTTACACAGTCAATTTGCCATACATTACAATCAGGGCTGGAAATCCTTCTATTCTGCATTATACATGTGCTGCTGCAGGTAACACTGAAAATGGCCTGCACCA
>NW_017804000.1:35023-47218 GCF_001625305.1 Branchiostoma belcheri | reverse complement strand
CATTCCGTAGTATTTAAGCCCATAATGGGATGCCTAGACCTGTTTTTATTTTTTTTTCGCCCTGTCGCTTCATATTTTTTCTGGAAAAATCCGATAACCAACAAATTAAATTGGTGTGGCCTAAGTTTGATCAATCTAATCTGTGTGTGTCATAGTCGTCGTCATTGTTAATGCTGTCCTGCATGCTCGGTCATTACTGGCTGGCATGACCTGGAGTTCTTGTATATTTCTTGTTCACTAAATAAAGAATGATTTACACAGTCAATTTGCCATACATTACAATCAGGGCTGGAAATCCTTCTATTCTGCATTATACATGTGCTGCTGCAGGTAACACTGAAAATGGCCTGCACCAGACAAATTCTACCTGCACCACTCAGTATTTAGGAAGTGTGATCATAAAATGTGTGGATCATACTAAAAACTGTTCCAAAACCATTGCCATCAAACTGTTCAGAAACGGTTGCCATATTGTGTGGATCATACTAAAAACTTTAACGTGCGTGGGGTGTGGCTCTCCCAAACACGGGACTTCCATTTAACGTCCTATCCGAGGGACGTCCCCAACTGAAGCTAGGTACTCATTTCCACCTGAGTGAAGTGAGGAAAGTCCTGTAAAGTGTCTTTCCCAAGGGCACAAGATCGGTGACATGGGCAGGATTCGAACCCGCAACATCTTGGGTGTGAGCCGAACGCTTTACCAACTGCGCCACACGAGCCCACAAATTTTGATACCTCACCTCAAATTTTGATACACTTTAGCCAAAAGGCTATCTTCCAGGGTTCATTTGAGAAAAACATACATACAACAAATAACATAGTTGAATACTTACTAATAGATATTTGTCTGATGTTTACAGGAGCTGCAGGCCTTGCGCCGTTACGTGATGTTGATCACCCACGTTATTATCCCGATGTTGGTGAGTAAATAATATAATAGAGAGTTTATTGCAAAATCATGCCCGGAGGCTAATTGCTTTTACAATTAAGTATACTACTCAGTGCAATACAATAATGGAAGACAGGCAACAACTGTCTGGAAAAACTTCTACTACTACCCGGCACAAGCTAATCGTGGAGCGACCTGTCATGCACTGGCTCAGGAGACACAAGGGTGTGACACTGTTACTGTAGAATCTACCACCTATCCCTGAGCTGATCATGAGCAGTTTAAACTGCAGTCTTTTACACCAAACAGTATCAAAAGCTTTACGGAAATCGACAAAGCATGCATAAAGACGTTTATTGGCGTTAGTGTCATGTACAACTGTCGAGCAATGAAGTTCATTCATTCATTCACTTATTAATTGATGAGGATTTTTTTTACATCCCCCTCAGCCCACCCCGATGCAGAACTTCGTCCGTCAGAACATCCCGCCGCCACCTCCTCCTGCTGCTGCGCCGGCTGGCTTTCCTCCTCCTGCCTTCAACTTCAACCAGCCTCCTCCTGCTCATCCTCCTGCTCATCCTCCTCCTGCTCATCCTCATGCTCATCCTCACCATCTGCCTCCGCCTCTTCATCCTCCTCCTCCGCCCATCAATCTTCCTCCCATACCCGGAAACCCACCACCCATCCACCCAGGTAACCTCGGACCAATCATACCACCTCCGCCAGTTCTACAGCCAGCACAGCCACAGCCAGCACAGCCACAGCCAGCACAGCCACAGCCAGCACAGCCACAGCCACCACAGCCACAGCCAGCAAACCCACAGCCACAGCCACCACACCCACAGCCACCACACCCACAACCCGCCGCCAATCCGCCTCTTGCTATAAATCCTCCCGCTGCTAATCCTCCTATCGCTATCGTTCCGCATGTTGCTATTATTCCACCTGTTCCTCCCCCTGTGCCACACCGGCCAGCAGCAACCAGCAGAACAAGTAAGTGTTTTATGTGTTTGTATTTCTGCATGTTCAGTAGCTTTGCCAGAAGGTTAATAATGGAGAAGCTAATTGACCTTACTTGGAGAAGACAATCGAAAGATGGTATGGAATGGGGGGAAAGGCGTTAAAAAAATTAGCTACTTTTATTATTAGCTATTTTTTACTTCGCTCCCAAAGACTACCTTTTTCAATGGACCATGTTTTAACCAAACATAGGTTAACATAGTGACAAATATTAAGGGATTTTTGTAATATTTGACGACTATAAACTACTTTTTTGTGGAAACGAGATACAGCCAAACAGACATTCTCACGGAGACAAACACTGTAAAAAGTTTCCAGGATGGACAATACAACGACGAGATTCGAGAAGTTGTGATGGACTTGTTCACATCTGGCGTTTCGATGAACAACGTTAATGGTGTCATTCGTACTGCACTGCAGAAGTTAGCCAATAAATCTGTAGACAGGCTGCCTAGCAAAGGACTCATGTCGAGGCTTCTAATGAGATAAGATCCTGGCGCAGCGTCAGGTAGCAGAAGCTATCATTTCCGGAGACAGCGACAAGTGTACTGTCTCCACCAAGATGTTTTTTAAGAAGTATCTAACGTTTGATGTCACTTTACCGTCAGGCAAGACATCAACTATGTCAATGCCGGAAGTTCCGTCTGGAGATGCTGATGGGATATTGTCAGCCTTCTCCGAGTCCTGCAGAGAGTTGGCAGAGGTACTGTGCGGTCCGGGAGAGGACATTGCCAAGAAAACTGCAGAGATCATCACGTCATTTACTTCAACCATGTCAGATCGAGGAGCAACAAACCCACTGTTTAATAGATACCTGGAAGAGATGCGCAGAGAGCTCCTTTCTGTTGCCAAAAATGAGTGGGACACGCCGGGTGATGATGTAAAGGATGATCTGTGCAGAATGTGCAACTACTTCTGCAAAATGCACTTGTTCGTGAACTTTGCAAGAGGCAAATGCAACATTGAAGGTGTTTGAGGATGCCGTTTCAGAAGGGTCAAACGTGCCAAACTTCCAGATCGTCCGTACGCAGTTAGAACGGCGCCGAGCTGCTCTTGCCCCTCCTATCCCCTATGATGTAGCTAACGTGGTGATCCCCGACCAGTCGTCGGAGACCTGGGATGGCCGCGAATACGTCAGCCACCAAGGCAATGAATGGGGGATCGTCGTGTTTGCCACCAACCGGAACTATCGCCAGATGAGGCACTGCAGGGTGCTATACATGGACGGCACGTTCAGAAGTTGTCCCCGGCCGTACCAGCAATTCCCACACGGACTGTGCCATGGCAGAGTGATACCATTGGTAATGGCACTCATGGCGGACAAAAGAATCGGAACCTACCGACAAGTCCTCAAACACGTGAAAAGTATGAGAACAGACCGGCCGTCTGCGCCCCACCGCAGCCACCCTCCCGGGGACGGCCGTCGCAGCGTCCACACCGCCACACGCCTCTTCACCCTTGCTGCGTCTGGACCAGGACCCGCTGGTGTACTTGGCGACAAACACAGGTGAGACGGCCTTACAAATAGTCGACTTCCTTTCTCCCAGTTCTTTAGTTAAACAAGAACAGGTCGCCACAACTTCGGGGGGGACTAAACTGCTTATCTCGATGGGGGGAAAGAAACCGGCACTAAAAAGCGTGACGGTGAGCCAGTGGGCCTTATTCCTTTCTTTTCAGTTTTGTTTGGATGGGAGAGGTAATCGATTGGGTCGAAAACAATTATTCATAAAATGCAAGTCTCAAAGATAATGATAAGATATGCTCTTATAGGTTTGAGGTCATGGGGAGAAACCATACAAGGCAGGCCCTGTTAGAGATATTGGACAGATCCAGACGTCCTCCAATCAAAAGAGGTCCACATGAACATCTACTGCAGCCTGGCAGAAGACCTGGTCAAACGGATCGGTATCGACCATAATAAAGTAACCAACAACATGAACCTCTAAAAGGAGGAGACATACAATGACTCCCAATAGAGAGTTATGGTTACTCTTTATGTCAAACGAAATGGTAGTGATCTTATAATCATCATATTTTCAAGGTATAGATGAATTGGGTAAAAAAAGAACGTGGATTCCCTCACCAGACGTGGACCGGGACACCTGTGTGTCCTGCTCCGTTGATTTCGTTGGATTTTTTTATATTTCTTTGCCGTTTTGAGTGTCGTGATCCGATATGGCTGCTAATAATGGAAACGTCCCACCTTGGATGCATTGAAAATTGGAGAATTTGCATATCACTGTGTGGGCATGCAGCTAGATGGCCCCGTCTGTTAAGCCATAAAAGTTGCGTTTTGAGATCTTTTTCAACATTTGTCTGATAGGAAAAAATAGGACTCGTTACTTTACTCCACGGGAAAGGACAAAGGCATCTCATTCATTTCTTTTACAGTTTTGTTTGGATGGGAGAGGTAATTGATTGGGTCGAAAAAATTTATTCATATTACGTAGAAAATAAAGTTTTAGATTTTGACGACTTGAGTCGATCCCATGGCGTCATATAGCGTAGTTAACGAGCGTTGCTAATTGTTTTCCACCCTGCATGCCAGACCAGGCCGGGAAAGTCATTCCCAGCCTGACTCAGCGCGCGGCGGACGATCGAAAACATCTGTAGGTACGCAGTGTTCCTGGAGAGGACACTACAATTTAGTAGTATGGTCGGCTACTTCATACGGATATCATACGGATTCTTCATCAAGAGGCAGGATACGAGAACCCTCTACAGGACAATTGGCTACTGCAAACAACTCTGCGCGGAATCCACCATCACCATGGCCACATGCAAGTCTCAAATATAATAAGATAAGCTCGTACAGGTTTGAGGTGATGGGTGGAAACCATACAAGGCAGGCCCTGTAAGAGATATTAACAGATCTAGAGGTACTCCAATCAAAAGAGGTCCACATGAACATCTACTGTAGCCTGACGGAAGACCTGGCCAAACGGGTCGGAATCGACCACAACAAGGTTACCAACAACCTGAACCTCTCAAAGGAGACTCCCAAAAGAGGGTTATAGTTACTCTTTGTGTGAAACGAAATGGTAGTAATCTTATAATATTTTCAAGGTATAGATGAATTGGGTAAAAAAATGAACATACGTGCATTATACGTGGATTCCCTCAACAGACGTGAACCAGGACACTGGTGTGTCCTGCTCCGTTGATTTCGTTGGATTTTTTGGATTTCTTTGGTCCTTACTTTTCTGTACTGAGGTCGCCGGAGAGTGGTCATTTGGAAGACCCATCACTACCGTTAAGATCTTTAACAATGGGACTCTGTCTTTAACCTCGAATATCTAGAATGTAGACCGAGTGCGCGACAAACCTTTACAATGTCGTTCTTTCGTTTATGTGGAACCAATCGATGAACATCGGATACGAAACAACACCTCTTCCCATCCAGAACAATGCATCGTATAGGCAAGCAAGAAATATACTTCAAGCCATGCTTATGCACTGATACTTGTTCATGGCCACTCAGCTCTTTCTTACATGGGTTTCGTATACTGAAAATTCCAGTATATCTCTGTGTTAGGCGGGCAGCATGCAGCTGGGCATTCGTGCTTTCATTGGAACCAGCTGAAAGAGTCCCTGTAGTCCGTGGTAATGTGCACTTTCGTACCTACAATCCGGACAAGTACGGATTAAAGGCCTACCAGTTGTGTGATTCGAGCAGTGGATATTGCTGTCGGTTTAAACTGTACGGAGGCAAAGGGAAAGAGCCATCAGCGAAAGGGTTGACACATGACATCGTCACACTCTTGACTCTAAATTACTCTATTTCAATGATGGGGCCATCTCTAGGTCCATCTACATATACCTAAAGTTGTAACTGATGAAAGAATTCACTAGGAACTGGTGTAACTGTAATTACATATTATTTATCTACGTTCATTTGCCATCCAATAAAGTAATAGATGTGTCTTTGTCTTTATATATACAAGACAAGGCATAGGTGGTGGTGCATTTGCATATCAATACAGCACCGCACCACTACCCGGATTTATAGGACCTCTCCTGCTTACATATTACTACTTAGGTATTTGCGAGATATATGTGATGGCAACTCATCGAAGAGTTTCCGGACAATAAGGCATTGTAGATTATTGTTTAGTTTGAAGACATGCAACAGCTTGAAGACCTCGCCGACTACTGGAGCACAGACGAGGTCCTGGAGACGCGATTTTTCCCGTCTATAGTATAATAACAAGAGATACGTTTCTCCAGATATATATTTAAGTTCTTTCACCTTTGCGATAACGACACGTATCTTCCTCGTGATGATCCAAATTACAATCCGTTCCACATGCTCGCTGATATTTACCCTACAATTCTCCAACAATTCAGTGATGTCTGGTCCCCGGGAAAGGAGATTTGTATCGATGAGGGCATGGTACCTTTTTGTGGTAATGTACACTTTCGCACCTACAATCCGGACAAGTACGGATTAAAGGCCTACCAGTTGTGTGATTCGAGCAGTGGATACTGCTGTCGGTTTGAACTGTACGGAGGCAAAGGGAAAGAGCCATCAGCGAAGGGGTTGACACATGACATCGTCACACTCTTCACACATGTAGGGTTTCTCACCAGCGTAATTTCAGTCCTAGTCATACTACAGATATACTACATATAGTGTGGGCAGATGACAAATAGTGAACCATATCACATTTGTATTTAGTTTAGGATCTCATATGCCAAATTTCGCTGTTCCGTAGACTTACACCTTAGATAAGCTAGTGGTAGCTACCAGCCACAAGATGGAAGACACGGTAAGAGAACAAAGATTGTTCGATGTTCCTCTCCTGATGACAATGATTAATAACTTCCTGTCACAGCACTCCCAGAAAAACTCCAACTGCAGCCTTTAGTGCGCCATGCCGGCCTCTGGCGACATGGGCGAGACCCAGTACAAGTTCGAGGAGACTTTAACATGTACCAATTGTGGTTTCATGTTTGCTCCAGTGAAGCTATACGAAGAGGCAGAGCGGTTCCCTGGTAGGACCAGGGGGCCAAAGCCTGCAAAAACGAACGTGAAGTTTGCTGTGGCTCTGAGGTCGGCACTGGGGTAACGGGAGCCAAGACCCTGCTAAAAATATAAGCGGCATGGACATACGAACGCCAAGCATCCCCACCATGCAGAAGCTGGTGAATTCGGTCTGTGACAACATGGAAAAGATCCTGGAGACCTCCCTGGAGGAGAACAGAGGGAAGCTTCGCGAGGTATTGAAGCTGCGCGGTTGAGAGGCCCGGGAGGGGGAACCGGTCGCAATTGATGCGACGACGGATGGGTGCTATAATAACCCTTGCTACCATTGTGTGTCTCAACGGGCGACAAAAGTAACCATGCCTTTCTTAGAGACTGAGACCAACGGCAATCTGCTGATACACTTCAAGTCAGCAAATAAGTTGTGCCGGATCGGAGAGGGACAAAGGGCGGATGGGGAGGAAAATCCTTCCCCGGGGCACCAATGACAACAGCTGTGTCAGAGTGTATGTCCTCTGAAGAGTCAAGATCAGACAATGAGGGGGTAGGGGTTTCAAAACTAGGTCCATTCCCTGGCAGTCTGACCTGTTCACGAAATACAAGCGTGAACTGGACCTCAAATCAGACAAACTGCACACCGAAATTGCCAGGAGACTGTCGGTAAAATGGTGTCAAGTCCATCGTCATCAGGTAAAAACAACCAGTCCCGTCAGAACAGGATGTTTGTAAAATGTTTATGTGTCGGTGGCATTTAGTATTTATTTATTATACAATCGGACATCATAACATGTTTAAAAACGGGTATCACAATGCTGTAAAACGCCTTCTACATGCAGTGTTACAAAGTATCTTGGCCTGAAGCTGAAACACTTTGGAAAAGTCTTCTCAAGGCCCTGATCTTTTCCTTGTCATGAATTAACTATGTACGGCTATTCGTGCATGGATGCAAGGTATTGTGCGATACAATAATCTCATACATTTTTTTTTACATCATTATACTTATAGCTGACTTCTTGTAGCCTAAAAGCCTTCAAAATCTGGTTTCGAACTGATGGGGGAAACTCTGCACTAGTTTTTTTTTTTTTTAACTTGGAACATCCAAGGTAGCGTTAGTAAAAAGTTTAGTGATGTAGAGTTTTATAATAATTTTCGAAATAGAGATGTAATCTGTACTCAGGAAACCTGGGCAGACAATAGTAGGGTAATGGTTCGTGTGTAGTGGTGGTTCTTGCAGTACCTGTACTCACCATTAGGAGACCACAACCCTGAGAATCAACTACAGTTGGCGAATCATATAGTGTAGGTTGTTAAACTTTGGCGACTTAGAGCAAAAAACCAGCAATCATTAATGGCTGTGACATCCAACAGGCTCATCTAAGGCCACACCAATTTAATTTCTTGGTTAACGGATTTTTCTAGAAAAATAATGGAGCAGGCAGGCGGAAAAAAAAATAAAAATAAAAACAGGCCTAGGCATCCTATTATTGCCCAAAATGGTACGATAGGAGCCATGAAGTCAACACACCAGGCTGGTTAAAAAATTTAAACAATGAATTTTGAACTTTTAATGATACCATTGCATTGAAAGATGGAATAACTGTAACAACTAGGATGAAAAGGACTGTTTTCAACTGTTCAGGGCACAATATGAGCATTTTGCAGTTGATTCTGGATTTTTATTTTTATTTGCAAATCAGAAAAAAATGAAGCGGCGAATCCGTTAACCAAGAAATTAAATTGGTGTGGCCTAATTCTAAGCTGAACGAGCCCCCACTGAGCCAAGGCACAGTCCCCGATGTCTGGGTTTCCAAGAGGCTGGACAGCTCTAAGAATAGACCTAACCCTAACAACCCATGAGTTAGCTGGATATTCAGCCACAAATAAAATTTAAGATGTTCCTTCAGAATTCCAGGAGCCATCCCTAGTCTGACACGTTAGCCCATTAGTAATACATATTTTTCTGTCATCAGTTACATACAACTCAGATGTTGCAAGCTGATATGAATTAATGCTTAACGTTGATATTGTATGGATCGTTTCTGTGTACGGCTGCTGGTGTGCTATATGGGATGGTCCTCACAGCTAATCAATGTTGTTTGGTGCTCATATCAGGTGTCGCTGTAGAAAAATAAAGACAAAGATAAGGAACAGAAATTAGTAAAAATTACTAAACTTTTCTTGAAAGTTGGTAACGACCAGAAAACAAGGCATTAAATTTGGTCAGGATGGCTCTTGAAAAGATTAATGCCAGCGGTTATGTAACAGCGAGTATATAGGCGTCACTAACTGTCCGCCCAAGGGATCCTGGATCTTTTGGGTGAATCGGTTTGTGCGCTGGTTGTGAGCTGACACGGGTTCGATTCCCGGGGGTCAGAGTCAACCTTCGAGTTACTTCTTTCTCTGTGTTACATTGGTGTCGGAAGTTGGACGGGCGGCGGACAAAGGAAAATCAAACATGGCGACACGTGCGGAAATCAAACTAGTGAAATTCTCAGTAAAGAATACTGATTTCAATGCCTGGTACGCAGTATCTGAAGCTTAAGTGGAAAATTAGCTCTACCATTCTCGTACTTCTTAAAAATAACATTTTAAAATGTATAAATCTTGTATGTATGTATGCTGTGTAATCATCTGGACCAAGCTTGCCGAAAATATTGACAAGTACCAAGGAGGTTTGAAATTTTCTTGCAAGTACATAGTTCCCCCCCGCCAGCACGTAAACAAGATAATCCATCACAGATGTCAGCCGCGCCCAGCCTTGGCATCTTGGCAAGTTTTGTCGTGAATAGTTAAAAACGATTGTGTAGTACATAGTACAAGACGTTTACAACAATAAGCCTCCTCGCAGTTCCGACTGCGCATGTGCGCGCGCGATGCATTGTGGTCCGGGTCAAGGTTCAGTGTCACTTCGGATGTAAACAATGGCTGGCGTTCCAATCACGCCAGATGCAGAAACATCGCTGGATGACTTTTAACTTTGGCCAAAACGCCAGTTGCAGCCTTTTTTGCGAGCGAGGGGACTTCCGGTGACGGGTAGCGTCCATGAACTCAGGGCCCTAGCTTTTTCAGCCACAGTAATGCGCCATCCGTTGGTTCCGACTCCCGAGGAAGAACAACAAAAGAGGTGATTTTCCTTGTTCTTTGTACATGTCCACGTGTAAATAAGGGTTTCCATGTCTGTATTTGTGTAGTCCTTATAACCACCCTTCATCGTGTGCATGGGCGATTTTACTACGACTGTTTTGTACATAGAACTCTAGGCATTGTTTGAACATGTAAGGTTACTTGTCTAGAAAATGTAGTAACGAAGGGGACCTATAACGAGTTCCAAATTCACCTACATAAATTATACTTGCATCCATTGTTGCATCTAATAAATATTTATACAGAATAGTCTAGAAATGAACCAGAACGGTCTTTCATTTAGGGACCAACGATATATTTCAAACTCATCTCTACATTGATTTGATCTCTATGATTGACAGGTTTCGATTGACACCATACTGTTTATTTTGTTAGATGCGAAGACTACAGATCACTTTTGACTGTGGATGGCAGACAACTCCCCGACCCCTTTGTTGACCTGAAAAGTGGCTGGAAGAAAGAGGAAGAAGGGATGCAGCACTGGCCACCAACTATGTATGGGGACATGGCAGAGTACCTTGTGGCTAATGGAGAGGTACAGCTGTAGAAGAGGCTAATGGGGGATTACAAGGATGGCAAAGCATTTTCGTACTTTGATTCTGGCTTCATCAATGAAGTTTTGTATCATCCAATAAATGAGAATTCAAATGTTTGCTTTGTAAAATCAACCAGTGGCAGATCACAGAGAAAAAATGATGAGGCACACCGAGTGTGGGTCGCACTCCAAAAAATCAACTGGGAAAATCCGGACAGCGTACTGCAGCTGCTTTGCTGGGTAATATTGACAAATTATGTATTTTTTTCTTATAGGGCAAATAATCAGACAGTTCACAAAGTAGTAGGCCAACATAAGCTGCATGTATTGTATATTAACATCAATAGACATTTTATTACATGGCAAATAATTGAATGACTTACAAAGTAGTGGACTAACTAACTAGCATGTATTGTATAGCATATAGTGCGAAAACATCAATAAACATTTGAATCAAGCACTTTTAGAAATCTTTTTTTTTTCATTTGCAAGTGCATGCTGGACCATTTTAAGTTCCAGCTAGGACAATGGCACTAGTACTTAAATATGCACTAGTACTATACTATACTTGTTGCAATTAGTCCTACAGAATATTGTAATGGCACTTGTATTTTTTTCATGTTCAGTTGATAATATAATCCAAACTCAGTCAGGACAAATGTTTAATAGTACTCAAAATATATTTTTTTTACAGTTTAGGATCCACATGCAACCATGTTGCAGGTGTCCTGTTCAAGATGGACCACGCATGGGCAACCGGGGTCACAAACAAGTCCTGTACATCAAAACCAGCAGAATGGACCAAGCCCAGGAAGAACGCAAACACCGACGCACGGAAGATCAAGGACATGGAGTGAAATGAAATAGATAAAAATGTAGAAATATAGAAATGTATACCGCCACTACATAGTATATTACATTCATAATTACATTGTATGGTAGTATTGATTACATAAAAATGGAACAAACATATTAATAATGTATATGTAGTACATACATTGCAAAAATAATGTGCCCATGTACATCCATATGGGAGAGCTGAGTACACATTTCTTCTTTCCCTTCCTTTATACAGGTACCACTGAAACATCAGGAAGTCAGCATGAAGACACAGTATCTCCAAGTGTAGACACAGTGGCACCAGGTCAGAATGTACAATTCTTAACACTTACTTACAAGCATGCTAAAAGTAAAGAATACAGGGCCACCATGTCAGACATGTAAAAATTCTCAAACGTCTATAAACAATCATGCTAAAAACCTTACTTAATACTTTGCTGTCTATGGGGATTTTTTTCTTGACTGGCTCTTTTCCCTTTGTTCATACAGGTACTGATGACTCTACAGTCCACTCTCCAGAGTCTGAGTCCACAGCCCAAGATGGTCCACCTGTGCCACCACCTGCAGTCCTCCCTCCAGAGTCTGAGTCCACAGCCCAAGATGGTCCACCTGCAAAGAGAAGAAGAGTGACTGCTAGACGACAGAGGAAAGCACCAAAAGTTTCAGGGCCTATTTACCTATGTGGAATTTGTAAGACTGACTGTGTAGATAATGTTGAAGATGAGGCTGACAATAGTGTTGGCTGTGACAAATGTTTCAGGTGGTTTCACTGGGGGGTGGGTT
>NW_017804000.1:20678-35003 GCF_001625305.1 Branchiostoma belcheri | reverse complement strand
CAGTGTTTCTGTAATTGTTGCCTCCATCACTTTTCAGATGTGCTGTTCTTTGACAACGACCCTCCCAGGTAAGGTGCTTCCCTTCTCCGCATCTAGTTGAGAATCATGCTTACTTATTTCAGCAGCATATGGGAAATCAATTTAGGGCTATTCTGTAACAGTATTTCATTTATGCATCTTTCAATGATTATATCATTGGCATTTATATTGGCATTATGTAGTACATGTAACTGTTGAGTATTCTACATATATGTGGGCCCAAGGGCCCACCGCTAATGGTAATTTGAAAAAAGTCTCAAAGTCTTTGTTTGCTTTCCTTACACAGAACTGATGAGGACAAAAGAGTCCGGGCTGAGGAGACACTGAAGGAGATGAAAGCTTTCTTGCCAAGTGAGTTTCCTTATGAGGAGGATCCCCAATAATGGACAGAGCTAACCTGTTATGTTTCAAATGGTTAATTTTTACCTTCGCCAAGAAGGTTATGTTTTCAGGGGCGTTCGTGTATGTGTGTGTGTGTCTGTCAACACGATAACTTGAGAAGGCCTTGATGGATTGTCTTGATACTTGGTAGGTGGGTAGGTCTTGATGAGACCTCAAAATGATTAGATTTTGGACCCCCTAGCGGCTTGTTATGGTACTGCAGCTGAACTTCCGGTTTTGATATCTCATGATCTAGACATGCTATGGTGATGAAATTTAGATGGTAGGTAGCTCTTGTGCTGGGGAAGAAGTGATGTGAGTTTAGGCCCCCTAGCGGCTTGCTCTGGAACTGCAGCGATATATTCTTGAAAATATTCAAAAGGGGATAACTCAAGAACCGGTTGACGGATCGTCGTGATTTTGGTTATGTAGGTAGCTTACGTGATCCTTCATATAATTATGTGACAATTATGCAAATATGGATATAATTTGCATAATTTATGGGGAAATTCTATAAATCAGCTGCATTCCATGATAGGACAATTAAAGCTTGTGACATTGGTAATTGACAACGAGAGAAACACAGGAAGATATTGATTATGTTAATAATGACTTAATTGCATAATTAATGAGAAAATTTTATAATTATGTAATGATAACTGCCTGGAATTTCATACTTGTGGTATTTGAAAGTTAAATTGAGGTGAACATCATTAAACATAATTTATTCAAATCAGGACCTCATTTGCATAATTTATTAGGAAATGCTAGAATGCATTGTTTGTTAATATAAGACTGTTTTTTTGGTTGAGATTATGATAAAATGATATAATTAATGAAAATTAGGTTCCTATTTCTTAAATCAGGGGGGAATAATCTAATCTATAATTTGTCAGTCATAAAGATTAACATCATTTGGCGAAGGTATGAGATCGGGGAACTCTAGTATTTGTTATGAATATGTATGAGGAACTAACTCCATGTTTTGTATAGTTTAGATGTAGTGTAAGTTTTTGTTAATATAAGTTATGTATATGTGCATCATGTATAAGTACTTACGAGTTTGCCTGCCAAACTTTGCCTGCCAGTTTGTCTATCCTGTTCACTAACTTTACCCACTGCTTTCTGCGTTCTGCATCCCTTTTCTGAGTTGGGAATGTCCAAAGGATGAAGGGTGGAGGGCATATGCACTGTCCTTTGTTGTGCTTGTAACCTGTGGTTTGCAAAAATTTACAAGAAAATAGTATGTTTCACCATTTGACAGTTTTTGAGATAGGGGTGGGTTAGAAGGATACAAGGAGACAACATAAAAAAACAATGGCTCAGATATATGGATGGGTTAATTTGAACACATGTTATTCAAATACATATGCTGTTAAATCTGTGTTTGTGTATTTTCCTTTAAATATAGAAACCCATGTAAAACTCTACAAGAATTAACATACATTACCATCTACTACTACAGACTTATGCTAGATTTGCAATAAATACCATATCTGCCATCATGCTGTGGCATAAAGACAGATCATTTACCCATAAGATTTATGACGTGCGAATGTAGTGTAGACCTGGCCGGCGGTGCCCATCTGTGGACCAAACCAGTAATGGCTGTTGTCCTTCGTAGCAGAAAGGTAAGTCCTCGGTCCGGTGTTTCCGAAGAGTCACACGGAAAAGAACCCGCCAAACTTGTCGATAAGAGTAGGGGTCCACCAGAGTGGATCAGAAATGTATATATAGCGCCTTACGCAGCTTGCACTTACGCCGTGACCGGCGGTGCCAGTGCTGGGACATGTGGCGGAGACGCAAATTTAAACATACAGACGAACAAACAACGGATTAAATACATGGAAGGACACATTTCGACGAAACAAAATGGAATGAAATGAAAACAAAGTCACAGGTTCAACACAAGATACGCGTGCAAAAACAAAAAAAAAACTGGGTGAACGGCGTACTGTTCAGCTTCCCAATCTTCCACTTTTCGTCGGCCATTTTCAAATCCAAACACCGCACAATGGCCCCAAAGACTACCCTTTGAGTCTATTTCACATTCAAACTCCATAGCACCAGCGAAAAATGCAACAGAAAGCACCAAAACCAATGACAGATGAGACCAAAACACTGGCACGCATGTAAACACGCGACATCGCACGGTTCGCGCGTCCGTCCGAAGTGACATTAACCTTTGACCTGGCCCACAATCCTGTGCGGCGCTGGATCTGTGAGAAGGCTTATAGTAAACTGAAGATTAGGGACAAAGGGTTTTGACTAGGGGCAAAAGGTTTGGACTAACTGACATGGAGGCGAGAGACATAGTTTACAGAACACGAAGTGGCTCAACTAATAACAGAATCAACCGATTTTCATCCATAGGAACTTGTCGATATTTACATACGAGTAACCAGAGCATGCCAAAGATCCATTCTACGCAATGTTTACCTATACAAAAGCGACAATTTGTAAAGACAAAGGGATCTAGAAATGACCTACCTCTCGCTACCGCCCTTCCTCTCTAACTAAAGCTGGGTGGATGTGCGACGGGAAATTCTGCCCATATCCATCCGCCGCGGAATTGGTCATGTCATGTTTGCCAACAACGAAATTATACGAAACAAATATTAACCAACTAATTACTTAACAAATGTAAAACAATAACAAATTGAGGCTGTTGCATTCCAAAACGTGTTATTCCAAATCATGATTTGGAATGGACCACGTTTTGGAATGCAACAGAGGCAAACTGTTTAAAAGAGAGCAGTTGTTACGAGATGCTCCGTTCTTGTCCGCACTACTTTCTGGCGGCACATGTGTACAGGCTGTCTGAGGAGGATATTCGGTGGCGTGGAAGAGTGAGGGTCATTTAGGGTTTCTCTAAGTACAACCCTTGGAACAAAGGTTTAGGAGCAGGTAGGGTATGTACGGTGAAGGGAGCACCTGACAGGGCGGCGACGGAAGACTGCGCTGTCGCGTCCTGAAACATCAGTGTAGCGATATTAAAGTCAAGCCAGGAAACACCCCTTTCTTACTACATGTATTAGACTAGTCCAAGTGGTCTCAAGTAACTGGTGACCCTACCACGCTCTCTTTCTGCCGGGACCCCAGATTGAGCAGACGCATCTTTGTACCTCAGAGTTACTAACCCTCCTGAATAAAGACCATCCAATGGTATCGACCCGCCTCGTTCCAAGTTCAAGATCAAGAACGTAACAATCAGCTCTCCTGACTTCACAAACACCGAGCCTTACATAGCTAAAAATATTTATAATATATTAATAATATATATAATGTTTCTAGAAATATTTATAATGTCGCCAAATTGATTGTACACTTGTTGTAGTAAGCATACTCTCCTGGTAATTGTTGGTAGCTAGCGTACGAGGACGCACGCTTATTGGAGGAGAGTGGATAGTGTAACAGGCCTGACCCGTCAGTTAGTGATTTATGGATTTAAGAGCCATTCTATAATAATCATTGCAGAACATCACAGCTGACAACAGGACCCAAGGTGTAATGGAAAAATCCCAACAAGAGTTGACAAGGGCAAGGTGCTACAACAACAGGAAATTCAACTCCCTCGAGCAGCTTGTAGTGGCGTACGATGAACTCTCCCAAAGCTACTGAGAGAATATGCAGAGCTCGTACCAAACACGGCAAGCAGGGTATCGGTCATTATCCACAATCTGAGTCATCTGGAAAGAAGTTGTAGCCAATAACATCAGTTATTTTGGACAGACAACAGAGACCACGCATCGTTCCATCTCAACCAAGTCATGTTAATGCAGGTTGGGTGGCAATGTAAAGGCACAGAAAGGTTCCAAACAGAAGGCCGAGAAGCTCAGGAAGAGAATTGAAGAAGATAGGCCCTGTCATCTTTTTTTTTTCTTTACTCCTACTGGCCCGACAAATATTTGTGCATTGTGCAAAAACCGTACCAACCCCATTTAGGAATGTTACTTCAACAAACAGACCTGTTTTATTACATACGTGAAACCAATGAAAACCCGCTAATACGTTGGGCATGTAATCGCTGTAGAAATACAATTCTAAGGGATGAGATACCTTCCACAGCAGAAATAAATGGTCTCTACAGCCAGATCCAACCAAAAGAATAGACTGCTTTGAATACAACCGAAAAAAGACTAATTGCAAAGATACAACCATTTAAAGACCATGCTTGTACTATATCACCCAATAAATTCGGCTAACGTAAACCCCATTCTATCCCTGAATACCGGGGTGGAAACATGGGCACAGGGCTGACCAAGACTCTTGAAGACAAAATGTCTTCAAGAGTCTTGGTCAGCCCTGGTTGGGTTGGAAACATATTAACAACAGATATAAAGTACAAATGTAATGATAACACTGTCCTGCCAAGGTTTGCGTGGTGGTGTGATAGAGGTTGTCTGGCAGTTACTTGTACAGTTCTAGTCTCGTATTGCTGACATAAGAGCTAGAGCCCGTTGGAGGGAAGAGGGTGAAAAACCAACTAAATGCGTTTTTAAATTTAGAAAGAAAAGAGGGATGGACAAAGAGATTGACTTTTGTCTATTGCAGGGAATGTAAGAAATACTATGAATTATGAAATTGAATTTCAAGTCCTTTAAAAAACTAGTAATTTTCTATCAAAAAAACAGAATATCTGATTGCGTCTAGGAGAGGGAAGCTGGAGAGGCATCGGGGTAAGTGGGGTACTTTCTGTTTATAGATACATGTATTACTTTTACTTTATGTATTAGAGTTTAGGGAGGCTCTATGTTTATGTGAATGTTTGTGTGAAAATGAATAAAGAATTAAAAAAAAAGATACTATGAACAACTACGTCATCACTATCAGGAGAACAGTATAGACGATTCAGCAACGGATCAATATTTAGAGAGCATACAATTAGAACATGTGTTGAATGAAACAGACATTTCTTGGATAAACCAATTACAAAAGAAGAATGCAAGGAAGCCCTACTCTCCTTGAAAGAAAACAAAAGCCCTGACTTAAATGGCATTCCTTCAGAATTCTTTTAAGTGTTTTGGCCCATCATAGGAGACCTAGTCTATGACTCTTTGCAGGAATCCTAAAGGGAAGGGAAAATGTCTGTATCACAAAGACGTTGGCTATGTGAAATTATAAGTACATCCATATCAGAAGATTGTAGTTTCTCCAAACAAGACAAACATCAAAATAGGACAGGCTACAGTGTCTTGACTTGACGAACCGGGTGTGGGAGCACCATATGTACTAATATACTGCCGATCAATCAGCACAACAGGCAAAGTGTTTCGGTACTTTAAGAGGATGCTTGGGTGGGCAGAGACCCTGAACGCAGTACAAGAAAACCTTCTGATTGTTATGTTTCATTCCAAAACCTTGCCAAAGTACAAAGAAAATGTCCTCCTATCATTGAGTGGTAACAGTCACTGTAGAGTTGTCATGGCAACTACTGCTTTAGGTATGGGAATGAACTTTCCTAGTGTATCCTATGTCATTAATAAGTATGGATATGGATCCATATTAACATAAGATGACATGTCAAGTAACCATTATATCTAAACTTGATAATTCTTATATGTATGATAACATTGTAAACATATGGCAAAGAATGTTCGCTAATCAGTATATCTGTCACTGATTTCGTTGTACAGCATGATCGACAAGCACCTCCGGGAGGTACAGTACCATGCGCGGAAGGTAGAAATCCGTGACCGCTGGCTCAAGGACAGCCTTCTCAAGAACGTCAACTATTTCAAGCCAGTGTCATCACACCTGGTTAACGAGGTTAACGTCGACACGTGGACGTATGGGCACGGAAGCTTTAAAAACTTCACCTTCAAAGAGATGTGGGTCTGGTACAACTACCACAAGACCTCGAAGCTGACCCAGTTAGGGACTGCCCATGAGAAGAAGATGGCGAGGGATGCCTTCCTGTCTGTTAGGCAGTGGGTGGTTATGAAGGAGGTTGACATCTCAAGCCAGCCCATGAGGAGGTTTAGGCGGTGACGACGTGAACCAGGGAGCAGCCACCGGTGACGACGTGAACAAGGGAGCAGCCATCGGTGACGACGTGAACCAGGGAGCAGCCACCGGTGACGACGTGAACCAGGGAGCAGCCACCGGTGACGACGTGAACCAGGGAGCAGCCACCGGTCACGATGTGGAGGTGGCAGGAGGTGCCAGGGTGCGCAAGTCATCCAGGAAAAAGGAATTTCACAGAAAAATTTAAGGTAAAATTGCACAGTCTTAACATTTGCCACATTTATTGCACATTGCACATGGACGGATGTTCATGATGATGGCATGCAATATAATATCATGATGTCTCTCCATGCTAGACAACTGGAGGCCAATCAGCCTTCCTATCACTGAATATAAATTTTTGCCTTTGTTTTTGCCAACAGACTAAAGAAAATTCTACACAAATTAATCGACAATGACCGAACGGCCTATATCAAGGGTAGATTCATTGGACAAAATGTAAGACTCATTTTTGATGTTATTGAGTATGCTGAAACCCAGAACATACCAGGAGCTGTGATCGTCCTGGACTTAACCAAAGCCTTTGACTCCTTGAATAGAACTTTTATGTGTAAAATTTTGACAACATCCAGTTTTGGCCGCTTTTTATTATTCACGTCATTCAATGCATGTATAATGACTTAAGGTCATATTGAAGGGTGGCTGAGGCCAAAAATGAACTATTCGACAACTAAAAAGTACCTATCAGATATGATAGCGATGCCACTCAATTTTACTGATGCACAATCGATTCTCCGTCACATATTAGTATTCCTCCGCAATATTTGCTCGAAAATTTACGTTTTCCGACGCCCTTGCTGGGTGCCGGCGGGGTGCTGGCACTCAATTGAACAGCCTACTCCGCCCACTGCGTCTTCCACGCGGCGCCCGCTCCGTGCGCCATCTGGGTACTTCGCGGAAAACCTATGATCACGCAGCCAATCAGACTACGTCTTGCATAACGTCATGCATACATTTCCTAGCTGGCCAGTCTTTTGCTGAAAGTTTTGACGCTATTGTTTACGAATTCTCTGGAGCTCCGTTACAATCCTCTTATCAAAATGCCGAAGACCAAAGGTAAGCTACCTCTATACCAATCTAAACATTTCCCAAGCATTATTGACTATACGTTGTTTCATTTTGATAGCCACTTCGCAAGATAAGAACTTCTGATTCTTGTTGACAAAGCCATGAGATCTGAAGACACTCGATCTGGCAGAACGCATAGAAAAAATAGAATATTTCGATTCGTCGCGGGGTAACAGGTTTCCTGCAAAACTGCACTTATGTATACAATATCGGCTTTCATAATTTCACAATTTGTTTTGAAGGAAAGTAGCAAAACGTAATTAGATGATCTGAACAAAATCATAGAATATAACTTGTGTTTTGAATCGCGTCTACTTGAAATCTCAGCGTCATCCATGAAACGATTTACTGCGTATTTGAACGTAAATAATCGCCAACGACATTTAGTTAGTGACAATTTTTGAAACTTATTTCCTATAGCAAGGAGGAAGCCGGAGGCCGTGCCGAGGACGCCGACGCAGGCGGAGAAGCGCCTCGAGCAGGCCGCGGTCGAGCGCATCCGCCAGATCGGAAACAGCAAGGGGTAATTTTGACTTATTTCTTTTTTTTTTTAGAAAGCAATACTTCGGTAACTTACTTTGAAAAATTAGCTTGTGGAAATTTTCCGTTGCACCCTTATCAACGGATCTGGCTCCATTAGCGGCATGTATCAGAGAGATCGCTCCATGCTCTGTCTTTCTTATTCATAACTTGCCCTATTTTCATGTGTGTGCGATGTTTTTGGCTTGTGTGTTTATTGCTTTGTTTTTCCCTTTGCTGCAGCAACAACAGAATGAGCTCGAGGGTGACTGTTACCTTTACTCAGTACAGGAAGGGTGGGATGACCAACAAAGAGAGGCGTAATCTCGCCTACCACACACTCTGTTGCCGAGATGGCAAACTTTATAACACGGAAGGAGAGTCAAGCTTGACTACTACTTAAGACATGTTTTTAAGTGTGTTTTTTTTTGCGTACATGAGGACTGTAGCAACTTCAAGGCTGGACACTGTCTACGATCTAAGACTCAGCAAGGAAAGCTGCACATAACTGGGGTATTTGGAAGTGCCTGCAGGCATGATGTTCCTCAGAAGTTTCTCAATATGTTTCACGGGGAGCGGTGGGTGTACTGATTTCATTGTTCTTATTTAACCAAACATCTGTAGATATTTATAGATATGAGGTATTATAGAGCCACATACAGGTTTTATTTGTAGAATGATACATGCTGATTCAAGAGTACCTGCTGATAACCTTAAGAAAATCATCGAAACTGCAAAAAGAAATTTAAAAAACTTAAAATTCTAAATAAGACCAGTGCTAAAGACATCTCTACCCTTCAAGCCCAAGTTGAAGATCTCCAGCTGCAGGACAAGCAACAAACTGTACAGCTGCGTAATGGTCTGGACAAAACAACAGGCCCTTAAGCACATAGAGCAACAGTCAAAAGAAAGATGGAGGAGAAGAAACGAGATGCATCCCTCAAGTAACCACATGCAGAAAATAGGCGGAAACACCAAGAAAAGGTGTAGAGTCCAGGGAAAAAGATCCACGCAGATAACGATTAACCAACTTGTTAGCGGTCACACAAATCTGAACGCTTACTAACAGCCCATACACTGATGAAGTCAAGTAGTGCTACATGGGCTTCGTAAGATATGAAGTAAGCACAAGGAAGCTCTCAAATGTTACTCATTGTGTCCTGACGACATTAGGCAAGTTTAAAGTCAACAGGGAAGACCTTTGGACAGATCATCAGGAAATACAAGAGTCCGGCTGAATCTGTAGGTTAAGTCCTGATGAGTCAAACTAAAGACATTACTAGAGATAACCAGTTTGTTGACCAGACTTACCCGATATATATACATATTGCACTAGATGTATGTGTAATACAATATCTACATGTAAGGAGTGATGAAGGTTGATAATAAACCTCTATGTTTATACAAAGCAGTAACATAAAGCAGTAGCAACTTCGAATGTTTTTAATATGTACATAGTAGTGTATTGTGTGTAAGTTAGAAATGTTCAATGGGTATACTTATTCATTTATAATCCTGGTTTTTCCTGTTAGATTTCAGACATGCACACCTGTGGGTGGGAGGGGTTTGTAGTGTTCTATGATGACGTTGCTAGGGACATCAAGTGATGTGGCACAACTACAGCTGAAATCTTCCTGCAAAACTGGGCATCGCAGCACTTTCATTGACGGTTTTGCGAACTTTTAAGACACTATTAATATAGCAGCTTAACAAAGTCATTACAACCCTCAGCCAAAATATGTTTTAACATAACAGCTCTCAAAAAAATTCATATTTCTTATGAAACTTGACAAACCATGTATCATTAGTTCTATATGCTCCTACATCTATAACTGCGTTAAGAAGCGAGATGAAGTCGAACAATGTAAATAGTAGACCACATTAGTATGTATAGTTTAAGTGTCATTGCTGTATCTTTTTCCCTGTCTATTCATGACCTGTACTTAGCTTGTTAGAGCACAAACGTACAATAAAGGTCTTTCATTCTTTCATTGTTCTCCGTCCCAGTACTCTTGTGGGCTTGATTCAGATGTCCGAAGTATTAGTTAAAGGATGGGCGGAGCGAGTTTATGTGGATTTGGTACAGCCTCGCCCTCCCAAGGATTTTGTTGGCATCCCGAGGACATTCGCTTTGCGGAGTTTAGGAAGGCCCTGGACGCCAGGATGAAAGAGCTGACTGCAGAAGGAGTGGGGCTGGAGAAACGTCAGGCGGACCCTCTGACTGTCAGGACTCTCTGTCTAGTGAACACATGAAAGCCTTCCGGCAGGGAACATACCGAAACATAGCAGGCTACATCAGGGTTCCCAACGTTTCCAACACCCCTTTGCCGCGGGATACGACGAACAAACCATCATGTCCCGGACGGGACATAGGAGCAACGCCGTCCGTGCCTACAAACGCCCTTCTTCAACCCTCCTGAAAGATGTCAGCAACTCACTTCAGCCACCGAAACCAAAACTCTAAGGCCCCACAATCTCCCCTCAAAAACAGCACGACAGCAGTACCAGAAACCCCCAAGGTCCTCGCCACGACTCCTTCCACCACCACCACCAAGGACGTCACATCTAACACTGGTACTGGTGGTAGCAGATTGTCCATCCCTCATCCAAACGGACTTAACTTGTAACATACTGTACGGTACATGTAGTTTGCTACCGGTATGTCGTTCTTTTACTAGCTTTCGATGGATTTGATATGGCATGTTTCAGTTAGTTTATTGATCATTTTTTTAACCATTTATTATGTGAAGTGTCTATTTGTTTCTTAGTATTTTTTACTTGGTGTTTTTCTTCACGGTTTTTTCTCATGATTGTGGTTCTGTATGTTTTTATCGATCATGTTTGAACGATGGTAAGCGTTGCTTTGTTTTGTTTTGTCAACTAGGTTAAAAATCGCATTTAACCTTGTTTTTAATGTAAATTCTAACATTTGTAGCGGCTTTTCTTTTCATTTTCTTTTCTATTTCGGAAAGAAATAGAGGGGATGGGGAAGAGCAACAGAAGGGGGGGATGATTTTTTGTACTGGTCTCACATCATCTCAACAAAACCATCAATCTCATTGATGGCAACAGAGGGTCAGTTGATGTACGAGACAAACGACACTGCACAATGGCTCAGAGAACTCTCAGACAATAACCGGACCCATCCCACAGAGCCATCCTATCACTTCATCCTCGCAAACCTGCCTGCGTTGCCTGCATCTAAAAGGAAGGCCACTCTCCGGACACACATAACTTACCTGAAAGAGAAATACACAGCTTTTTCCAAGTCCAAGACCAACAGCCACTAGTTTGCTCTTTCATCTGGTGGTAAGAACTTTACTGAAGACAAGCTGTCTGCAAACCTATCATGCCCAAACTCATCAGAGCCAAGCACCGGCAGAGACAACTTTGGCTGCCCAACAGCTGCAAATCGCAGAGGAAGACACACACGACCAAGTTGCCAGAATTAAGGCACGTTTTGCTATTAAGGCAGCCGAGTGTAGTAAACGCAATTCAGCTACCTGTGCAAGTATTGGAATATGTTGTAGCTTACACAAGTTATTTAACAAAAACAGCTGCTTGGTAAGAAAATGAATACCGACATCGCCTTATCAGGACGTTAGACACTTTGCCTTGCTTTTAGATATACATTTGTGAAAATTATGATGACCAGACAAGATATCCAGTTTCTACTATCTATATATGAATGAATTTGTACTTCAATTCAGTTGACAACCAGGCATAAAAAGCCCTGGATACGTACACCATAAAAGAGAAAGTCTCAACAAACAGTTAGAACGTCCGTAGCCCAAATGAGTGTAAAATATAAATGTATAACTACTTGGAATAATCTCCCGCTCCACCTAAAATGTTTAACATCAATAATTAACTTTAAACGAAATCTTAAAAATCACCTACTTTTCTTTTCCACCGACATTTGATTTCTTATTACTTTGATTTCATCTGTATAAGTTTGAATTTCCGTTTCTCTTTAAAATTCATTTATTTTCTTGAGTTATTGCTTCAATTCTGCCAATGTCTGTATTGCAGTTAAAGTTCTGTTAACGTTAAAGTTATAGTTTTTAACATATCAATTTTAATTAGCGTTATTTATCAATCACTTTTGTTATTCATGTTACTATTTGTTTTGTTACTATTATCATTTTGATCATATTGATCAAATTTATTAATTACCTATTGTTATTTATTATTATCATTTGATTTGTTAGCATTATTTCAGTTGTTAATTAATTTTGTCGGGGAAGATCCCAGACAAGCCACTATGGCTTCATATCTTTCCCCAGCATTTTATTTTATTGTCAGTAACATTTTCATTTTACTGTTACTAAATATATGCGAACCAATAAACAAACAAACAGTTACTAAATATATGCGAACCAATAAACAAACAAACAAACAAAGTCCAAGAAACAAACAAAAAGAGGATCACCAGCACAATTTGGCCAGAAGAGCAGATGCGGGCCTGGGCAGAGGGCAGACCGACGTCGCCTCCACAGCTTACTCAGGAAGATTAGTGCTGATTTTCTTATCACCAATTATTCATTTCCTTTCGAGAGACAGGGATGGAGACTGCAAAATCATATCATTGTATCAGTGCAATATGGTTTCCCAGCTAATAAATTTCAATTTTTGTTTTTCATACATAGACATGAAACAAACCAAAAAACTAACAAGGGAGGAACAATATGAGGCTGCGAAGACAGCGATTCTACAATCAGATCCGTCAGTGAAGAACAAGAGCGCATACATAGAAGATGTCAGGTTAGACTGCCCCGCTAGCCTGAAAGTTGGGGATATTGTCATTATTGACCCAGGCAGAAAACAGCATGATGCCAATGAGCCCTGGGTAGTGGTCGTAGTGGAGGTAAAACGATCAAACATCAATGCAAAGTTTTTAACTGGTGGATTTGGAAAGACATGGGATGTGAGTGGATACGGCACGGCTATCTGCGACTTAAAGAAGGACGTGACGAAGATCTGGTTTGACATATTTCCACTAGGAACAAAAAAACATGCCAGAGAACTTAAGAGAAAAAAGTCAAAAGCCAACATGAATCTCTGAAAAATGCTTGAACATGACATATTTCCACTAGGAACAAAAAAAACATGCCAGAGAACTTAGAAGGAAAAAGTCAAGAGCCTACATGAATCTCTGAAAAATGCTTGAACATGACATATTTCCACTAGGAACAAAAAAACATGCCAGAGAACTTAGAGAAAAAGTCAAAAGCCAACATGAATCTACTGAAAAATGTCTTTGGTGTACTATTGCCAGCAGCATCAATGATGAGAAGGCTAGCTTAGCATTATTGGAGAAGAAGATCCTTTTCATACTTCGTGAACCTTAGATGCCGTGCCTTTGCTGAAGGTCCTGAAAGGTACAACCTGTGGCAGGGGACAGTTATGCGATACCAAGAGGCCAAAGAATATGTGGCAGCAGTGTACGATAACAAGTGGTACGTTGGAGTTGTGGACGATGAAGATGATGGGGAATATGACGTCCGGTTTATGGGTCAGACCCTCGGACGTGCTCTGCGTGGTTGAAGGGCTACCACGGGCGACAAGAAAGTCGGCAAGGATGTTTTATTTTCTACAATCAAGATAGAGGAGTCTTGAGAAGCATACCAAAAGTGATCCACAAGGGGCTTATTGTTTTATGTATATACGTTTCAGTTGTTAACTTACGTTGCCATTAAGGAACGGTAACTTAACCAGTACCATAAAGTAGACAGACGTAGACAGCCTGTCTGGCTTTACTACAACACCTAGAAGAGTGTTGTTGTGTATATTAGTTGTGTATATTATTTGGAAACTTTATCAAAAGTGACCCACAAGGGACCCATGTCGTTTTGAAAATGTTCGTGTTATTTTTTAATATAAATTGCCATATGTTTCAGGCGTCAAAACTAAAAGCACAAAGTTTGCCGACCGCACAATATCAAGTCTATGAGTATGAACATCAACATGTCCCAGGCTACCGGAACGCCTACGCCTCCGACCAGCAGATGTACGCCGCTGCGTACGCCCAGCAGCAGATGTACCCGCTGGGTTGATGTCGCCAGGACCTTCGGACATTTGCTTGTGCATTAACAGACATGAGAATATTCCAACCAGATTCTTTGTTTTTCAGTGTCTGGAGAAGTGGACATCAATCATGAACCACACAGTCAACGTCCAAAGCTGGTCTGGGAACCAGATCTTCCACGCGTGCAAACACAACATGCCTCAGAACGACAGGAGACAACAAAGTGGCTGAAGGTGGACTCGTCAACGTCATAGTGTCAACAA
>NW_017804000.1:0-16339 GCF_001625305.1 Branchiostoma belcheri | reverse complement strand
CCAACTCTCATCAGCCGTTTCGTCCGCTAATCTGATACGGCTTCCAGGTGGGGGACAGCAGGGCGGACGTCTCCACTCTGCTTCTCTGCAACGCCATCTTGACTACTACTCCTTGGTTTTCCAGTGGCAGTCCTTCCTTCTCAGCCAAAGCCAGAAACTACATCTTTCCACCTCTTCTGCCATCTGTTTTACCAGCTGCTTTTGGCCGATGGAGAGATCTCTGCATAGCCGTGTAAGGGATGTTCCGACGAAACCCCTACAGCCCACCTAGACGGGTACAGCAGTGACCTCCACCCATTCTCCGCACACTGTTGAACCAGCTCCTGGTATTTAAGCTTTTTCCGATGTATTTTCAGTTGAGTCATCCGTCTTCAGAAACCCACTGACTTTTGGAGTGGGGCGTAGGAATCGCATAAGTAGGCATCCTTCCAGAGATATGCATCAGTGGCCTGATAAACTGCGCCTTAACCAAAGGAATATCCTTGGTGTAAACCCCAAAACATTAAAAATATAAAGTACAAAACTCCCCAAGAACATTTTTAAAAATGCTTTTAAATACCATGGATTGCCAATCAGGTTTGCAGTGGCAAACAGGCCCCAAGTGTTGCCGGTGATGTATTTTCAGTTGGGATCCCCATCCACGATAATTCGACAACAACCCTGACTACAAACCCCAACGACACCCCGGCTACCAACCCCAACGACACCCGGGCTACCAACCCCAACGACACCCGGGCTACCAACCCCAAAGACACCCCGGCTACTAACCCCTATCCCAACTTGCTTTTCGCGTAGGAAGGGGTGAGATGATACCGACCTATCAGTCGGTCGGGTTTCGCGCTCAGAGACGGTCATCCACATGGCGGCTCCCATCCCATCGTCCTGAAACCCCGGCGCCACTCTTGTGGGCCGGAGCCCGATCAGCCTACTCAAGACGCTCCGAAGCGATGCCCCGACTCCTACAGGACATCAGCAGGCCCGCTTCATCGAAAACGTGGCCCTTGACCAGCACAGCGCCGAGGACCTCAAAGAGAGAATCGGAGCTCTGACGGGAGACGACCCCGAGGAGATGCTCCTGGCAGCGGACCTTGACTCCAAGGCCCAAGACTCCATGGTGCGGCTCGCACATGCCAACTCCTATCATTGGCAGGATTTTGGAAGTGTTAGTCTGTATCATCGAATGCATTGCTTTGAATTTCTAAAGAGTGAGAGTAGCAGTGTAGGACATCGCGACGACAGCGGTTATGGCACCCGGAACTGTTCCCATGTGAGCGCGTATGGGGGACCAGGCAACTTGCAAGAACATCCGGGGAGCAAAATGTCTGAGGGTTACAGAGACGGAGCCGCTGCCAAGCCTCAAGTGTATGAATGTCATCTCCATTACAAAATGTAGTTGGATAACCCAGCAATGCCAATTTGTGTGCTTGTGTGTCACATGTAGGGACTTCACCGAGCTCCGCCAGGGACGTACTACGTGTACAGCGAGGAGCCGAGACACGTACCCCTCTGGCGACGACCAGGACTGCAGGATGGAAAACCAGGGCAACAAGCCGACAACCAACGTTGGCGTGGAGCACCTGTTCCAGGACAAGCTGTGATGCTATAACTTGCAAACCTCCATGGTGATAAAAAGGGCAAATGTTCCCAATAAGGTGGATAACTTGTCAGGAGTTATCCGACAAGAGAAATCGAGGAATGGCTGGCCAGTTTCTATTGTCGGCTAACTACCCTGACAAATTATTCACCCTGTTTGGTCCATTTTCCCTTTTTTTGTTCACCAGTTGTCTACTAGAGTATAGTAGAACAATAGAATAAAACACAATTGTTCCTAAATTACCCAACCATTATGCCACATGTATCACATCTTGTGCAATATTTCAAATATTTTCTATTTCGACCAGGTGTCTAAGTTAACAAGTAGAATAATGTAGATAAAATAGAATAAAACTGTGTGCATTTTCGCATTATCGGCTTTACATAATGTAAAAACTTTCCTAGCACAGCATGCCTTTGCAGTGGCGTGAAAAAAGGTAAATGATAAGCTACCAAAGTAGCAGATAAGACTACTGAGTCTTGCAATAGATTATTTGCATTTGGTCTTGGACTGGAATGCTTGCTCTGAATAATTGCTTTAAAACTAATACAAAACAGTGATTGCTGATTATGATGACTGCTCTTGTCACAATTGTTCGAACAATAATTTCAACATGACTGAACATTCAAACTTGATGGATTTTGGATCAAAGGGAGAGCCTGCAATGTCAAAGATGATGTGGCACATTTTCTGAAGAACAGTATGTATTGATGTAATACAAATGCACTCTCAAGAGAGCAAGACCTTCTGGAATTTTGCCTATCGGGCAAAGATGAAAGAAAATCGTGCCTGTTTGTACCAAACAGGATGGGGAATTAACATTCACGGCACCAGATACGGTGCCAGTATGATATTAATCAAGCTGCACTTCCATAATGTCGTCAGTTTAAGGTTGAAATATCTGTAGTTGTATATGCATCTACATATGATTGTTCTTTGACAAGTCATTTACACGTAAATTACAGTTCAAATAAAGTTACATGGCACCAATGTGTGTTGAAGAAACATCATAGATGTTATTACAATCCCAACTGGGGCATGAAGGGACCAGTTTTGCATCCATACAAACAAAGCACTGGGGACCCTGACCGGGGAGGCCTCATCACCTCCATGTCGGATGTCGCATTTCGCACACTACTGGTCAACAAGCAACTCGAGTTTGAGAAGAGTCATCCAGTCAAATCCAGACGAGGAACGACAATTGTTGGAAAGGTGGAAAAAGCAGGACATCTGGACTTTCGGAAGGTGGCAGCAACCAAAAGGAAGAAGGTGGCAGCAACCAAAAGGAAGAAGGTGGCAGCAACCAAAAGGACGAAGGTGGCAGCAACCAAAAGGAAGAAGGTGGCAGCAACCAAAAGGAAGAAGGTGGCAGCAACCAAAAGGAAGAAGGTGGCAGCAACCAAAAGGAAGAAGTTGGCGGCAACCAAAAGGAAGGTGGCGGCAACCCCAGGGAGGAAGTGCAGTGCCTGACAAAAGATTCAGTTAGGGTAAGATTTCATTGAACAACCTTTTACTATTAAGCCTAAGGCCACACCAAATTAATTTCTTGGTTAACGGATTTTTCTATAAAAATATTGGAGCGGGCGGGCGGGAAAAAATTAAAATAAAAACAGGCCTAGGCATCCTATTATGGCCCAAAATGGTACGATAGGAATCCATGAAGTCAACACACCAGGCTGGTTCAAAATTTAAACAATGAATTTTGAACTTGAAATGATACCACTGCATTGAAATATGGAATGGCTGTAACAAGTAGTAAGGGCTGTTTTCAACTGTTCAGGGCAAAATATGAGCATTTTGCAGTTGATTCTGGATTTTTATTTTTATTTGCAAATCAGAAAAAAATGAAGCGGCGAATCCGTTAACCAAGAAATTAAATTGGTGTGGCCTAACGAAAAAAAAAGCCAGCACAGGTATGGAAAAAGTGAAAACAAAGGAGTCCTGGGCTGTTTGTCTTTAATTTTGTTTTAAATTCATACCTATGCTGGTTTTCCACAAGAATATTGGGGAAAAGACATGGGTTATTTGACAGGGCTAGTTATAACTGTTGATGAGGATGGTGACAGTGAGGTTGAAGCTACGACTGCAAGATGTAGAATGCGCAGTTTCTTTACTGATTACCCTTTAGTTCTCCCCAGTAATAATCCACTAAGATTCATAATCAATGTGACAGTGTTACATCTTTTAGAACAATTCCAGAGATCTATTATGTTTGTATTTTATCCCAGAACATCATGAAGGTGTACCTTCAGCCAATAGAGAGAAATTAACAACTGATCCTGTCAAAGCTGACCAGCATAGAAGCCAGGTTGGCAAGGAAGGATCATAAAGTAAGTTCACATGTCCCCTCGCATTGTTATTTGCTAAACAGGATTCTGTACTATCATCTTTCAACATATTGAATGTGCATTATGAAATTTCATTTGCATTGATTCAATATTTTGTCAAACAACTCAGCAAAGGCAAACTTTAGAATAATTTTTGTATTGCCAACCTAGATCATTGGAAAACAACCAAACGACAATGTCTGGGTGCTTAACGAGAGCGTGCAGTTGGATGCAGATGGCAAGGCCATCAGACCAGAGGACCAGAAGTACGCCATTATTGGCGGTGCACTCAAACGACACTACCTGGAAGTTAAAGGTAATAAGTGTATCTACCATATCATTTTTTTCCAAATAGACTTCGAGGAAAAATACTCATATTGGGGAATGAATGGATGAGTGACTGAATGGATGAATTCAAGGGTACTGATCATGAATGACCCACCCATTTTTCCCACAAAATTACCTATAAAGGCCACACCATCTTAATGTCTTGGTTAACGGATTCGCCACTTCATAGAAAGATGTCGCGTCTGTGAAAGAACTCGATGCATCTTAGCCGCCCATATAGAGCTACTGATCAAGTCTTGCAGCGGAGTTGATCTACACGTATATTTCTGCGTCCAAATAAATTAATCATGTCAAATTGACGCCATTAAGTATTTTGTAAACATATCCCTTTTAACAGAAACTGGTTTTACAATTTTTATCAAAATTTCCATATTTGTGCAATAATTGCCCTTCATGTCACAATGTCTATCTTTATATTTGTTTGAATAAAATCATTAATAAAAAATCGTTATTTATCCATATAATTTTTTTTTTATAATTGCTTTCTTTTAAGTCACCATGAACATCACAGATATGACACAAGATGACACAGGAAGTTGTAAACTTTAAACTCATGACGACTTGACATAAAATGACATTCCACACAGTTTTTCGTATTCCTTGAATGTAACACTTTTGTTCGGAGGCTCAATTTTAGCCACCAATACAAGGACGCACAGTCTGAAGTCGCATGTCTCTCCAAAGCATAAACGCTGCTGGGCCATGAGGGAGAGGGCCAGGGCCCAGCGAGAAGCAGGGCCTATGGATGTGTGCATCTGAAGGATGAACCAGGACCACCTGGACCAGGTTACAAAGCTATTTGTAACTTCTTACCATGTGGCGAAGATGGAGCTCCCATTTACAGCCTACCAATCCCTCGTCTCCCTGCAGCAGACCAACGGGAAGGACCCGTGTGCTGCTCTGGACTTCTCTGAAAAGCATGTCGCTGGACTAATGCCGACGTAGATTACTACAGGTGTATCTTCGGGACTCCCTTTTAACGTTCTTTCTACGCGTACGATTCCCCAACAGTTCGTAAAAAAGTTGAAAATTCAATGCCACCCGAGCTGCTCACGACAACTACTTAGAGTAAAACTGTACGAGTTCAATAGAATTGTATTGACAATGTAAATATAGTACACGGTGTAATTATAGTAAACGCACGACGACTAGGCCAGATTACATAGCTTGTTAACGTTAGACCGGAACATTTGTTAGGTAATAGTATGTTTATCTTAAGTGTAACCGATACTTAACTGCTCCCTGTACATCCTAATTGTTTTTTTTTCTTGTTGTGACGGCTGGCCCTTTATAATCAGGTAATCAAATTTATAATGAATCAAATCACAAACACCAGACCTCCGGTGATCAGACCAGAGAATAGCGTAGCGTGTGCAGCTACAAGGTCAGATGTGAAACATGTCTGAAAGTTCACCGGCAAGACGTTAAACATGACTGTTTTACACGAGAATGTCGGCATTGTAAGAAGCATGTCGAAAGCGACCATCTGTGCTACATGCAGAAAATCAAGCGTAAGCATGGGGCTTCCTGGCTGCCCATGTACTTGTTACCACGCCTCCATCGTTTGTTTATCTGTTCTTGATGTGATATGGGCCAGGGGCCTGTATTAAAGAATAAAATTAATAAAAAATAATCTATGCAGAATGGCAGAGAGCAACCATCCGATTGGATGGTATATAAGCATGGATGATGTTCTTCGACATAAGAGTTGGCCATGACAGGATAGGTAAGTGTTCTATTTCGTAAATACTTATATCTTTTCTTGCACTTAAAAGGAAAATAATTTTCACAAAAGCAGTGTTTGTATAACTTTATTTTTTGGAAAGATATACAGATTATTAACGCTATGACGAGATGTTACTAAGTCATGCAGTTGTGTTGACCACAGCCATTGCACGCCAACAGGACAAGAGGACAATGACATCACTCTTCATTCTGTGCCACACACCTGACAGAGACTAAAACAGTTCCATATGGATCAAACTTCATGCTCGATTTTCAGTATAGTGAGATGGATACGGACTCGGCTTACACCCTCGGAAGGCGTGATAAAACCCCACATGTGAGAGAGGTACAACTGGCAGACGTCTGACTTTTTTCCCCCGAACAGATACCCTACAAAACGCGGCCTACAACAAGCGCAGGCCCGGTCTGTTCGAAGAATGGTCCGGGAATGGGACTGTGTTCCAAAACATATTATTGCTTTGGCGGTGACGACAGAACGAAAGACAAATTCAGTTGTAAGGGTGTCAACAAACGATGCAACGACATCGATCACCAAAAATATCTCCGGGTGCTCGAGACCAAGAGAAGTGGTCAAGGCATCAACAATATGCACAACTTGGGCTGAATAAGAAAAGCAAAGGAGAGCCCTGAAATTCTTAAGATTTCGGTTCCACCGACTGTGATGCTCTGGTGTGATCAATCAATACACGTGTGGCATAAAAGGGTGTCGGTAGAATTGTCTATCTTGATGCGACCATTATTGTGGAACTCGGAAAACAAATGACTGGACATTGCTTGCTTACTACTAATCATTCAGTGTGCCTTTCATATCTATTAATTAACAAATCATTGCTGTTGAAAATGACACGAAAACACAGGCGAAGGGTCCAGGGTTTTCCAGACATAGGGCAGGTCGCATTGGCGCGTCTGTAAGTGGTGTAGTGTACCACAGCAACCTTGCGCAGCCTCCACAATCTGTGTTAAAACCCATATGCTATCCACATTTGTACAAGGTTAATTCAAAGGCAACAATACATGGGTGCAAACAAGAAAAAAACTGCAATTGGCGCCTACAAGACACGCGTGGAAGAAGGGCGTAAACAGCCTCCAGGACTTCAACCCCTTGCAAAGGTACCAACAACCTGTTTACATGATTTCACAATTTTCACAAAGTTGACAATAACGCTTTTCCATTTTTCTGTAGTCGAATTGTTAAATTATTTTCAGTTTATAAGGAGTGTGGTATGTTCATCAAGAAAGACCACCCCTACTTTCATGCCACACCTGATTTTATTGTACCATGTGATTGCTGTGGGATGGGATGTGGGGAGGTGAAGTGTCCAGTGTCTGTTCCGAATTGTAATTTTGATGAATATGTTAACAAGAAGAGTGCTTGTCTGGAGAAAGTGAATGGCGAATTTAGGTTGAAAAAAAAACATCACTACTACCATCAAGTACAGCAGCAACTCTTTGTTCTGTCCGATAGGAACACTGATTTTGTTGTGTGTGTATGGGATGGGGAGGGTAGGACATTTATGGTATGTGTCAGCATTGAATTGAGCTGAGGACACCAACATTTGAACTGAGGACACATAAGGAAAGCCTGCATGTCAGGGACAAGAAGAACCAACGTGGCTCTCTGTGCTAAACGTTCCTTGGGAGAACGTTATAAAAGACACCCTTCACATGTATGTATGCATATTGTGTAAATTAATAATAAAGCAGTGCCATTGTAGTTTCTGCATTTATCGTCATTTGCAATAAGGACTTCTACAAAAGTCACAGGGTTTAGTATTGTTCATTGTATATGATGTGATGGTGTGAGCAATAGCCACTGATTGTGTACATCATGTCAATTTTCACCTTGTTGGCACCAAAATTCTGTCTAACAAAATATCATTTCCTCAGTCACCTCAAAATAGGATGGAAGATACCTAACCATGCACTGACTTTGTCATGTTATAAACTTCAGGTTCCTTAGCCAGTTACAAAACGGGTACGAGAAAGTAATCCTTTACTATAGCCGCACGTTGTCCGCTGCAGAACAGCGGTATTGCGCGCATCGACGAGAGATGCTCGCCGCAGTAGAATTTACATATAACAAAGCATGATTGCTATCTTCAGGGTGATCACCCGTTCACTCTGCGTACTGACAATGCGGCACTACAGGCATTAATGTCCATGAAGTCTCCTGTCGGCCAATACGCCCGTTGGTGTATAAAACTATCCCCTTATAACTTTCGCAGGTGTTAAACATGTAAATGCTGACGCACTCAGCAGGCGTCCATGCTCTCAGTGTGGCAGGGTAGACCAATGTTCCGACCCCAGCCCCCAAGTAAATACTAGTCAATTCTAAACCCCACCCCCCCTCCACATCCCCTTCCGTGCCCTGTCGATGTAGCAGCCAGTCAACAGACAGACCCTGTCCTCAAACAATTGGTAGCGCGGAGTTTCATTTGGTACACCAGAAATTCCTTCAGTACATGCAGTTATCGTCGGAGAACCGATCTGGCGTTTCAAGCTACCTACGTACATGTCAAACTTCCATGATCGCCTCAAACAATTCCGAGAGCCACTTCGTCCCCTCATTGACTCCATCCCAAAAGCCACCACATGGCAGCATTGCAAGTTATGGCAGAAAAGCCCAAATTACTCCGTCGCCGACGGGCTGCATCTGTCGAATTTCGGCCAGCTTTGTTATAAGAGTGTATGTTGGGCCATGATGATTAAGTACCTCTGTAATAATTCACATATGTTTGCCTCCGTTAGCTGATTGGCTGGACAATTGACCAAGGGCGGACCGGAGCCCTGGAGAAGGCTTTTTCTGACATCGGAATCACCTTCTGGCTCCGCAAAGAATCCACGAAGCAGGGACCAAGCACGTACAAAAATGGAAGACACTGACTGATAAAGAGCTTAAGACAGCAAAGGCCTGCCCCACCACATGACAAACATCATCAACGACATCGGTGGTATGAACCAGGTACCGATTGATGCTCTACAGGGCCCACAGCTGACCAGACTACTGCGAGACAGAAATGAAACTGTCCCCAGGGGTGTCTCGGAAAGGAAAGCCAAACTGAAAAGGTTGCTCGGAGAAGCAGCATATGGTAAAAGTACCAAACGTTTTTAGCCTGCCAGTGTGGACAAGGCCAGGAGGTATCCCTCGACTCAGCTGGGATCACTGGCTGGGATAAAGTAGACAGGCTTGCCCAAGTCTTGCTGCAGTTGAAGGGACTGGCCATCAGCTCATCACAAGCCACCACCATAAAGAAGCTGTATGACGAGCTGTCGGACTACGACAAACGGCCGATCACCTACAGCCAAGGAATGTGGGTAAGCCAGTCAAAGGAGCCTTTGGGCGTACCAAAAATGCCAGACAGGGACATGTGAGCATCTCTAAGATGAAAAAGTAAGACAAATTTACAAATGCTCTTTTAAGATGTGTTTTTTTTCTATGTTTTAATGCATTATGTTAGCATAGAAATGAGGCAAAGCAAGACGACTATATTATTATTGCCAAGATTCATTTATTTCTGCATGACAAACAACAGTGTCTCATTTACATGTGTATTTGTGTATTTGATTTATGTATTTATTTATTTATGTATTTATCTATGTATTTTGCAAGTGTCACTTTCCAACACGAATGATAACTACAATACTGAGACTGGGGTTGAGGACATCAAACACCTGTGGAAGGTAAATTCCAACTACTCAAATCAATTTCCAGACAAAGTCCAACGTAGCTGTTTAGGTCGTTTACAAGCGAGAAACGAACTGGAAGTCAACCCATCACCGAGGTGTGCATCGTGTATGACTTTACTGTTTGACTTTGAGTGACATATTCTGATCTGTGCTCTTACATTTATGATGAAATGGGAACAGATGTCTCTAGAAAGTCTCCTTGGACTCTTTTTTTCAGAGTGGATAAACATGCATGGAATCACCACTACCAGCACTCGCATGATACAGCATCTATATTCTGATAATGTATGAGTGCTCTTTTGATACAATTAGCAATTTGCAATTCAAATAACTTACATATATTGTACCAGCCATATGAATCTACACATATTTTTATAACTCCTTTTACTCTTGTTGTTTGCACGGTGGACATGGCAGTTGGAGTATGCAGCTGCTCATTTGGAAAGGATTGAAGTCCCTGCAAGCACCAGTATGTGTTATGGGCAGCAAACAAATCTCCCAATATTTTGCTATCACAGATTTGGTAGAAAGACAAACTGGCTAAGATTGCCATAGGGGAAACACTCCCACTATCATTCTACAGCAACTTGCGAACTGCGTCATGTGTAGTTAACCAAACAACTACGGAGACGCCAGCTACTAGTATTGTACATGTAGATGATGATGTTGAGCTGTGCACAGAAAGTGTTGATATTGAGGAGCAGGCCTGTGAAGGACAGTCTGAACGAGACGGTGGGGGATGACGACTTCATTAGACTGCTTCAGGATATTGAGGTGGAGCAGTCGCTGTTCGACGTGGTCACAGACCCCGGCCTGCCGCAGACCCAGGACTTCTTACTGAGCGCCGCCGACGCACCGACGACTGTGGGCGGGCAGACGACAGTTGCCGCCCCAACCGCCGTCACCGTCGCTGTGAGCCAGCCGCCACAGCTGCAGCATAACATGAGCCTTTCCGTACACCAAAGTCTTCTACATCATAGCAACTATGGCTGGTGAGTTTATATTTTTTCTTTATCTTTTCTACGTTACGTTTTCATCTGTTTTATAGTCAAGTCTGACCAGTAACGCTTTCATCTCCTCGTTCTTGTGTTCGCTGTATACATGTATGTACCCTCATGGAATTGTACCGCCACAATAGATCGTGTAATCATACCATTTTTCTGTTGTCCTCGTTACGTAGGATCATCGACACATTGGGTGACCTATACAGTCTGCTGCTGAGGACAGCGATGATTGTAAATGACCTACACAGTCTGCTGCTGAGGACAGCGATGATTGTAAATGACCTACACAGTCTGCTGCTGAGGACAGCGATTATTGTAAATGACCTACACAGTCTGCTGCTGAGGACAGCGATGATTGTGAATGACCTACACAGTCTGCTGCTGAGGACTGCGATGATTGTAAATGACCTACACAGTCTGCTGCTGAGGACAGCGATGATTGTAAATGACCTACACAGCCTGCTGCTGAGGATAGCGATGATTGTAAATGATCTACACAGTCTGCTGCTGAGGACAGCGATGATTGTAAATGACCTACACAGCCTGCTGCTGAGGACAGCGATGAATGTAAATGACCTACACAGTCTGCTGCTGAGGACAGCGATGATTGTAAATGACCGTAAGTCCACTATCAACACACATGTACATCTATTGTCTCTGCCTTTCATTAACTACATCCAACTTGTCAAGTGTAAGAAGCGTATAATAGACGCATTTTTACTTGTTTTGATAACGCAGTTTACGCAGCCGTTGGTGATTACACCGAAGGACACGTGGAACACGAACGCCAGGCCGACCACAACCCCGCAGACCTGGTGTGGGGCCCTCGCCATCACCACAACTCAGCGGACCAGGCGTGGGGCCCTCTCCACCAGGAACAGGGTCAAGACCACCTAGTCTCAAGGATCCAAAAGGTGCATCTGCCATCGCTATCCAGAGAACTAAACCCCCTCTAGTCGGTCAAGACGACAGCGACAGTGAGGGAAGTGTGGTGGAACTAGACATTCCACCTCAAACTAAACCCCCTCTAGTCAGTCAAGACGACAGCGACAGTGAGGGAAGTGTGGTGGAACTAGACATTCCACCTCAAACTAAACCCCCTCTAGTCGGTCAAGACGACAGCGACAGCGGATCTGTGCAAACTGCTTTGAGATTGCATCAGGAAAGTTGAACGTTTGCGTATAAAAAGTACTTCTACACCGCGTGAAGTCTCAGTTTGAAAGTTGTGAGCACAATACACCTATGGGGTCTCTTACTGACGTGTATTAACTGAGGGAAGCCTGGCGGGCTGTATAACAGATTCACTGTGTTTGCATGTGCATCTGGTGTCGGCTACTTATCTTCTTTGAGGGTCTGGGACGGTCTCCGCGAATCGTGATAAAAAGGTTCGCAAGGTAGCGAAAACAACGAACCAAAATCTATCGAGGGAATCTTACAGAATGTCTACTATAACCAAGGAAATCGTTGTCACAGTCGTCGTCAGTCTCAGAGTGCCCTTAGCATTTAAGAATTGTGATGGCTGTGTTTTTCGCTGACATAACATTAAACTGTACGAGTTATGCGACAGAGGATCTATTTTTCCGAGGCAATAGCACCCATATTGGAATCATCGAGATTGCAGAATCTGTGGCCATGTTCGGTACTTGACTCTTGAGGAATGGCCTTACACCGATTCAACTTCCACACACTAATTTCACTTGATACCACGGAATGCTAACAGTGTGCGAGGTCGTTGTCTTCCATCCCTACCATAGATCCTGCATCTTCTCTGCGCCTACCATTATGTGTACCATACCAACTGCTCCTTCGCTTCTCAACATGCAAAATGTCTTCTAAGTTAGAGTCAGCACACAACAACCCGTGAGAGCGTACTACACCAGACACAGATATGAAGGTTCACCTGGTGAGATGTTCTACAGTTACACTGAACAAACCAACAACCTTCAATGACAACTGACTGAACGGAACTTTCATGTGACTAAATGTCAATCCTCCATAGCGTGCCTTTCATATCTAATAGAAAAGGCTACAAAAGGGACAAGAGCAAACATGATAAATTGATTTTGAGGCATTAACATCCAACAAACCCATCTAACTAAGCTGAACAAGCCCCCACTGAGCCAGAGGCACAGTCCCCGAGGTCTGGGTTTCCAAGAGGCTTGACAGCTTTTAAAGATAATCTGACTAACGCACCCTGAGTAAGCTGGATGTTCTACCATTTCCAGTCAGTGTTTGCTATTTTGTCACCCAAATAACCATCATGATCTGTCAAGTTTCACTGAACAAATGATTTTGTTCCTATCAATAGTGTTTCCTCAGCATTTCTGGTAGAGATGCTGAGATATCTTGATGTAGACTTCAGGGATCACCAGACCCATGTGCCAGGCGGACACGTCCATCTTGTCACTATCGTCCCTGGGTTGACCTGAACAAAAGAAGAAACATATTCATTTAGTTTTACACAATACGGTACTTGTTACATATGCATAGTACATTGTACTAGTATTTAGTAGCCAAATTTCCTCGAGTCATGCCAATGCATCCTGATAAAAAAATATTCAAACTCTCGTATCTCATGGTCCCTCGTAGTCAAGCTATTTGTAGGATAACAAATTATACTAGGCAGGAGATGCCAAAATACAGATGTCCGTTACAGCTTTGTTTTCAATCTCCTTATAAAATTAACGACGATATTAATATTATTATAAGCAAGCACGGGACTGATATTGTTAAAACTTAACACTATTTCATGTATGCAGTTATCTGTGTACCTAACTAAGCGGCAAAGCTGGAAGTTTCGGATTATAATTTGTGCTCACTGTATGAATAATTCATTACTGAGTATTTTTGTAAACAAAGAACCCAGCCAAATACAACAGAAACTGGCGTAAAACGTTAAATATCCCGGACACTAGTACATCACAGTCACATTGTCCAGTACAGAAAGCAACATAGACTACTTTGAAGTAAATAATTAGCGAGAATTTCGGTGAAAACAACCGTTTTTCCCGGTGCATTTGTTCACCACGCCACGAGTTATTTTCCAGTTTTCTGCCTGAAAGACATGAGCTGAACGGCGTGAGTAACCCTTGCGAAAAGGACGGTCCCTCACCAGTAACATCTACAAACCCAAATACTCTCAGAAACAGCTACTATGTGCGACAAATAAATGTTTGCGAAGAAAAATTCTCAGACAGACGAACACAGAACCTTACCTCACAAAGGCCGCCCTGCACTGACGCTACAATCTGCAGACGATCGCAGGATACTAATTATATCCATCCGCTCGACATCTGGAGGGCCACAACACTACATAAAGCGCTAAAGTAGAGTCTATTCCGCCAAGACAAAATTTTCATATCAATATGTAGTAGCCAACTACGTCAAGTTAACAACATATTTGGCATATTTGTTGTTACAAGTGTCCTGTTTGTCTCGCACTACTTTATGGCGGCGAAAAGATACGTTCTGTCTGGAGGGAGATATTCGGTGTAGCATTGTGAAAGCCGTGAGGCTTGTATGGGGTTTTACAAAACACCGTTTTGCACAACGTACATTAGCGAGCAAACCGGCTTACGTATTTCACTTCGACCCTCCCGAATATCTCATCTAAGAATCAAAGAACAAAAAATGAAACATTCCTGGAACAATCTCACATGGGCCTTTTCTTTCGGTGTACTTTTGTTGTCAATAAAGTTCTCATATCCTACTCTCCAAGCAGAGGTTTGGGTTTTGGGGGTATTTTTAGCGTGTTTTTAGGCTTTTTTTTATCGGGGTTTCTCTTTTGCACTGGATTTTTTTTCAAACCCAACTGTTTGGTGGGAAAAAAATTCAGTGCAAAAGAGAAACCCCGATAAAAAAAGCCTTAAAACACGCTATAAAGAAACCCAAACCTCTGCTTGGAGAGACTCATATCTTTTTTGTTGTGTTTGGTTATTCCAAGTCCTTGGTTATTCGACCTCAGGTATACTGTAATCACACCGAAAATCATTTCAGTACTCTGATGTTAGACTTAACAATGAGACTTTGCAATAAGCTACCCTCCGTAATGGTGTTCCTATCTGCAGGACTTGTATTTTAATTTTAAAGCCGTTATTTCGTATCCCTTTCTTGTGTAGTAACCGATTGACTGTGTTTTGTAAGACCCTTTTAGAATAGTTTTTACTCGCTAAAGTGTCGCAGCTCCAAAATACAATTTATAGTTCTATTATTAATTCTTAAATATTATACATAGATGACAAATGTTCAAAAATGTACAATGTATTGCGCATGTCATTAGACTGGTTTATTAAAAGGGTACATTGCAGCATAAGCTGAATTGGCGCAATTTACAATTGATGCACAATAACAGTACACATGAAGCTATAAAAAGGAAACATTATAACATATCAGTACTTATTAAAACATCATTAAAATCTCGTTAAAAGTTTTGTAAATCTCAGGTTGGCATTACACTTAGTCGTCTTTACTACACCATGAGTAATTAGTGTCCGTCATTGTTCAACAGATGACACATGTAGGGGACTGGTGAGTTTCTATATAGTTTTAGACATAGTTATAGTTCTAGACAGCTAACGTTACCATATAGACTTTTAGTGTTTTATACCCTACTCCATTGTTCTTTTATGTTTGTAATTTGCAATTAGCCCCCGGGCAAGAATTTGCAATAAACGTTTCATTATAACGAGTCGTGGGACAGTACGGGGTGTCGAGGTGCGAATTACGACTTTGTCTTCCCGTCACAGACAGTCTGGTTGGGGGAGCCATTCCCAGAACTCTGGATTCAACAAGGAAGGCTCGCAAACGCTCTGCAGATGGCGTCGGTTTAATGATCTTTAATTTGATAATGATGTTAGTTTCAAGGACTCCATTGCTGAGTCATATATAGTTGTAGTAGAGAGGGCTAAGAATGATCTTACATGCCCTCGGCTTTTGGACACGTTCCAGGCTTGTGATTTGTTGTGCAGTACGTACTATTTGAGTACATCGCCTCCACGAACTTCTTTCACTTCTTCCACATATGCTATTTATCTCAATTTTGAAATCTTGACCCGCCAAAACGCCATTTCCTGCATTTTGGGGGCGCATTTTGCTGGTAGTGGCGGCCCATAACGTGGCTTCCTACGCAGCAAAAGTACTCAGTTAGGGAAGGGGTTGGGCAAGTTTGATTACGCTATACGTAAAATTCGTCAACTACGTTTAACGGTAAATTCCCGCGGGTAGCTACAACGCATTACGTTTAATTAAAAAGGGCAATTACGCTCTACGCAAAATACTTCGCTTACGCTCTACGTTGAATTAGAGCGGTTGTCTCATCTTCCCATGGCAAGGTCAGCGGCTCCGAGTTCCTTCTCCACCCCTAATCTTGCCGAATAAGCCCGCCTTTTCTACTCGGCGACCCCAGGAATATCAATATTCATGAGCTTGCCTTATTTGGCATGACCCCATTTCTGACTTGGGCGGGGACGGGACGTCACCCTCCCCGCCGGCGACTCCACCGCCGCCCGGTGACGAGCCCGTTGGGGAGGCCGTGCGGGGCAAAGTCACCGAGCCGACCCCTCTTTCTCCGCGCCGACACCTTCCCCGTGCTCGGCGGGATCCGCGCGCAGCCTGCAGCACACGCTAGTGCCCCG
>NW_017803999.1:91401-93469 GCF_001625305.1 Branchiostoma belcheri | reverse complement strand
TATCTAACCTACGGTAATATAGTCTGGGGATGCGCCTACAAAACCACACTACAGCCCCTAGTATTACTCCAAAAAAGATTTGTTCGTTCAGCCACCGGCGCCAGTTTCCACGCACATTCTGCACCTTTGTTTACAAAACTTAATATTTTGAATATTTTGACATAAACAAACTTCATCTGATGCTATTTACGTTTAAATTCCTTACTTGTTCTCTTCCAGACACATTTAATGGTCTTCTAAATCTTAATTCCCATTTTCATACTTACCATACTCGACAAAGTGCCCATTTCCATATCCCCGTAGTTAGAACGTCCGTAGCCCAAATGAGTGTAAATATAAATGTATAACTACTTGGAATAATCTCCCGCTCCACCTAAAATGTTTAACATCAATAATTAGCTTTAAACGAAATCTTAAAAATCACCTACTTTTCTTTTCCACCGACATTTGATTTCTTATTACTTTGATTTTATCTGTATAAGTTTGAATCTCCGTTTCTCTTTAAAATTCATTTATTTTCTTGAGTTATTGCTTCAATTCTGCCAATGTCTGTATTGCAGTTAAAGTTCTGTTAACGTTAAAGTTATAGTTTTTAACATATCATTTCTAATTAGCGTTATTTATCAATCACTTTTGTTATTCATGTTACTATTTGTTTTGTTACTATCATCATTTTGATCATATTGATCAAATTTATTAATTACCTATTGTTATTTATTATTATCATTTGATTTGTTAGCACTATTTCAGTTGTTAATTACTTTTGTAATTAATTCAATTATGTTTAGTTTTGGTTAGTATAGAGGAGGAGGGCTTAGCATAAGCTAAATAAGCTTTTTCCCTCCTCCTGCACCTGTTTTATTTGTTATTAGTGTATTATGTATAATTTTTATTGCTGTTGTGCAAATAAACAAACAAACAAACAAACAAAATAATGTATGTAGGGTTAGCAGAAGGCTATGGTTAGGGTGGGTGATACATGTACAAAATGTAGGTCTTCTCTGGTAAAACCAATAGAACTGAAACTCTAGTTGGTGGACCTGGTGTTTGTCATGGTTATCCTGCTGGTTTAAGTGTTGGGTTAGGCTAGAGTTAGTGATAACCTTATGTGTTTGTTGGTTTATTTGTATCTTGGATCTTGTTTTCTTCCTGGTGATTCTGCTGTTGTTAGGGTTTAAGTGAGGAGTAAGGGTAGAGTTAGTGTTTGTTTGTTTGTTTACAGTTGGTGGACCTGGTGTTTTTCCTGGTGATTCTGCTGGTGTTCATCTTTGCGTACGGAGTGATGCGGCACACGCTGATGTTTGTTTGTTTGTTTGTTTGTTTGTTTACAGTTAGTGGACCTGGTGTTTTTCCTGGTGATCCTGCTGGTGTTTATCTTTGCGTACGGAGTGATGCGGCACACGCTGATGTTTGTTTGTTTGTTTGTTTGTTTACAGTTAGTGGACCTGGTGTTTTTCCTGGTGATCCTGCTGGTGTTTATCTTTGCGTACGGAGTGATGCGGCACACGCTGATGTTTGTTTGTTTGTTTGTTTACAGTTGGTGGACCTGGTGTTTTTCCTGGTGATCCTGCTGGTGTTTATCTTTGCGTACGGCGTGATGCGGCACACGCTGATGTTTGTTTGTTTGTTTGTTTGTTTGTTTACAGTTGGTGGACCTGGTGTTTTTCCTGGTGATCCTGCTGGTGTTTATCTTTGCGTACGGAGTGATGCGGCACACGCTGATGTTTGTTTGTTTGTTTGTTTGTTTACAGTTAGTGGACCTGGTGTTTTTCCTGGTGATCCTGCTGGTGTTTATCTTTGCGTACGGCGTGATGCGGCACACGCTGATCTACCCAAACAGCCCTGCGGAGTGGTCGCTGATCATGAACGTCTCGCTCATCCCGTACTGGCAGGTCTACGGGGAACTGTTCGTGGACGAAGTGGAGGGGACAACGCCACACGGTCAGTATTAGCACTACAACACATCGTAGTCACTACATACAACGCCGCATGGTCAGTATCACACAATCCTTACACAGCACTAGTACTACATGTAGTACTACAACACCACACTGTAAGCACTATAGGG
>NW_017803999.1:78774-90480 GCF_001625305.1 Branchiostoma belcheri | reverse complement strand
CACGGTCAGTAGTAGGGCCAAACACATCATAGTCACTACAACACCACACGGTCAGTAGTAGGGCAAACACATCATAGTCACTACAACACCACACGGTCAGTATTATATAATCCTTACACAGCACTACATGTAGTACTACAACACCACACAGTCAGTACTAGGGTCCCTGTTCCTGGATGAGGTGGAGGGGACAACACCGCATGGTCAGTATAATTATACAGTCCCAACACAGCACTACATACTTTGGAATACGCTACCTCGTGATTGCTTCTCCTATGAGTATAACCTTAAACTCTTTAAGTCTAAGGTCAACAAACATCTGTCCACTCTGGCTGTTCTGTAACCCAAAACATTTTAAGTGGCTCCCATGAGCCTTGTTTTGTGGTGACGGATGAAGTAAATAAAAAAGAAGAAGAATGCTACACATGTACAATTATGTATCATGACTTTGTATAATGTATTTGATAGAGGCATGTGTAATTAAGTGAGGTAGATTTATGTGACATTTAGTGATTGAAGCGAGTAATTTTCCCTGCTTTTCCACAGGCAACTGGCTGATCTATGTGCTGCAGGGTCTGTATATGCTGCTGACGAATGTGCTGCTACTGAACCTGCTGATCGCCATGTTCAGGTGAGTCGTATATGCTGCTGACGAACGTGCTGCCACTGAACCTGCTGATCGCCATGTTCAGGTGAGTCGTATATGCTGCTGCGAAATGTGCTGCACTGAACCTGCTGATCGCCATGTTCAGGTGAGTCGTATGTGCTGCTGACGAATGTGCTGCTACTGAACCTGCTGACCGCCATGTTCAGGTGAGTCGTATGTGCTGCTGATGAATGTGCTGCTACTGAACCTGCTGATTGCCATGTTCAGGTGAGTCGTATGTGCTGCTGACGAATGTGCTGCTACTGAACCTATTGAAGTTAGGGTTAGGGTAAGGGTACAATGTGTTAGGGTTAGGGTGCATGTACATGACTGTATGTGTTGAGGAATGAATGAGTAGATTCTTAGCGTTGACCTGTCCCCCCCCCCAGCTTCACGTTCCAGAAGATCCAGGACAACTCCGAGCAGGTTTGGGTTAGGGTTACATGTATAATGTGTTACTACTGTTAGAGTACATGTACAGGAATGTGTTAGGGTTAGGGTTAGGGTTAGAGTTAGGGTTATGCATGTATGTGTTGAAGAATAAAAGCGTTGACTTGTCTGTTGTCCCCCCCAGATTCACGTTCCAGAAGATCCAGGACAACTCCGAGCAGGTTTGGGTTAGGGTTACATGTATAATGTGTTACTACTGTTAGAGTACATGTACAGGAATGTGTTAGGGTTAGGGTTAGGGTTAGAGTTAGGGTTATGCATGTATGTGTTGAAGAATAAAAGCGTTGACTTGTCTGTTGTCCGCCCAGCTTCACGTTCCAGAAGATCCAAGACAACTCCGAGCAGGTTTGGCGTTTCCATAGATACGACATCATCTACGAGTTTTTCGACCGACCTTGGGGCGCGCCGCCCGTCATCATCCTGGGCCACGTGTGGCGATTTGGCCGGTGGGTCGCCCGGAAGTGCGCCGGGAAACCGCAGGACGATTCCGACGACTTCAGTAAGAACTTTCACTCTTCACTTCTCATAAAGACTTCAGGAAGCAGGCACTTTCACTTTTAACTGCTTAACTTCTCATGAAGACTTCCGTAAGCAGAGCACATTGGAAGAACGTACTGCGTCTCCGTAAAACCCTGATTTTTCTCGTTTTTGGTTGAAAGTCTGGCCAACGGTGCATCAGAATTTTGCCTGTTGCAGACGATATCTTTTCTGACACAACATTTGGAAATTACAGACGGGATGTTAACCTTATATGCATGAATACTACCTTATAAGAGACGTTCTGCCGAAATGCTCTGCACAATACATTATGGGTTTCGCACAGGTGCAGTACGTTCTGCTGAAGTGGTAGTAGGCAGGCAATTTTATTCTTTGCTTCACTTCTTATTAAAACTAGGCTATCAGTGCTGCGTGTGTAATGCTTGGATGAAATGTTTTTTTCAATAGCAAATAAACAAGGTATAGTAAATGTGGTTAACCTGTTTGTTTGTGTGTTTGTGTGCAGACTGTAAGTTCCCACCAGACGAGGTCAGCAGACAGCAGGCACTGGAGAAAGCAGGAGCAGAAAATTACCTGCTTCGGAACCTTCAGCTGCAAAACGAACACATCGACACCAAGTTTGCCACAACCAGCGAAAGGTGCGTAAAAATACTCACCAATAATCACTAACGGGGGGTGCCCTAATTCCGACCCATCCCTAACACCGAACTAGTTTGAAAAATCCTTGTTGCGGCGTTATGCATGGGAGCACGTGCCTAAAAATAGTCACAAGAATGGACAAAGTTTTTGTGTTGATATCGGTAATCTCACAAAGTTTGTTTTAGTTCCTACACTCCGACAACAGACGAGTGAAAAATCTGTGTGAATTCGACGCTTGTTCGGGGGTTGACGAGCGTGTCAAAAATACAGGTTTTGCTTTTCAAACAGCCACTTTGGAGCAAGTCGCGTAATCGTAAAAAGAGGACTTGTTTGGGACAGAAAACAGTTGTAGATTGTTTTAGTCATAATTTGTGTATTATAATTTCTAAACTCTCTTCTCAGATCGACCTGTGTTAAACACTAGGTCGGAATTAGGGCACCCCTGTTGCGATAGAACGTTCCACCGGCAAAATGACAAAAAAACTGCCGTGCGTTTCGTGAGCCATTACGCTTGGGTGCAAGGCGCTACACTAAAGTGAAATATACAGCTGTACAGCTTTAATCATTGTGATCTTTATCTGTCAATATTATAGCTCATGTTGCGCGGGTTTTTGGTCAGATAAACTATTACCAAAGGTCTGTGCGTTTGCATGGAACATAGGTCGGAATTAGGGCACCCCCCCGTTACCAGCGAAAGGGAAAACAGTATAACATCCGTGTCCATAATATCACCAGGGTCCATATTATCGCCATCTTGAGAAACAGTGTGCTTAAAGATACTTTTGGTATGCACTCCTTCACACCTCAAATGTACATACCTAGGGTATGTTGCAGTAAAAATATCTTTAAGCACACTATTTCTCAAGGTGGCGATATTATGGACCCTGGTGATATTATGGACACGGATTTTAGAATTCTGAAGTCCAAACACATCAGGAACATATTCTAACCGTAAAATATGCCTTCATAACTCAATCCAACATTGTAAATATTCAAAGAACTTTGTATAGCTCAGAAAGATTCAATGACCTTCTACGTTTGACCTTGGAAATTCTTCCCAAGGATCCAGCAAGTCTTAGACATGCTGGAGGTTCTGGAGATGAAATGGAGCCAAGAAGGTCAGGGCACGACCTTGGGCGACTCTTTTTCCACTTCAGGGTACCAGAAATGTTGTTTTCTCACCTGTCAATCAAAGGGTTAAAGGTCAATCATTGCCATATATGGGCATGTGGAACTGTATGCTTACTTTCCATGGCCGGGGCGGTTGTGGGGTGCTTTGCAGCTGAGAGAAAATTCGCAGACGGCTGAAACTACATCAAATCTACACAAAAAAATATTGTCAATGATGTAAAAGGAATGTTCCCCTGAAAGACGGTTTGATAAATGCTAAATTTAATAATTTTGTAACATGAAAGGGAAAAGATCATGAAACAAACTGAAGCCTCCCATCTGCTTGGAGATTCTGCTGGGTGGAAGAGTCCGCTTTGCCTGCTTCTGTCTGGTGATTGGTCAGCACAGCTGTCTGGTGATTGGTCAGCACAGCTGTCTGGTGATTGGTCAGCACAGGTGTCTGGTGATTGGTCAGCACAGCTGTTTGGGCGAGCGGTTGCCTGGTTACGCTCCTCTGTAGGACTGCTGGGTCCCTTGTCGCTGGCTTACCCAGGATCATCTGGCAATTTGCATATTCATAACATTCCTGTGGTGCAATATGAAAATTTGCTGCCAATTACCATAATTATGGTGCTAATTACCATATTTATGGTGCTAATTACCATATTTATGGTGCTAATCACCATATTTGCACAGCTAATTAGCATATTGTGCCCTTGCAGACTTGAGAAAGTCCTGGATGACCTTGAGGACATTAAGGAGAGTGTTCAGGCTAAGGAGGAGTTGGAGGCGTCTTTCTACGCTCCTCCTGCCGCTGACGTGACCTTCACATCTCACAGGACTTCAAGGTCAGGGTCAAGTTGTTTGGGCTTCTCAAAGTCAATCTCTTGGTTTTTTTAATCCTTATATATTGACAGGAGATTCCAACAACAACTGTTGCACTAAAAGAACATCATGAAAATATTCTAAATAGATACTAGTATGTCTGTAACCTGTTCCATACAGTTTCAGATAAATAGATATGTCAGTAACCTGTTCCATACAGTTTCAGGTAAATAGATATGTCAGTAACCTGGTCCATACAGTTTCAGGTAGTGAATATGCATGGACAGACTTGTTTTGCTCCCAGCCTAGGACCAGTTTTTGTCATGACAATTTCACATAAAAAGATCAGAGACCCAAGAAAATAATAATTGACAATGTGTAGACTAACTATCATTCACATGGAAGTTCTTGCCCTGGAGTTACATGTATGTTGTTTGCTTGTTTTGTTGTTTATTTGTTTGTTTGTTTTGTTTTAGACCCAGCTCTGCGACTGCCAGCACCAGCGGCGTGGCCGTTGACCTTCAGCACCGCATGTCTAACCTTGAGGGCCAGCTGGGTTCCATTAAGGACCTGCTGGAACACCTGCAGCCCAGACAGGCACCCGGGGGCTCCGCAGGGGACAGCCGTGGGGCCACGCAGGCACCTGGGGGCTCCGCGGGGGACAGACCTGCTGTTGCCAGGCGACCAAAGTCGCTGGTGCCTCCAGAGTACAGCGACTTCCCAGGTCAGTTTGTCCTGAAGCCAAAACTACAATAAGATTTCTTTCATGATTTCTTTAAGTGTCATGAAAGTTCATCCGTGTTGGTAGGAATCATAGTAAAACGTTGAACTTTATTCCAACACAGGGTTACACAAAGATCACGTGTCTGTAACAGTAACTCTCGCCAGATTGTGAAGTGATTGGTCATTAATTATCCTGATGAAGGCGACAGTGGTCGCTGAAAATTTGATCTCTGTGTAACCTTGTGTTGGAATAAAGTTCAACATTTTACTAAGACAGTTTCTTCACTACCTTAATTTTAATTACTTCAAGTTTCCTCCTACAATTCTTAAAGACGTTCCTGTTAGTTGAAGGTTTGTTAAGAACCTGCTGTTGACCTTGCAGGCGTTAGTGAAGGTCGGAAACACGTGTGCGTCGTTTATCACGACCCTGCTTTAGCGTCCGGTCAGAGGTCACATCCTGTCAGAGGTGTGACCTGTTCTTGTGTGCATGTCCTACTCTCCTTGGAGCTGGGGATGAGTCTTACTTTTTTGTACCTGTGTCCTTTGTTTTTGCTTGAACCATTGAACCATTATGCCCTGCTAATTTGAACCTGTCCTGTAGCTATAGCTATAGCTTGAACCCAAAGATCTGCATGGAGATTATGCCTGCCTGAAGTGGCTGTTAGTTCAAGTCAGGGTCTGAAGGATTTCTTTTTTCATTCGTTTTACGTTTTGACCAGATTTGGGTATTTGAAATCAGTTTTTGAACTTGAAGTTAAGAATAGAAGTTTAACTGAAAAAAAAAACAATTCTGACTTTCATCATATGTTTGCTAGTGATTATTTCACTTTTTAAAAATTATTTCTTTGTTATCCTCATGATAATCATTATTTATGTCTAACTTTCCTTTTTTTCCTTTTCCAGACGCTGATGACGTCATGTGAGGAGGCAAAAACACAGGAATAAGAATATCACACAGGAAAGGACTGAAAAAAACTGTACGAGAACATAGCAGACATTTTATGTACGATTTTAGCAAAACTGAATTTCTTTTGACTGCTCTTTTCCAAATTATTGCTTTTATGTGGAAAAAATGTCTCATTCAGATTCATTTTTTTGTAATTAGCTACACAAACTTTATTTGTTTTGGCCCTACCCCACGTGACCCAGTCTCACTTGACGTCCTTTTCGGTTTTAGTCTGGCTCCCACGTATGTATGTATAGTCATGATATCAGGATGTAACCTGCGTTATAATGTATCAAACCACGAACTGATGCATGGCCCAAACTCCTCATAGATCTTTGATGACATTTTTTGCCCTATGGTGGCGTAGTTACTTCCACATTCTCTGCATTTCGTTGCGGTGTGATGCATTGCACGAGAAATACCCCAAATCGTACACAATCATTATAATACAGGGTGCAGGACAAGGGTTATTGATTCTTTCATATCTTAGTGAGACAACAACTTAACTGTGATGCTGTATCTGTATCAGTATATTCAGTATAACCGCCTTTCTTCGTAACACCAGCTTCGGAGGCACGCGGCGCGGCGGCAGCTAGCTATATCTCACCGAACGACTTGTTACACTCAATAGTTGTGATGCAAGACAACTTCATTGTAAGAAGCTGTGTCTTCTGCTCTGCTGCTTTTATCAAGTCAAAAATAGAGATAGTTTTAATTAGATGTTTTTACTATGCTAGAGAACTTGTGGAGACAGTACAAGGTGTCACCATGAAATGGATGAACTGAACTGAACTATTTTAACCACCTGCAAAGATGTGTAAATTTCCTGCTAGTATAACGAGGAAGGAATATAATATAATATTACGTTCTGTATATTGTGCAAAAGTATTTGTAACAAATTGAATGCCTAGCAATGTATCAAAAGTAGTTTATATTATGTAGGAATATGAAATTCAATGTTTTTAAGACGACCGACACAGATCAGCTTTTATGCTATATTTTATGGTCTTTCATGTACATAATATATTATGTGTGTGCCTATGCAAAAGGTTTTTCATGGTAGCAAAATTAGGACATTAGACGTAAAATTTCAAGTAAAATTTAAACGTGTTACTATATGTATTACTAGTAGTATAAAAGCCGTTAAGAACTAAACACTTTGTTTTTTAATGCAATTTTCGAGGCGTGTTTCCGTGACTTTCTGTCAAAGCTAGTGTGACAGTTATGTCTTTCGGGTTGAACATTGATGACTGCTTATTTGTATTAAGAACTACGTAAATGGCTTGTTGCTTTTCTACAGGTGCTAAATCTGCAAGAAAGTCCAAAGAAGCGCCGTTATTTATAGATTCTGAGGATAACTTTAAAGATGCAATATAGAATACTTAGAAACTATAACTTTAAGTTACAATCCTGGTACAAGGTTGAGAAATAAAGAGAGAAGAGAGGAGTTGTGTGTTGTGCCTATGTGAGTTAGAGACAGCAGTCTTTATTTATTTATTTATGGGTAGTCTCTTCAGCCCCGAGGGGCTGATTTCCAAGAGTCTACATGTACTTCTGATGATGGCGTCTGGATACTGGTAATATCTGGCACCAAGCTGACTTCAGAATTCTGCGCAACATCTCCAAGACTGACCCACAAATATAATGTGCTACGACTGACCCACAAATTTGCTAAGACTGACTGACGAATGCGCTTTGCTGTTCTGCATAACCCATTACTGTTCTAAGGGACCGTGTCATGGTTCGTGTGCACTGACACGTCCCGGCGCTAGGGGTCGCTGTTTGCCGCTGACCAGGCACAAACAAAGGCGTGTCCTAATTACCTTTGGCACAGTGGTAACCTGATACCCTGGCCACGCGCACCCAACCTAGCTCCAAGCAGATGTCTGGCGTGTCTTTTGTGGTGTTCTTCAAATCGCTCTAGTTGTTGGTGAGCTCACCTCAAAGCCACCCTGAAGAGACGAACTCCAAACGCCAGGAAAGACGCGACACAGACACAGGTAGGCGTTACACACATACACAGGAACAAAAAACGTAATTATCTGGGCATTTGAGAGTCTTGAAAACTATTGAATGCAAGGAATATTTCAACACAATTCAACCATATAGAGGGAGAGATACTCATTGGTATGTAAATAGATGCTAAAGTAGATAGACATCTAGATAAATAAAGTGAAAGTGAAAGTGAAAGATACATTGTGTGTGTGAGTGAGTGAGTATGTGTTTGTGTGTATCCAGTTTTCCCGACAGGTAAAGCCCCCTCCATCTGCTTGGCTCTGTCCGTGAGCGGGTTGACTGACCGCTGCCCAGCCGTCCGGAGGGTGTGGCGGAATCAGGTAACCCGATACGGTCAGTATTTTGCCACTTTGCAGTGGCAACATGCACGGTTGGCGGGGCCGGGCCGGGGTAGGGCAGCGGCACCCGGGGTCGGGTTACCGGGGATGTAGGTTACCCTAGCCTCTACCAGGCGTCGGGAGGCGGCTTGAAAGAGAAGAAATCGGCCAAATAGAGAGAGATGACGTGCCAAGGGAATTGGTCTGCCGGGTGCGGCAAACTGTTCAACTTCTCTCCAGCAGACCAACTCCCCTAGCATGTTATCTCTCTATTTGGCCGATTTCTACTCTTTCCAGCCGCCTCCCGAGGCCTGGTAGAGGTTTAAATATAGCATTACCGGGATGTACGCCGTACCAGACACTCCTGTCACCTGCCTGGACAGAACCATCTTCTCAGCAGTGGGGGGGGGGCAATCATCTTTATCTTAACCGGAATAAAACTACTTGCTGTACATCACAGGATGTAAGCCGCGCCCGTCGCCATGTGGCTACTGGGGCCTTCCTGCAGGTCCGAGCGTCGTGTGGGTAAACTGGGAAGATGATGGTTAAGAAAAAACGTACTTTCTGCACCCCCCTGCAGGTGTTGAAGTGGACTGTGCCGTGATGTAATCCCTCCGCCAGGTTCGCCCGTCCTTCCATAGAACCCGGACCGTCCTACAGAAACGTCACATCGACCTTACGTCGGGCTGACGTCGCTGATTTCGGCTCCTCCCTTCCCGCCCCGCGACTTTAGAACTCCTGAAGCTGACCTGAGGATGAGGTCCGCTGTGCTGTTCGGGCTCATCATCGCCACAGGTAAGCGCGCCACTAACCATATCCAGAACCCTGCCTATCTAGCTACAGGTGGGCCTGCATGCCCTTTTCGTAAGGCGTAATCAGACCTTTAAAATCTTCGTAATCCGGAGGCAGTCACTCAAAATCAACGTAATTCGTAACCAGCACGTTAGCCGCAACACGTAATTGGTCGTTTTCATTCTACGTAATGCGTAGGCAGTTGCCTTTCTGTAACGTAAAAGGTAATCCATAAAGTACTCCATGATATAACGTAACTCTGAGAATTTAATGTAATTCATAATCGGCGGTGAAAATTTGACGCATATACGCGACGTACGCACGCTTCCCATGGCTTTGTGGTTAACATCTTTTGACGGAAGCTGCTTTGAGCCCTGCTTGTTGCTCTTTGTCACCAACTGGAAGCTACAAGCAGAAAATACGACGGTCCTTGTGTGAACCGGTTTTTAACTGGAACCAAGATAACCTCAAAACCTGTTTACAAGTTCAACTTTTAATACCCCTTCGCACCCTACATATCGGGAGGGTAAAAATGAAAGCGCAGAAAAGGCAATCTCCGATCAGACCTTCCAGTGGCAAAGTCATTGCCAACTGGCAAGATGGCACCCAATGGACAAGACTGTCTAGCCTAGTGAATGGTGTCTCGGCAGTTGACGGTTTACGACTTTGCCACCGAATAACCTGCTTAGATATTATCCAAACGACGATCAAATTAACCTCCACCTGTTCGCCTGAACAGAGATTGATATAAAACAAATCCCCAGTACGTATATATACTTCTAAACCCCTCTCAGATCTCCCCAAGCCGTATAACCAGTAGCTCTGCAGAAGCTACAGATCGCCTCGTACATAAAACCTGCACCATCCTGAAGAGGTCACGTCGACCCCTCAAAGTCAAACTGTCGGGACATGTACCTCGATCAGCGCCTGACTAGCCTTTACTAGGCACCGCGGATCGCTGGACACGGGTCGCGTATTGGATCCTCTCTGGCCGGATAACTCCCCTGGTACACTATCCTTTAATTCGGCCAATTGAGTATCCAGAACCTTGCATGAGCATGGTTCTGAATAAGGCACAGTCCAGGCTATACCAATAGCCAAATTTTGAAGCGGAGAGGGTTGCTGCTCCTGTCAGTCTTGAGAAAAAGAGAGCAGCCAGAAATTCTCGTCAGAAAAGGGACTGAAACTGCACCGTAAGACCTGCCATAGTGGAAGCAGTGTCCACCTGCTAATATCCAAGCAGATCCTAGGGTGGTAAAAGACAGTGCCAAATTGGCTAGGCAGTATCCATTGCAATTTGCCATGGAGGGTCCAGTACGCAGCCCCCGGCACCTTGCTGAACCCTGCAACAGGACCGTGCCTGACTCACGGCAATGCTGTTCGGGCTGATAATCTCCATTGTTCCGCCCCTTACGTAAAGCCGGGCCTTTTGTTCGTTTGTTACCGGTCCTCTCTGTAGTGTTACTTGTGTAAGAGATCCGAGCCCACACGAAGATAACCTCACACTCTCCGAGAACTTACCAGGCTTCGGCTTACTTTTGACATGTCTTCAGGCATTTTTATCTGTATTTTTTCACCAGCCGAATTGAGTACAGTCCTGACAATTTGATCCCGTTTTGCATCCTCCAAAAGATCCAGAGATTATTTGCACACTCCGCACTGAAACTGGACAGTATGAAATCGCTAAGCGGATAAGCGGCTCTTTGTTGTCGTTTTCAGAGATATTTACTCAGCTTTTCGTTTTCTTTGTTCATGTATCAACGAGTGATTTGGTCTTGTGAAAGAGGTAACATGTAGAAGGCTCGAGGCCTGTTAAATAGTTAAACGCGGCTTCGCCACGGCTCGTGTTATCAGCCAAGCACGCTCGATAAGTGTGTTGGGCTCTTTATTCTAAAGGAGTTTGATGTAAGGCTTGTCAAAATGACACATCCCGGAATTTATCCAGCTACTAGTGATCTACTGATGATGAGTGATCCATTTCAAATTTGGATTCCAAAACGTGTCAGGAAGCACGTTCGGGGCCGGTATCTGTTGAGGCGCATGCGCCTATCCCGCTGCATCGGTGACCTGCTTTTGCAGGACATCCGATCCTGGAGACCGTCTGTTTGTTTGTTTGTTGACGTCACATCGTTGCCATGGTAACAGTTGTAGCTTTGTGCTGCGCGGGTTGTGCCGTGCTTAAGCTGGCGGTACGGCCTCGGTTCCGGGACACATGCCGACATGCCGCAAACCGGAACGCAGAGATCGGGAGGACACACGGAACGGGCTACTGACAGGGTATGATCATCCTGTCAATAACGAAACAATTTTGCACTATTGACAGGATAATCCTGTCAAATAGAGACAATTTTGGAGAGGAGGGTGGTGGGTGAAGGAGTGGAATGTGAACTTGAAGATTCTCATCGATCAGTCAAGAGTCAAACTGTATGGAAAGTACCTGAGCAGTACTAAATATCAAAACCATAATCTACGTCAACCTTCATCTCAAACCTCAACCCAAGAGTTAGAAAATCATCTAATCTCAGCCCTTCCAAACAGCAGCTCATTCAAGGAGTCTTTAGAAGGAACAAACTGTGATCCACTGCGACTGGGATGTCGGGAAGGGTCACTTTAACATGTGTCCTTGTGAGATTACAAGAGGGTAGCCTCATTTGCAGTCTTGTTGGGCGTCGGCGTTATTTTTTCTGTGAGCGACGCGAGTAATATGCGGCCGCAAGGGACGATTTGCTGCCGAGGGAGTTTTG
>NW_017803999.1:74671-78754 GCF_001625305.1 Branchiostoma belcheri | reverse complement strand
GGAGAGAAGGTTGTTGGAGCGCGAAACCTTCTCTCCGCGGCAAAAGCTCCCTCGGCAGCAAATCGTCCCTGGCGGCCGCATATTACTCGCGTCGCTCACAGAAAAAATAACGCCGACGCCCAACAAGACTGCAAAAGAGGCTAACAAGAGGGGTCCTTCTCTCATCGCCCCTCTCACACCCCAGTTCCCGCGGACCTGCTCAGATTTCCCCACATTCACACCCTCCTGGTACCGACGGGAACCTATTCACCACCCAGGTCTGGTTACCAGGAGATCTAACAAATAAATACCTGTAAGTAGGTCACAACAGAAAACATCGTGTAGACAAAGCCTTGTCATAACAACGGACACCTTTTCTTGTTTAGACCACCTGCTGTGCAAAGTGATGAGAGGGTTTTATAACAATTTTTTACAACAATTTCTCCATACTTTCGTCGTTTAGAAGATCACCAAAAAACTGCATTTCTACTAAGATCACAAAACCCACGTAATTATGCAGAATGTGAGACAATTCATTATCCACTGCCTTCAAACAAGAAGTCGAACCCCATAATAGCTAGCGTAGTAGTAGAAGTAGAAGTTTTTTCCAGACAGTTGTTACCTGTCTCCTGTTACTGTATTGCAATGAGTATTATACTCAATTGTAAAAGCAATTAGCCTTCGGGCATGATTTTGCGAATAAAGTTTCTATATAACGGGTGGCAGAGTGACAGAGGGTTTCGGGTTAAATTCCCACAATAGCGCCATGAACAGTTTATATATAGAACTTTATTGCACGACAATTGCACATGGTACAATGTATGGCAAACTACATAAAGAGAGTAACAAACAATAAAATACATGCGCTTGTTGGATAAGACCTAATGTCGAATAAAACCTAACATATCTTAATTATTAAACAGTAAGGGCTAGCACTTTGACAAAGTGTTACAATCGAGTGGGCTAATCACAAGTTTCGGTATTTTTTCTAATAACAAAGCCTTCCTTTTATATAAGATCTTCGTATAAGAGTCTTATACAAAGAGTTGAATAGGAAAGTGAAATTCCAAGGACATTAAAATTCATTGACCATTGGTCAAACGTCATGCAAGCGTGAAGAGGCGCCTCCTGGCGACAGGCTAACGTCTGTGCATGTGTTTTCAGGCCTGGTGGCTGCCGTGCCGCGCGTGAAGAGGCAGCTCGACATTCCCGGCGTTCCCGGGGCTCCTGCCGTTCGCGCCAGACCAACAGCGCCCCCTGTGGACAATGACCTGAAGGCCGGTATTGCAGCCGCTTTCGGAGGTAAACTGGTTTGGGGCAATATGAACCAGTGTTACAAGAACTGTATATTTTGTGCATTTGGTAAAACCTTGATTTAGAAAAGGCGCCGCTTGTCTGACATTTTTCTGTTCCCCCACAGACGCTGCAGCTTTAGAGCACTCCGCAGCTGCCAGTTTGTAAGTACATGTACTCTGTATAAACGGATATCGACATGTTAACGGATAACGATATCGACATGTTATTTAACGATAAGAAAACCATGTATATGTACTTCCCATGTCGCCGCTTCCGCCTGCATGGCCCACCTCCTCAACTGAAGTTGTACGGCTCCACATTAGCATATGTTTCAACTGCCAATTATCTTGGGTATTACATTACCCCTGACCTGTCCGATGATTCAGCCATCCGGTGCCAGGTTAGAAGTTTTTATTCCAGAGCGAACTTGCTACTTCGGCGGTTCCGCTACAGTTCAGTTGAGGTGAAACGGATTCTTTTTAATAGTTATTGCACTCCTACGTACTGCTCCCAGATATGGGCAGATTATAGTGTGGGCATGATATCTAGATTGCGAGTGGCGTACCACAGCGCCTTGAAGCTGTTACTCTCTGTAAGCAGAAGCACTAGCAACAGCCAGTTATTTGCCAACCTCGGAATCTACACTTTTGACGCTAGACGAAGGAAACAATTGTATTCTTTTGTCACTCGGCTACTTCACAGTGACAATACGATCATCTCTACGCTAGTTCATTCTGACGGCTACTACCTCAGCTCATTCTGGAGGCATTACATTAACCTAGTTTTTAAGTAGTTTATTTTCTTTAGGTATAGCTAGATTATCGAGGTTTTATTTATTGTGTTTGTTACAACGCCTCCATTTATTTTTGTCTGTCTGTTCGCAATGTGATATGGGCCAGGGGCCTGAATTAAAGAATAAATAAACCGAAGCAGACGTCTGGGTACACTTGGTATTGTCATATCCTTTCCATTAATGCGAATATAAGAAATGTTAATCAGTGATGTAAGGCCATGTCTAAGAAAACTTAATAAGGAATAATAAAAAAAAGGAAATTTGTATTTGCTATTGAATAAAAGAGACTTCATTGAGGCTTATCGTAAGAAAGACCTTGGATCTGGTAAAATCTTGCGTTGTAATGAACAGTTAAACATGCAGGCGTGTTTAAATATGCAAGTTAAACATGGGTTGCATGAAACTGTCCTTCCGCAGCATCAACAGGCAGCCGAGCGACTCGGCGATCCTCCAGGCGCTGAAGGGCGAGATCGAGATCACGGAAATCTCCGGGGAGGACTTCAAGAAGGTTCCCGGCATCGTGCTCACGCAGCTCGTGGTAAGCTTTGCTTGTTTGTTTGTTTGTTTGTTTGTTTAGGATCTCCATTAGTCTGAATTCCGTAGTGGAGTCCGTAGTGAATAATCAGATAAGTATTTTGGACCATCGCACACCGATGCATGTCCCTTACTCTTTTCGCCATGTGATCTGTATCTGTAACACACCAGCTCAAGCTGATCGAGCTGCCAACTCATTACGGCAGCTACGGCAGTCTGTGGGACTGAAAAGTTCACGGAGAATTCTGGGTAAAGGCGTGAAGTCTGCCATCTCTGATTGCCATGTTTGTTTGTTTGTTTGTTTGTTGTCTCCAGGATGCGGAGTTTGAGAAGATCACGCCTGCGCAGATCGTGGCCTGGCTGAAGAACCCGAACAACGGCTACAACTTCGAGCAGATGGACGAGCTGTCAACCCGCGTCTCGTCCGAAAAGTTCGGGGAGGTGCTGGTCAGAATGAAGACCGCGGCTGAGGTAAATAAACAAACAAGCAAACAAACAAACAAACAAACAAGCAAGCAAACAAGTAAGCATGCCACAGAGCTTCACTGACACTGATTTAGACTCTAATGATGCGTGGATTCCAAAAAGGACAAACCTGTAAAGACTGAAAGACCCGAAGACTAACGGTTCACAATGAAGATGGATCTTTCATATCTGTTGATAAGTGCACTTTTACTCTTCTAGGAAGGTACTTTTCATTAGACAACTAGAAGGGTAGTTGAGGAAATGTGAAGTCTGCTACCTCTGACTGCTCTCTGTTTCCCAGTATGGGTAAGGGGGTGAAGTCTGCCATCTCTAACTGCCTTGTGTGTGTGGGTAAGGGGGTGAAGTCTGCCATCTCTGATTGCCCTGTGTGTGTGGGTAAGGGGGTGAAGTTTGCCATCTCTGACTGCCCTGTGTGTGTGGGTAAGGGGGTGAAGTTTGCCATCTCTGACTGCCCTGTGTGTGTGGGTAAGGGGGTGAAGTCTGCTATCTCTGACTGCCTTGTGTGTGTGGGTAAGGGGGTGAAGTCTGCCATCTCTGACTGCCCTGTGTGTGTGGGTAAGGGGGTGAAGTCTGCTATCTCTGACTGCCCAGTGTTCCCAGTATCGGTAAGGGGGTGAAGTCTGCCATCTCTGACTGCCTTGTGTGTGGTGGTAAGGGGGTGAAGTCTGCTATCTCTGACTGCCCAGTGTTCCCAGTATCGGTAAGGGGGTGAAGTCTGCTATCTCTGACTGCCTTGTGTGTGTGGGTAAGGGGATGAAGTCTGCCATCTCTAACTGCCTTGTGTATGTGGGTAAGGGGGTGAAGTCTGCCATCTCTGACTGCCCTGTGTGTGTGTGGGTAAGGGGGTGAAGTCTGCCATCTCTGACTTCCCTGTTCCCCTCTAGTCTGGAGGCCCAGACGCCCGGCCCAACCCTGGGATCAGCGCGGATGTTCAGGATTTCCTGGTGCGGAAGTTTGTGGAAGCGAACGTGAACGACACCTGTGCCGAGATGGCT
>NW_017803999.1:74369-74651 GCF_001625305.1 Branchiostoma belcheri | reverse complement strand
GTAAGGGGGTGAAGTCTGCCATCTCTGACTGCCCTGTGTGTGTGGGTAAGGGGGTGAAGTCTGCTATCTCTGACTGCCCAGTGTTCCCAGTATCGGTAAGGGGGTGAAGTCTGCAATCCTTGACTGCCTTGTGTGTGTGGGTAAGGGGGTGAAGTCTGCCATCTCTGACTGCCTTGTGTGTGTGGGTAAGGGGGTGAAGTCTGCCATCTCTGACTGCCTTGTGTCGTGTGGTAAGGGGTGAAGTCTGCCATCTCTGACTGCCCTGTGTGTGTGGGTAAGGGG
>NW_017803999.1:43976-72357 GCF_001625305.1 Branchiostoma belcheri | reverse complement strand
TCGGGGACCTGAGCCAGCTGGACCTGCCCACCATGAGGAAGATGAAGCAGACGATCTCGTCGAGCCGCGTGTGTCAGGACGGGGAGACCCAGGCTAGCATGAGGGGGCCTTCTAAGGAGGAAAAAGAGGTAAAAACTACTGTCTTAAAACTGTCATTAATGGTCCAAGGTACAAGTAACAGCTACCGGATTATTGATAGTTCTTATCGGCAGGAATGAAGGAGGGACCTGGTAAGATTTACGCATCTTGTAAACCACACCGCAGACCTTTTGTCCCATCATTTCAAGACCATTCTGTGTTAGGCAGACACATTCTGTGCATGTTTTGAGGTTCATTTCGGTTGTTTTCCTCCTTAGCTGGACCGGAAGCTGCTGTCGGCGGAGATGGCCAACCCGTCCTCAGTCACGGCCGACACGCTGAACAGTCTGGTCGGCTCGCTGGCGGAAATGCAGCCTTCAGAGATAGAGAACCTGAACGCAGACGCTGTGGTGGGCGCCATAGAAACCCTGGCTGGAGAGGACTTCTCCTGGGCAGAGGTAGGATTCTTGCGATATTTTATTTTACAGACTTTTAAGTTTGAAAAAAGTTTTTTTTTTCAAAACTCGCTTGTTCAGGTATTACTGTACAGGGTAAGACCCATTTTACCAGACCCCGACTCACTCCACGAGTCCACAGTACTTGATGGTCTACCCATTACTTGTGGCCCTGGTGTATCCACAACCGCGCTTTGTCCAGAAGACCAGAAACATGTTCGGAGCTCCGACACGGTCCTAGGCGATCCAAATGTCTCTGACAAATCTACGCTCTTAGATCGGGGTGGAGGGAGATGTACAGAACCGTGCCAAACCCTAACCTTAACCATTCAGGCATTTGAAGAACGAGGCATGGTTCTGAATGCAGCACGTAGACCAGATGATCAACAGCCTAAATAAATACACCTGGCCTTCTTCAAGACCTGACTAGACTGATCTTCCATGACTCTGACGTCTCTATCTTCTTGTTTCAGGCGAGGACTGTCATCGACAAGTTCAAGTCCGGATCGAGCGTCAGCGGGGCCTTCTCTGCAGCCCAGGTGAGTCTGCTGTACATCAGTTCACTTATATCAGTGTTTGTAAGTGTATACTAGTAACTAACGGAAATCTCACCAACCGAACCAGGTGAGCATGTTGTACATCAGCTGACGTTAAGGTAAATGGAAACTGTAACGTTTGGAGTGTCGTGTTAGTAGGTCGTGGGGACTTTTAGAGATGCTACATGTATAACTGCCGAGTTTATCTATAGAAACTGCAGGAACTTCGTCTGTAGGTGAACTAAGGTAGACTGTAGGTAGGTCTGGTAAGACGTGACGTATAACTAACGGAGATCTCACCAACCGAACCAGGTGACCTCCCTTGGGAAACTTGTCGCCAAGCTGCCCCTGGACGAGCTGGATCAGATGGACGACGCTGACGTCCGCAGTGCCATCTCCACCTTCGCCAGCGCCAAGAGCGACATGAGCCCCGCACAGGCCAAGAAGATCGCCAAGAAGGTGGGCCGGTCTTCCTCAAACCCTTCCACAGAATAGGGAATTATGGGCAAACAGCTGCATTGTCATGGCAACGCCTGTATGGCGCATGCGTGCTGTGTCCAATCCTTGTTGTCATGGTAATGGTTTTGTTTGCAAATTGCGTTCTCCGTTTTTGTAGCCTACCAAGGGATCAGTAAATGGTCTACTGAGAACCTTTTGACATGTCGACAAGGTTAAGTGCCATTTTTCCGATAAGCTAAACTGACGACAATCTAATCACAGTGGTAGAGTTCACTTCGTGAGTGACATACAGAAATTCAAGAGTTTCGATAAATCTTGGCCGTTTTCGTCTGCCTGACTTCCTAACCACCGGAAAGGGTTCAAATCCTTCTGAGGACAGATTGTCCGTTACGCCGGACGCCTGGTGTTTTAAAAGGAGAGTCTTACCCCCAGCACGTTAAAAACACCCACATTAATCAGTCAGTAAGAGTGAGAAGATCCATGTTGCTTCCCCAGGCCCGGAACGGGAACCTACTGGACCAGCTGGGATCCGGAGAGATCGACGCTTTCTTCGACGCCCTTCCTCTCAACGAGATAGAGGACATCGCTTCCGAAATCACCGCTGATATCGCCAACGGAGACTACAGCAAGTACAGCGGTCTGGAAATGACTGAAGCGCAGGTACGTCAGAGAGAACCTTCTCATTATCATCAGTACTTCATCAGAACCTGATTTGTGCCAATCAAACTTGTACATGTGGGCAGACCAACATTTGATTCCGTCTTTCCGCAGGCCACGTACCTGTTTGAAGTGATGGAGTCGGGACTGAGCGGAGAGCTGGACAGGGACACTGTGATGTAGGTTGGCCACTTTGTCTTTGTAGCTACAGAATTAAAGCTAGGGGTTCTTCCCTTTGGGTTTTGTTACGTGGTTCACAGCTAAATAAAAAGCCTCTTCACAGATTATGCACAGTTGCTGACGTCACGGTTCGCAAGGTTAAACTGAAGACAGTATGACCAACGAGGTTCTAAATTTGGCAATGCCTCTCTGTTGCTACGGAAACCTTAACGTCGTCTCTCGTCTCCCACAGATCCATGGGCAACGCCATTGCCGGGGCGGGGGAGGACGTGCTCGATCTCATCTCTAACGACAACTTCGCAGAAGTCATCGGCGCCATGTCTGACCAGGCGGACTTCGGCGCAGCCATGGTGAGGGGAGGGCTTTTTGTCTATATTATATATATATAGGCATCAGGTGGCGATACATATAGCGGCTGTGTGCATCTCCCTCCATAATGTTTTACTTTCCATCAATCCTGACCCCGTACCGATATACCGATACAGATACGTGTTTGTAATTTTCCCCACAGAACAGGAAGATGGCGAAGCGCCTGGAAACCGAGATTATCTCCGCCTTCGACCAGATGTCCCAGACAGATCTGGACACCATTCCCGCTGACGTCATGCCTGACGTGTCGTAAGTCTTTGTTCTCAGCTAGCTCCGCCCCTGAGGCGTCGCCAAAAAGCGCGTCAACAGAGATCGCAGCAAATAGCCTGCTAGATTTCCCAGCCAAACCATACACACTATCGTCTTCTTTTGATACAGCGTATTGCTCGTGAAGCTGGTGAATACGCTGTTTTTAAACCTCTCTCTGTTTCTGTCTCCAGGACAGAGAGTCTAGATGACGTGCCGGCCGGCCTGTGCGGAGCCGTGGCCCAGAAAGTTGCCGGTTCTGACCGCCTGTTCAACACGCAGGAAATCCGGCAGCAGAAGCACGCCAGGAACGCGCTCAAGTGTCTGGTACGGTACCACGTTTTTATGCTACAGTGCGTTTTGCAAATGGCAAATGTTCGACATGACAGACTAAACTGCAACATGACAGACTATACTGCAACATGACAGCTTGAACTGCCACATGACAGACTGAACTGTGCCACATGAAATGCTGAGAACCTTTGCGATGTTCCTGCAGGGCAAGGAGACGAGCGGGGACCTGGGTGAGGCTGACATGGCCACTCTGGGGAACCTGATCTGCGGTGCTGAGGACGCGGTTCTGGACAGGGTCGACGCTTCCGGGGCCAAGACTGCCCTGGAGAACCTGCAGAACTGCCCGCCAAAGTGCCTCACGGAGGACAAAAAGACCAAAATTCAGGAGCTCTTCGGCAAGATGACGGCGTGAGTAGACAAATATGTTTTTGCGAACCACCCAAGGAAATAATTTTCCCAGCCTTTGTCAAGTAGCACATATTCCTGAAACCGGCCTGCTGAATTTTATTTGTTTGTTTGTTGATTGCCGTTGCCTCCCAACAGTGACGCCCAGGCTAGTCAGATCGACACCGACTCCCTGGCAGCCATTGGGAAGAACGCTTTCTGCCTGCCAGACGCCACCCTCTCAGGGATCCCCAACGTAAGTACCGGTACTTCCAGCTGCCGCAATGGTTCCGTTTGGTTCCTACAGCATGGAGAATTTCCTCACTTCCAGTAGGCAGATCGTAGTCACCTATACCATCGTGCCCTCCGCTGTGAGCCTGACGTCACTGTTTCAGTTCCGTTAAACACCTTCCATCATGTTGGTTTGTGTCCGTTAAACACCTTCCATCATGTTGGTTTGTGTCTGTGCGCAGGACGTGGTCTCCAATGTTCGCACCTCCCTGGTGGACAGCGTGGACATGGCTGCAGAGGAGGCGCTGACAGAACAGGACAGCAGCTGCGGAATCGACAGGTAATACAAACGCCTCTCTCCGGAACGCGCCATTTTAGCGTGCTCCAAATAAGCACACAGGTATAATTAGCGGATTTATGGACAAGCTCCTGACAGATGGAAATGGTCGCAATTAAAGTCTGAATCGGTTTGGCAAACTCGTCTTTCCATTTTGCACCACTTTGAGCCCTCGGCAGAACCGAATGAAAAATCACTAACTGCTTTCTTGCTTACTTGCTTGATGAATTGGCGGGTTGTGTCCTTGTGCTTGACTGGTTGATGTAAACTCGCGAGTTAAATGGCCTGTCCGTTATTTCCAGGGCCGCGCTGCTTGCTAAGGTGAAGGAGGCTGAGGCGGGATCGGCCAGCTCCCGGCGCAAGAGGCAAACCACAGGTCAGCACATGCCAAACCTCTGTCTCCACTTTCATCATTTTCCCACGGAATTAAATTACGTTTTGGACCTGTCAGAACCATCCAACCCTCCCACTATTTTGCTTGACTGTCACAAAAACACACTAGTGTACCCCAGTCTCTGACTGCCGTTTCCTGCCGTTTTCCCAGTGCACACCTGTACCCCAGTCCCTGACTGCCTTTTCCTGCCGTTTTCCCAGTGTACACCTGTACCCCAGTCCCTGACTGACTTTCCCTGCCGTTTTCCCAGTGCACACCTGTACCCCAGTCCCTGACTGCCTTGTCCTGCCGTTTTCCCAGTGTACACCTGTACCCCAGTCCCTGACTCACTTTTACTGCCGTTTTCCCAGTGTACACCTGTACCCCAGTCTCTGACTGACTTTTCCTGCCTTTTCCCAGTGTACACCTGTGCGCAGGTGCAGGACCTTGGTAACGCGGCCGTGAGCCTGACGGAAGCCGAGCTGGGCGCCATGACAGCTGCGGAGTTCGCCAACTGCGTGGAGACTCTTGGCGGGCTGACTGGCTGGAGCGCCGGCCAGCTGGAGGTCATGAGGGACAAAGTCTTCACCGTAAGACATTTGCAGTCTTGTCTTTAGTAGGCACTGATAGGGGCAACTGATAGATCTTCGGCACCCGTAGTAATGGTTTTGGCCAATGATATCCTTTCCCCGTCATCTCTCACCAGTAAAGCATGTAGACATGTAGAATCCTTCTTCGCCACTGTAAGTCGGCATCTCTGCTCACCAGTGTAATATGACACCCCTAGTCACCAGTGTAACATGACACCCTGGTCACCAGTGTAATATGATATTCTTGTGTGTTCCCTACAGGACGTGGCAGCAGCTGGCTCCCTGACGACCGACCAGATCCTCACGCTCGGTAAGATCGCCACGGCGTTCACCACCAGCCACCTGTCCGCTCTGGACCTGTCTGACATCGACGCCGTCTACAGCATCGCCCAACACAGCGGCTACAGCGCTGCTCAGGTCTGGACAAATGTTTATCACGTTATCTAAACCACTACAGTCTAAGCTGATTCTGTAACATTTTGTCTTACTTCATGTAATCCAGAGCCGCTACAATACCAGGAGGATGTTGTTAGGATAGTCGGAGTTATCCACTTTAACACTGAAAGCTTCATGTAGCTTGCCGAGAACTTGTGTCTCACATCACGCGTCTTTCCTTCCTCCCAGACCGAAGCTGCCTTTACCAAGTACCTGGGCAGCGGCGCGGTGTTACAGAGAACTTATGTCTCACATCTCGCGTCTTTCCTTCCTCCCAGGCCGAAGCTGCCTTTACCAAGTACCTGGGCAGCGGCGCGGTGTTACAGAGAACTAAGCGAGCACCTGGTGGGCCTGTCCAACTTCCTGGGCGGCATGACGACCGCTCAGATCGCGCAGATCGACAACGCCGCCTTCCAGTACGTAACGGGGCTCAGTCAGCCCGCAACTGCTCACAGAGTGGTTCTGGTATTTTGTGAATCAGGATTGTCGTTTGTGTTATTTTTGCGTCCCTATCGAACAGTGCCTATTGAGCAGTGCCTATTGAAGGTAGCAGGCAAACTATTATGTCTTTTCTAGTTTAAAAAACTAGAAAATACACAGATCCAAATGACAAAGAACATAAAACTGATACGTAAACGTCCCCTGTGTCTGACCGCTTGCGTCTGTGTTTGCAGTACAGTTTTTGTGTGTTTTGCCGGTGAGCTTTTCCCACCATGAGGGGGTGAAGTCTGCCATCTCTAACTGCCCTGTGTGTGTGGGTAAGGGGGTGAAGTCTGCCATCTCTGACAGCCTTGTGTGTGTGGGAAGGGGGTGAAGTCTGCCATCTCTAACTGCCTTGTGTGTGTGGGTAAGGGGGTGAAGTCTGCCATCTCTAACTACCTTGTGTGTGTGGGTAAGGGGGTGAAGTCTGCCATCTCTGACTGCCTTGTGTGTGTGGGAAGGGGGTGAAGTCTGCCATCTCTAACTGCCTTGTGTGTGTGGGTAAGGGGGTGAAGTCTGCCATCTCTAACTGCCTTATGTGTTGTTTAGGGACGCTGCGGCCAACATCGGGACGCTGGCCGGGCTGAGTTCTGACCAGCTGACGGCCCTGAAGAACAAGGCGGTCTCCGCTAGCGGCGCGGTCAGCTCCTGGTCCGCAGCAACTCTCAAAAACTTCGGCACTCTGGCAGGTTAGTTTCTCTTTACATCTACATTGTGCGCATGGAGTAGCTCTAGATAAGGTTGAACTCTGCTTTAGCTAAGTCTGAACCATGTTTAGGACAATTTATGATAACTGTTTGATTTGTCAATTCGTCATTAACTAGATGTGCGATGAGTACTCTGTTCATTAACTTGTTAACTTGTCGTTAACCAGCCGGTATGGAGGCACGTTGTTCATTAACTTGTTAACTTGCCGTTACCCAGCTGGTCTGGAGACGGCTGAACTGTCTGCCCTGACGAACGCCCAGGTTCCGGAAGTCTCTCCCGCCGCCATTCCACTCTACCCGACAAGCACCTTCTGCGTGAGTTCCGAGTTTTCTGGTTGGTTTGTTGGAAGATACGGCCTGTAACTGGAAATGTATTTGAAGTAAGCGACTGTACAGAACATGCCAGCATCTAGTAGAATTCTCACTCAAGAAGGCAACATTTGTGAGAAGTTCATTCCTTTACCAGATCATGTGCCTTTTACACAAAAAGCCCGAAAGGCCCCAGATATAAATGTTTATTTGAAAGCTGCAGAAAACGGTAACACGTTTGTTTTTCTCCCCAGGGCGGATTTTCTGTGGACCAGCTGAACCTGTTCACCATGGAGCAGGCGCAGGCCGTGACAAACGAGCAGTACTTCGCCTGCTCCGCCGCGNGTCACTCACTCATTAATTCACTCATTCACTCATTCATTCATTCAATTTCCCGTTACAGGAGTCGGTGCCGTCCACGCATGCGTGATGCTGGTCTTCTCCGCTGTTCTCGTCCGTCTGCTGTGATGACGTCACGCCACTCTGACGTCACGGGTGATGACGTCACGCCACTGTGACGTCATGATGTTACCATAGCTGCATGCTGCATTGCCGTGTGGAAATTGTGTGCCTGTTTAAAGTTTGACTAAAACTTTGGACTGTCTCTTTAGATATCGACTTGGAAATGATGATAGTACCTCAGGGAGTCAGCTGTATAGATAGTTTTGCATCGACAGGATTAATGAAATAAGATATTGTATTTCTAAAACTGAAGTACCTGTTTAAAGATGTAGCAAAGTTAAACTGGAAGGTTCTGCATACAGGGTGAAGTACTAGCCTCCTTCGCAGTCTTGTCGATTTGCTGCCGAGGGACTTTTGCCACGGAGAGAAGGTTTCCGCGCAACTTGTTGGAGCGCGGAAACCTTCTCTCCGTGGCAAAAGTCCCTCGGCAGCAAATCGTCCCTCGTGGCGGCATATTACTCGCGTCGCTCAGAGAAAAAATTACGCCCACGCCCAACAAGACTGCGAAGGAGGCTAGTGAAGTACAACGATCGTGCAGTAAGATTCGTCCTTCCGAAATCTATTTTATATATTATATATACTTGTTCACATTCAGCTACAGAAGACCCTTTTTGTATAAATCTTCACTATCATCGTTTTTATACTAAAGTACGCCGGTCGTTTTGCGTCGTCTGATTTTACTTCCGACGGTGACATCATCAGCCTTGTCCAAGGCTCTCACTACTGACCTATGACCTGTGTTAGGATCTGCTTTCTGCACACTTCAGCTTTTCAGCCATCAGAAATATGTTTTGTACACCGCCTAAATAAACAAACAAACAATCAAACCTACGCTGTTGTGAGATACGTGCCGGCGTGAGTTACAGGAAACAGAGCTTTAGTAGGCATGGAGGCAGCAAAACCGAAACTAGCACACGAGGTCAAAACTTTAAGGTCCGCTTGTAAATTGGTTTTGATGACCTTGAGCTTCTGAACGACATTGACGTGTTTACCTTTGGTTACCATGGAAACCAGTGTGCAACAGTAACCGGGCTTTTATCTGCATTGTTGGTCGGTTTTACTGATCATTGGCGGCTGCTGACTGAAATATCTCTAGACCTGTTCTTACGCTAAGCTTTCATAGGTTCTCTTCCGACGATGATGACAACCAAAGGCGATGTTGCTTGGTTGTGTCATCGCTGTGTTTTTTTACTGAATGCATGTTTGGAGACATTAAAATCTATTTTCTACAATTGCTATCCGCCTTTTATTCATAACTAGCCACAGTGTACAATTTTGTTGTAGTTATTTTCATGACTGTTATTCACATGCAATAAAAAGAATGTAACATAGTGAGTATAATATACTGATAACGTAACTTCAGCAACGCCACTCAAGTTGATTCATGTTGATGAGACGATGGCAGAGTAACGCAGTTCCTCAGTCGTTCCACCACAACTCCGCAACTCCGCCATGATGTTCTGAGCATTAAAGCTCCGTCCTGGTGAGTTGGACCTGCGCTTCTTCTAGTGGCTCATTCACTTTATACAATACACTAATTTGTCCACTTATGGTGTGATGGGCACATGTGATGGTAAGTTTTAAAATGAAAATTTATGCGTTAAGTTGTATTTTTTTACTCCATGGTTGTATGTAAATAATGTTTCAGTTTTTATGTAGTTTGTACGATGAATGTCTGTTACTCCAGGAAGACTATCTACTTGTCTGCTTGTACTTGTATGCGTGCTAAGGCCATGTTGATTTGATTATATTGGATAATATTCTATGGAAACCCCAAAACTGATGCGCGCGTGCGAGTAAAAAACGTTTGGCTAAAAGTTTCCTTATTTTGTACAAATGATTAAACACACGAGTATGGCATGGCGAATTATAGACTCTTCATTTTCATTTCTTCACATCTTCTTCTTTTCCTGAATTAATTTCGTCATTCTACGACATAAGCATCCAATACTTTTTTTTCAACATTCGACATATATTCGCCCATTTTGTACGATTTACAGTATAGTCGAAATCTTGTTTTTAAATTGACGCGCGGACGTCATCCATATAATCACATCAGGAAGTAAAGCACCTGAAGCTGCCAGGTGCCGTTCCATTGTGTGACCTTTAACTCACAGGTCACAACATTTTCAGAAGAAAGATGGCGGCCATCGTTTGGAAGATTTCTACAAGCTGAACTTTTACTCGTGAGTAGCAGTTTAATCCTTCATATTCTACTCTCCGGACTGTTGCGGATATCTTGTGTTGTTTATCATCACGTCAATGCATTTAGGATGGGGTGGGGGAAACATGGTTACATGCCCATAGCTAGAGCAATAATAAGAAACAATTTTGTTTGAAATGTAGCCTCGGGCCACTTTTGTTTGCATCCTCTTACATTAGCCCGATCTTAAGTACAAGACTAAAAGACAGGAAGCAAAAGAATCCCTCCAACAGTCGCCGCGGCTGGTTCAAAATAATACTAACAAGAAAGCAGAGAAACGTTTAAACACACCGTCCGACATGTTGCTGTCTGTTACTTAGTTTAGCCCTTGGAAAAAGTGTGTGAACCCTACAAGGAAAAGAATTATGTTAATCATGTTAAAATGAATTAACATGCATTAAATAATTAAAAAGAATTGCAAATTAATTCTCAGTTGAAATTGAATACATACAACAATTACTGTAGAAAAGAAAGGTTTTAAATGTCTTGAAACATGCATTCAGTGAAACACACAGCGATAACACAAAAGACAGCGGGGTGGGTGAGTGAGTCATCATCATCGTAAGAGAACCAATAAGCTCAGCGTAACAATTAAAAACAGCTCCAGAGACATGAGTACAACAACTTTCTGTCGCCAGTCAATAATATTGACCAAGAATGCAGATAAAATCCCGGTTATTGTTACAAATCAGTTTCCATGGGAACGGATGGTAAACACATTATTGTCGTTCTCAAGGTCTTCAAAATTAATTTACAAGCGGACCTTCAAGTTGTGACGTCATGTGCATCGGTTTTATTGCGAAGAGTTTTGCATACTAAAGCCCTGTCTAATGTTGGGATGAAAGCTCATCTGGTAGAATACATAATTGTAGAGTTGGAACAAAGTTTGAACTTTACAACTATAAAACTCTGTCTATTGTGTAACTCACAGTAGCGCAGGTGGTCTATAAAACTACAGGTGTAACAAAACGTATCAAATTACATCCTAGCACATGTCATTGGTCAGTCCAAGACCAGGTTTTAACTGACTCATTTGCATAGAAGTACACACAAAATTGAAAACATACAAGGTAGTATGGAAACATGATGATAGGATACATATAGAGTATTTTAGGAGGACATATATTAATTTACAGTTTTCTATATTTTCGGAAGCAGCAAACTAAAGCAATCTGAATAAAAAATCTAGTTCTACAGTGATAGAAATGAAGGTTGAATCTTACTGCATAGTGACTGCATTTTACCCTGTAAAACTCTCCAACTTAACTGCATTTTACACTGTAACTCCATCTTAAATTAGGTGCATTTTACCCTGTAAAACTCTCCATCTTAACTTAGCTACATCTTTGAGAGATATTTAAGTTGTAGGAGTACAAACTCTTTTACAAAGTGAATTTAAAAATCCCATCGTTTTTAGTCAAAAAGTAAAAAAAAGCAAACAAAAATTTCCACACGGCAACGCAGCATACAGCCATGGTCCCGCCCATGACGTCAGAGCGGCGTGACGTCATCACAGGAGACGGACGAGAACAGCGGAGAAGACCAGCATCACGCATGCGTGGACGGCACCGACTCCTGTAACGGGAAACAGATTGTCATGCTGCGTTTATGGCGAATCTGGCCTAAGACAAATTTCGACAACAGGGGAAACAGCGAAGAAAAACGTAACATATTGCTACAGTGAATGACTGGATGAATGAATGAATGAATGAATGAAAAAAATGAATGGATGAATGAATGAGTGAATGAATGAGTGAGTGAATCGGAATGAAAACATGAATGGATGACTGAATGAATGAGTGTGAGTGAGTGAGTGAGTGAGTGAGTGGGTGGGTGGGTGGGTGGTTGAGTGAGTGAGTGGGTAGGTGAGAGAGTGAGTGAGTGAGTGAGTGAGTGAGTGAGTGAGTGAGTGAGAATGAGTGCCTGAGTGAATGAGTGAGCGAGTGAGTGAATGAATGAACAGCTCACCGCTTGAGCGGTTGGGAGCGTCGTTGACGTCGTCCGCGCCGTACTGGGCCAGGTCGATGGCGCCCTGCTGCGCGGCGGAGCAGGCGAAGTACTGCTCGTTTGTCACGGCCTGCGCCTGCTCCATGGTGAACAGGTTCAGCTGGTCCACAGAAAATCCGCTCTGCGGAGAAAACAGCCGTGTTACCGTTTTGGCCCATTTTGTGACCAAACATGTAAATTTGTTATACCTGCTCCATTACTGAAGGGCAATGCATTTGCCTGTAAAATCTGTTATTGTAATGCATTCGCCGCAAACGCTGGCTTTTTATTACGAATCTTAAATGTTCTATATTGAAGCCGCCATGCTCACTATTGTGTCCTGACCCCCTTATATTCACTTACTTTAAAATACGTTAAAGCTGCATTTTTGTTACAGGTGGAATCTTCCCAACCAAAGAAGAATCAAGCCGGAACTCACGCAGAAGGTGCTTGTCGGGTAGAGTGGAATGGCGGCGGGAGAGACTTCCGGAACCTGGGCGTTCGTCAGGGCAGACAGTTCAGCCGTCTCCAGGCCGGCTGGGTAACAAGTTAACAAGTCAAGTTAATGAACAAGGCAAGTACAAAGCAAATGCACCTCACACTTTACTTTGTGTTATCCAAAACGTGGACATGGTCACCACTTAATCACCACTGATTCAGAGAGGAATTCGCCCTCGTGTAAACCACATTGACGGCAGGTTAGTTTATAGATTTTTTACTGGGGAATAACAAGAAAAGCAAAAATATGTTACGGTCCTGACATCCCCCTCCTCCTTATAACCTCTTCCTGGTTATTTCAACAACAAAGTAAGAAAAGTCATGATTAATTGGCCGTCAGGTAAGCAACAGCGTAGTTTCAGCTTCTCCTGTTTGGTGGCAAGTTATGTGGAGTGTCTTCCATGGGAGACAATTGTTTTCATCACCTGTCCTGCCTCGTTATCCATGGAAAATTCAAATAAATAAGTAAACAAACAAACAAACAAACAAACCTGCCACAGTGCCGAATTCCGCTAAGTCAGCGGCGGACCAGGAGCTGACCGCGCCGCTAGCGGAGACCGCCTTGTTCTTCAGGGCCGTCAGCTGGTCAGAACTCAGCCCGGCCAGCGTCCCGATGTTGGCCGCAGCGTCCCTAAACACCACACAAGGCAGTTAGAGATGGCAGACTTCACCCCCTTCCCACACACACAAGGCAGTCAGAGATGGCAGACTTCACCCCCTTACCCACACACACAAGGCAGTTAGAGATGGCAGACTTCACCCCCTTACCCACACACACACACAGGCAATTAGAGATGGCAGACTTCACCCCCTTACCCACACACACAGGGCAGTTAGAGATGGCAGACTTCACCCCCTTACCCACACACACAGGGCAGTTAGAGATGGCAGACTTCACCCCCTTACCCACACACACACAGGCAATTAGAGATGGCAGACTTCACCCCCTTACCCACACACACACACAGGCAATTAGAGATGGCAGACTTCACCCCCTCATGGTGGGGAAAGCTCACCGGCAAAACACACAAAAACTGTACTGCAAACACAGACGCAAGCAGTCAGACACAGGTGACGTTTACGTATCAGTTTTATGTTCTTTGTCATTTGGATCTGTGTCTTTTCTAGTTTTTTTAAACTAGAAAAGACATAATAGTTTGCCTGCTACCTTCAATATGTACTGCTCAATAGGCACTGTTCAATAGGGACGCAAAAAATAACACATTAACGACAATCCTGATTCACAAAATGCCAGAACCACTCTGTGAGCAGTTGCGGGCTGACTGAGCCCCGTTACGTACTGGAAGGCGGCGTTGTCGATCTGCCCGATCTGAGCGGTCGTCATGCCGCCCAGGAAGTTGGACAGGCCCACCAGGTGCTCGCTGGTGATGGCGGACACCGCGCCGCTGCCCAGGTACTTGGTAAAGGCAGCTTCGGTCTGGGAGGAAGGAAAGACGCGTGATGTGAGACACAAGTTCTCGGCAAGCTACATGAAGCTTTCAGTGTTAAAGTGGATAACTCCGACTATCCTACCAACATGCTCCTGGTATTGTAGCGGTCCTGAAGCCAGACAAATGTGACTGTAGTGGTTTAGATAACGTGATAAACATTTGTCCAGACCTGAGCAGCGCTGTAGCCGCTGTGTTGGGCGATGCTGTAGACGGCGTCGATGTCAGACAGGTCCAGAGCGGACAGGTGGCTGGTGGTGAACGCCGTGGCGATCTTACCGAGCGTCAGGATCTGGTCGGTCGTCAGGGAGCCAGCTGCCGCCACGTCCTGTAGGGAACACGCAAGGATATCGCGGGTGCTAAAGATCAATTACGTCGGTGAAGGTTAGACATCCAGGTAATACGGATACGCCTAAAAGCAGCTACTCAAGCAACTGGGTATGTTTTTGGATATGATTTGGATCTATCAGTTGCCCCTATCACTGCATACTATAGACAGACTACAGATGTCTTACGGAGAAGACTTTGTCCCTCATGACCTCCAGCTGGCCGGCGCTCCAGCCAGTCAGCCCGCCAAGAGTCTCCACGCAGTTGGCGAACTCCGCAGCTGTCATGGCGCCCAGCTCGGCTTCCGTCAGGCTCACGGCCGCGTTACCAAGGTCCTGCACGTCCGCACAGGTGTACACTGGGAAAACGGCAGGACAAGGCAGTCAGGGACTGGGGTACAGGTGTGCACTGGGAAAACGGCAGGACAAGGCAGTCAGGGACTGGGGTACAGGTGTACACGGGAAAACGGCAGGAAAAGGCAGTCAGGGACTGAGGTACACTCGTGTGTTTTGTGACATTTAAGAAGAACAGTGGGAGGGTTGGATGGTTCTGACAGGTATGAAATGTGTTTTAATGCCGTGGGAAAATTACGGAAGTGGAGACAGGTTTGGCATGTGCTGACCTGTGGTTTGCCTCTTGCGTCGGGAGCTGGCCGATCCCGCCTCAGCCTCCTTCACCTTAGCAAGCAGCGCGGCCCTGGAAATAACGGACAGTATCATTTAATAATTAACTCGCGAGTTTACATCAACCTTAGCAAGCAGCGCGGCCCTGGAAATAACAGACGTCTAAGCATTTAACTCGCGAGTTTACATCAACCAGTCAAGCACAAGGACACAACCTGCCAATTCATCAAGCAAGTACGTGATTAGGCAAGTAAGCAGTTAGTGATTTATCATTCGGTTCTACCGAGGGGTGAAAATGGAAGTGACACAAGATAGAATAGCGAGTTTTCAAAATCGACAAAATCCAAACTTGTGACCATTTCCATCTGTCAGGAGCTTGTCCATAAATCCGCTAATTATACCTGTGTGCTTATTTGGGGCACGCTAAAATGGCGCGTTCCGGAGAGAGGCGTTTGTATTACCTGTCGATTCCGCAGCTGCTGTCCTGTTCTGTCAGCGCCTCCTCTTCAGCCATGTCCACGCCGTCCACCAGGGAGGTGCGAACATTGGAGACCACGTCCTGCGCACAGACACAAACCAACACGATGGAAGGTGTTTAACGGACACAAGCCAACATGATGGAAGGTGTTTAACGGACACAAACCAACACGATGGACAGTGGAGAGCACGATGGTATAGGTGACTACGATCTGCCTACTGGAAGTGAGGAAATTCTCCATGCTGTAGGTACCTAACAAGACCATTGCGGCAGCTGGAAGTACCGGTACTTACGTTGGGGATCCCTGAGAGGGTGGCGTCTGGCAGGCAGAAAGCGTTCTTCCCAATGGCTGCCAGGGAGTCGGTGTCGATCTGACTAGCCTGGGCGTTACTGTGGGGAGGCAACGGCAATCAACAAACAAAAAACAAACAAATAAAATTCAGCAGGCCGGTTTCAGGAATATGTGCTACTTGACAAAGGCTGGGAAAATTATTTCCTTGGGTGGTTCGCAAAAACATATTTGTCTACTCACGCAGTCATCTTGCCGAAGAGCTCCTGAATTTTGGTCTTTTTGTCCTCCGTGAGGCACTTTGGCGGGCAGTTCTGCAGGTTCTCCAGGGCAGTCTTGGCCCCGGAAGCGTCGACCCTGTCCAGAACCGCGTCCTCAGCACCGCAGATCAGGTTCCCCAGAGTGGCCATGTCAGCCTCACCCAGGTCCCCGCTCGTCTCCTTGCCCTGCAGGAACATCGCAAATGTTCTCAGCATTTCATGAGGCACAGTTCGGTCTGTAGTGTTGCAGTTCAGCCTGTCATGTTGCAGTTTAGTCTATCATGTTGCAGTTTAGTCTGTCATGTTGCAGTTTAGTCTGCCATGTTGCAGTTCAGTCTGTCATCTTGACGGTTCAGTCTGTAGTGTTGCTATTGTATCTGTCATGTTGCAGTTCAGTCTGTCATGTTGCAGTTCAGTGTGTTACCAAGCAAGAACAGGGTTGGAATCATGGATATCTGTGCATGGAAATTATTGCTGTTAATTACGTGAATAATTCCGAGAGAAAAAACACTTCCCACAAACTTACCAGACACCTGAGCGCGTTCCTTGCGTGCTTCTGCTGCCGGATCCCCTGCGTGTTGAACAGGCGGTCAGAACCGGCAACTTTCTGGGCCACGGCTCCGCACAGGCCGGCCGGAACGGCATCTAGGCTTTCTGTCCTGGAATATGGAGACAAATAAAGAGAGATGAGATTTAAAATTACGTAAAGTAGCAAGGCTGCGCTTGTTGAAATCATGCAGTTATAAGGGAAGGCCTTCTACACTTATACATCCATGTAGAAACTGAACACAGACAAATCATCCAAGATGTACCATCAACACTTGACGGACCCGTGGCTTTTTTTTTTTACTTTTTTACTTTTTAACAGCAGAGGAATCGAACTGATGATGACATCCAGTGAACACTAGGCTTTTGCGCGCTACCTCTGTGTTAAACGTTTTTGGCGACGCCTCAGGGGCGGATCTAGCTGAGAACAAAGACTTACGACACGTCAGGCATGACGTCAGCGGGAATGGTGTCCAGATCTGTCTGGGACATCTGGTCGAAGGCGGAGATAATCTCGGTTTCCAGCCGCTTCGCCATCTTCCTGTTCTGTGGGGAAAATTACAAACACGTATCTGTATCGGTATATCAGTACGGCGTCAGGATGGAAGGAAAGGAAAACATCATGGAGAGAGATGCCTACAGCCGCTGTAGTGAGGGAGAAAAACAGGATCAAAGGAGCGCTATGTCAACAGGGAACCGACATTTCAGCGCTACAATTAATCTACAGCTATAAAACGTGGCCAAGACTGAGCAGAGATGTTGTCTCAATTAGAGATTTAGATGTTAGTTCCACACCTCCTGATCTCTAGCCACAGGCTGCTGCTAAGATTGGTTAAAGAATGATATGATGAAAAAGCAAGACAACAAGCCCTCTGCTAACATTTATATATATTTCATTATATTATACATCATTATATATATATATATATATATATATATATATATATATATATATAATAATAATAAAGATTACAAGCCCTCCCTCACCATGGCTGCGCCGAAGTCCGCCTGGTCAGACATGGCGCCGATGACTTCTGCGAAGTTGTCGTTAGGGATGAGATCGAGCACGTCCTCCCCCGCCCCGGCAATGGCGTTGCCCATGGATCTGTGGGAGACATGAAGGACCCGGATTAGAAATAGCCAGCTGTTTCCATGGCAACGGAGTGGTCTTACCTTATTTTGAACCTCGTGACTGAGAATGAGAATGGATTTTACTTAGTTTTGAACCAATTAAGAAAACCCAGATGTCACTAATCTCCAAGCAGATCTTTTGGTGGGGGCAAGACAGTGTAGGGGAAATGCACACAGACTGGCCAATTTGATAGTCTTACCCCCCACCAAAGATCTGCTTGGAGATTAGATGTTACTGCTGTATTTACAAGGACAAAGCGGCCAACTCACATCACAGTGTCCCTGTCCAGCTCTCCGCTCAGTGTCGACGCCATCTTTTCATACAGATACGTGGCCTGTGGAGAAACGGAATCAAATATCGGTCTGTCTGTCTGTCTGTCTACATGTACAACTTTGATTGGCACAAATCAAAGTTTATTTTTGATTGAGTTGTAATAAAGAAAAGGCTCTCTCGGACGTACCTGAGCACCACTCAGTTGAAGGCTGCTGTACTTGCTGTAGTCTCCGTTGGCGATATCAGCGGCGATTTCGGTTTCGATGTCTTTGAATTCCTTAAGAGGAAGGGCGTCGACAAAAGCGTCGATCTCTCCGTTTCCCAGCTGGTCGAGCAGGTTCCCGTTCCGGGCCTGGGGAAGCAACATGGATCTTCTCACTCTTACCGCCCGATTAATGTGGGTATTTTTAACGTGCTTGGGGTAAGACTCTCCATTTAAAACACGAGACGTCCGGCGTAACGGACAATGTACCGTCCGAATGATTGGAACCTTTCCAGTGGTGCGAAGGTCAAGTAGACGAAAACGGATTTGAACTCTTGGATTTCAGGTCCAGAGACAAGTTAGATATGGTACTGAGCAAGTGATCTATGATACTCTATTCAGATTGTTCACATCATTGCGTAAAATGGCATTTAACTGGGTTCGACCATATGCAAGGGTTCTATTGACCGGACTCACTAATCCCTTGGCAGGTTGAGAAAAACTCTGGTAACACAATTTGCAAACAAAACCATTACCATGACAACATGGATTGGACACAGCACGTATGCGCCATACAGGCGTTGCCATGACAATGCAGCTGTTTGCCCATAATTCCCTGTTCTGTGGAAGGGTTTGAGGAAGACCGGCCCACCTTCTTGGCGATCTTCTTGGCTTGTGCGGGGCTCATGTCGCTCTTGGCGCTGGCGAAGGTGGAGATGGCACTGCGGACGTCAGCGTCGTCCATCTGATCCAGCTCGTCCAGGGGCAGCTTGGCGACAAGTTTCCCCAGGGAGGTCACCTGGTTCGGTTGGTGAGATCTCCGTTAGTTATACGTCACGTCTTACCAGACCCATGTGTCTACCTTAGTACAGACGAAGTTCCTGCTGTTCCTACAGAGATACTCGGCAATTATAGCATCTCTAGACGTCCGCACGACCTACTAACACGGCACTCCAAACGTTACAGTTTCCATGTACAACAGTCTGATGTACAACAGACTCACCTGGTTCGGTTGGTGAGATTTCCGTTAGTTACTAGTATACACTTACAAGCACTGATTTAAGTGAACTGATGTACAGCAGACTCACCTGGGCTGCAGAGAAGGCCCCGCTGACGCTCGATCCGGACTTGAACTTGTCGATGACAGTTCTCGCCTGAAACAAGAACATAGTGACGTCAGGGCCATAGAAGTTGAGTCTAGTCAGGTCTTGAGGAGGACCGGGTTTATTTGATCGTCGTCTACGTGCTACGAACCGCATTCAGAACCATGCCTAGTTCTTCAAATGCCTGAATGGGGCAGGCATGGTTCTGTATTCCCCCCTACCCCGATCCAAGAAACGTAGATTGTACGGTTCTGAATAAAGCACGGTTCTGGATAAAGCACTGTTCTGGAAGAAAGCACGGTTCTGGATAAAGCACGGCTATGGATACAACAGGACAACTAATAATGGGCAGACCATCAAGTGTTTTGGAGTGAGTCGGGGTCTGGTAAAATGTCTCTTACCCTGTACAGCAATACCAGAACAAGCAAATTTTTGTTTATTTCTGAAAAACATGTTGCAAGAATCCTACCTCTGCCCAGGAGAAGTCCTCGTCTGCCAGGGTTTCTATGGCGCCCACCACAGCGTCTGCGTTCAGGTTCTCTATCTCTGAAGGCTGCATTTCCGCCAGCGAGCCGACCAGACTGTTCAGCGTGGCGGCCGTGACTGAGGACGGGTCGGCCATCTCCAACGCTAACAGCTGCCGGTCAAGCTGAGGAGGGAAACAACCAAAGGGAACATCAAAATGTGCACAGAAGATTCTACATGTCTCCCTCTAACACAAAAGGTGCTTTACAAGATGCGTAAATCTTACCGCTTCCCTCCTTAACTCTAACCATTAAGAACTATCAATAATCCTAAGACGGTAGCTGTTACCTCTCTCTCCTCCTTAGACGGCCCCCTCATGCTAGCCTGGGTCTCTCCGTCCTGACACACGCGGCTCGACGAGATCGTCTGCTTCATCCTCCTCATGGTGGGCAGGTCCAGCTGGCTCAGGTCCCCGATCATGTCCCCGATGGTCTCGGCTACAGGACCCAGCCTGTCAATCAACGGCAGTCAACGTCAATCATCTAGCTGTTAGGTCTAAGCTACAGGACCCAGCCTGTCAATCAACGGCAGTCATCTAGCTGACAGGTCTAAGCTACAGGACCCAGCCTGTCAATCAACGGCAGTCATCTAGCTGATAGGTCTAAGCTACAGGACCCAGCCTGTCAATCAACGGCAGTCATCTAGCTGATAGGTCTAAGCTACAGGACCCAGCCTGTCAATCAACGGCAGTCATCTAGCTGATAGGTCTAAGCTACAGGACCCAGCCTGTCAATCATCTAGCTGATAGGTCTAAGCTACAGGACCCAGTCTGTCAATCAACGGCAGTCATCTAGCTGATAGGTGTAAGCTACAGGACCCAGCCTGTCAATCAACGTCAATCATCTAGCTGATAGGTCTAAGCTACAGGACCCGGCCTGTCAATCAACGGCAATCATCTAGCTGATAGGTCTAAGCTACAGGACCCAGCCTGTCAATCACGTAGCTACGTTACAGGACCGAGGTCAAAGCTACAGGAACAATCTCGAGGCTGTTGAATGTTAGCCACATGCAGTAACATATAGTAACATGTGAACAAAGCTCAAAAATACTTAAGGCCACCTACATCGCTACAAGGGTTAAGTTGCCGTTGAAGAAATCGATGAGATCCTGTCCTTTCGGCATCCGGTAGGACGCGTCCAGTTTCCGCCTGATGATGTCACTTCCGCCCTCCGGCAGCTCGTCCACGTTTAGGAAGAATCCAGCCTCATATAGGTCAATCAGCTGGGAAAGAAACGGTTTCAATCAGCTTTTGCAGTCAGGTTTTCAATCACATTTCTCAGTTACCTTTTTCATTAACATAAAATAAAGGAGCAACAACTGATCTGACTGAATTTGCGAACATGAGCATGAACAATTGGATTTATCATCCCAAATGAGTGTTTGTAGCTCGTACCGTGTCAGCGGATGCCCGCTCCAGATCCTGGCTCGTCAGACAGTCGGTGAAAGGCCCCAGCTTGGCAAGGTTGTCCACGGTGTCCTTCTGGTCTCCGGCAGCCGAGCGCGCGAAGTCGCACACTTCCTCCCGGGCCTCCGCAGACATCCTACAGTAGCGGCCGCCCCGACCGTTAATCTCCAAGCTGCAAGCAAAACACGCAACAGCCTGCTGTTACAGAGATGCCTGGTGTTACAGAGATGCCTGGTGTTACAGAGATGTTACAGAGATGTTACAGAGATGCCTGCTGTTACAGAGATGTTACAGAGATGCCTGCTGTTACAGAGATGCCTGGTGTTACTGAGATGCTTAGTGTTACAGAGATGCCTGGTGTTACGTATATACAGAGATACCTGGTGTTACAGAGATGCCTGGTGTTACAGAGATGCCTGGTGTTACAGAGATGCCTGGTGTTACAGAGATGCCTGGTGTTACAGAGATGTTACAGAGATGCCTGCTGTTACAGAGATGCCTGGTGTTACAGAGATGTTACAGAGATGCCTGGTGTTACTGAGATGCTTAGTGTTACAGAGATGCCTGGTGTTACAGAGATGCCAGCTGTTACAGAGATGTTACAGAGATGCCTGGTGTTACAGAGATGCCTGGTGTTACAGAAATGTTACAGAGATGCCTGCTGTTACAGAGATGCCTGGTGTTACAGAGATGCCTGGTGTTACAGAGATGTTATAGAGATGCCTGGTGTTACAGAGATGCCTGGTGTTACAGGGATGCCTGCTGTTACAGAGATGCCTGGTGTTACAGAGATGCCTGGTGTTACAGATCAGAGATGCCTAGTGTTACAGAGATGCCTGGTGTTACAGAGATGCCTGGTGTTACAGATCAGAGATGCCTAGTGTTACAGAGATGCCTGGTGTTACAGTAAACAGATTCCGAGATACTCACATAGCTTCCGCCACGCCAGGGCAGTTCTGGTCGCTGTTTTCCCGGAGCCTGTCCAGGTTCTCGGGTGTCATGCCCTGCGGCATGAAGGAGATGGCCTGCAGTTTTTGAGCCATCTCGGCACAGGTGTCGTTCACGTTCGCTTCCACAAACTTCCGCACCAGGAAATCCTGAACATCCGCGCTGATCCCAGGGTTGGGCCGGGCGTCTGGGCCTCCAGACTAGAGGGGAGACTTTACCCCCTTACCCATACTGGGAACACAAGGCAGTCAGAGATGACAGACTTCACCCCCATACCCACACACACAGGGCAGTCAGAGATGGCAGACTTTACCCCCTTACCCATACTGGGAACACAAGGCAGTCAGAGATGACAGACTTCACCCCCTTACCCACACACACAAGGCAGTCAGAGATGGCAGACTTTACCCCCTTACCCATACTGGGAACACAAGGCAGTCAGAGATGGCAGACTTCACCCCCTTACCCAAACACACAAGGCAATCAGAGATGACAGACTTCACCCCCTTACCCATACACACAAGGTAGTCAGAGATGGCAGACTTCACCCCCTTACCCATACACACAAGGTAGTCAGAGATGGCAGACTTCACTCCCTTACCACACACACAAGGCAGTCAGAGATGGCAGACTTCACCCCCTTACCCACACACACAGGGCAGTCTGAGATGGCAGACTTCACCCCCTTACCCATACTGGGAACACAGGGCAATCTGAGGATGTCTATTACAACCCTGAGTTCAAGTTTTTGATTCTAAACAAATCATTGCGGAGTCTAAGTACAACCATAATATAGGCAGTAGAAGTGAACCATGCTTGAACTGTCGATGTGAACTATTTGTAAGTTAGATCTTTTAGCCATTACCCATTCTTTGTCCTTTTGGATTCGACGCATTATTAAGACGTACATCAGTGTCAAAGAAGACATGCCAGCTGGATGGATTGTTTGTGTGTTTGTGTGTGTGTGTGTGTGTGTTTGTTTGTGTGTGTGTTTGTTTGTGTGTGTGTTTGTTTGCTTACCTCGGCCGCGTCCTTCATCAGCCCCATCACCTGCTCGAACGTGTCGGTGGAGACGCGGGTTGACAGCAATTCCAGCTGCTCGAAGTTGAAGCCGTTCTTAGCGTTCTTCAGCCAGGCCACGATCTGCGCAGTCTCGATCTTCTCAAACTCCGCATCCTGAAAACAAGCAAACAAACATGGTAATCGGATATGGCACACTTCACGCCTTTACCCAGGATTCTCTGTTCGGGTTCTCCAGCCAGGCCACGATCTGCACGTCCGTGGTCGTATCAAACTCCTCATCCTGGAGACAACAAACAAACAAACAAACAAACAAGTACGGGATAAAGAAAACAAAACGTTGTCAGCGAGTCGTCCTAACTACACAACATTCTAATTCTTCCTTGTTTTAAAACATGCTGGTAGATTGCTTACCACGAGTTGGGTGAGCACGATGCCAGGGATGTTCTTGAACTGCTCCTCGGGAATGTTGTTAATGTCCGCCTCCCCTTTCAGAGCTCGGAGGATCACAGAGTTGGCGGGAAGGGTGTTGATGCTGGAGGAAGGACAGAAACGTTTGAATCGTGGTGTGGCGTAGCGGCAGAGTACTCGACTCGGAACCAAGAGGTCCCGGGTTCGAGTCCTGACATACCACCAATCTTGTGCCCTTGGGAAATGCACTTTATAATTACGACTTTACTCACTTAACTCAAGAGAAAATGAGTAATGTCCTGTATTCGTCTGCGTTGGTAGCGGCATAAAATTTGATAGTTAAAATAAAAGTTGATATAAGTTGAGTGTGCCGCCACCATGTCTAGTCATGAAATGTTGGAATATGTATGTGTGTGTGTTTGAATCCAGCTGCGCGTTTTGTACAATGCGTCTTTTTTTTTATTTCATTTTTTTAAGAAAGACTTTTTAGGATGACTCTGACACTGCTGAGTTGAAAAGAAGCAGTTTAATCATTTCGTCAGTTAGTCCATTAGTTTTTCGTCATCCTCATTGTAATTTCTCTCAAATGTGATCTTACATTTTTGATGTTTAAATAATTCGTAGATATTGTATTAATACAGAAGTTATGTAACTGTACCCAGAAACTGTATGTATCGTTATGTTCATACAGAGACCAGTTCATGTACTTACAATCTGGCAGCTGCGGAGTTCGCTAAAATAGCGTCTGCAGCGTCTGCAGCGGCTGTGGGGGAAACAGAAAAATGTCAGACAAGCGGCGCCTTTTTTTATATCTAGGTTTTACCCAATCCGCAAAATATACAGTTCTTGTAACACTGACGTCATATTAACCCAAACCAGTTTACCTCCGAAAGCGGCTGCAATACCGGCCTTCAGGTCATCGTCCACAGGGGGCGCTGTTGGTCTGGCGGGAACAGCAGGAGCCCCGGGGGCGCCGGGAACGCCGAGCTGCCTCTTCACGCGCGGCACGGCAGCCACCAGGCCTGAAAACACATGCACAGACGTTAGCCTGTCGCCAGGAGGCGCCTCTTCACACGCGGCACGGCAGCCACCAGGCCTGAAAACACATGCACACACGTTAGCCTGTCGCCTGGAGGCGCCTCTTCACGGCAGCCACCAGGCCTGAAAACACATGCACAGACGTTAGCCTGTCGGCAGGAGGCGCCTCTTCACGCGTGGCACCCCCCCTCCAAGAAAAATGGGCTTAATCAGTGGTTATATTATATTAGACTATATGTCCATAGTACATAGAATTAGCACTAGCTTGTACATTGTATATATTCATTGCAAGCTGTGACGTCTTTCCTGTGACCTGTACTGAACCCAGTGGGTATTTGTGTACAATAAAGGTCTTCATTCATTCATTCATTCATATATTCAGTGCCACAGGACCATTCAGCGTCAGATGCTAGAAGTTCAGTCGTGTTGTTTCAAGAGTCCAACCCTGACGATTGTGACACCGCAAGCCGCAAATCCACCTGTAAAGCTTGTTTTACCACTGAGGTTATCTAACCCCCTGGTTTTACACACGCATTACCTTGACCCGCGGCTGGCCTGAACAAAGAGGCTTTGTTTTGCTTTTTTCGTCTCTCCGTGGTCTTACGTTACACGGTTCTATTTCGGGATTCGAACTCCGACACACTGCCACCCTCTATTACACCCTCTCATTACCCTGACCCACGGGTGGTTTCACCCCAAAGGTGCCAGTTGTTCTGCCAGGCTTTGTGTCCCTGGGGGTGTCCGTAACGTTGGTAAGGAGCTCAGGTAACGTAAGCAAAGCGGGATTCAAACCCTTAACCCCTCCGACACACTGCCACCCTCTATTACACCCTCTCATTACCCTGACCCACGGGTGGTTTCACCCCAAAGGTGCCAGTTGTTCTGCCAGGCTTTNCCCGCGGCTGGCCTGAACAAAGAGGCTTTGTTTTGCTTTTTTCGTCTCTCCGTGGTCTTACGTTACACGGTTCTATTTCGGGATTCGAACTCCGACACACTGCCACCCTCTATTACACCCTCTCATTACCCTGACCCACGGGTGGTTTCACCCCAAAGGTGCCAGTTGTTCTGCCAGGCTTTGTGTCCCTGGGGGTGTCCGTAACGTTGGTAAGGAGCTCAGGTAACGTAAGCAAAGCGGGATTCAAACCCTTAACCCCTCCGACACACTGCCACCCTCTATTACACCCTCTCATTACCCTGACCCACGGGCGGTTTCACCCCAAAGGTGTCAGTTGTTCTGCCAGGCTTTGTGTCCCTGGTGGTGTCCGTAACGTTGGTAAGGAGCTCGGGTAACGTAAGCAAGAGGCTGAATAGGCGCCGCCGGTACCAGGCCGCCGTGAACGCGCGAAATGTGAGGAGGGTCGCGGTAAAGGAGTGACAAAGGAAAACGGGCGTGTCCCGGGCATTCTCACAAACAATCACCTCGTGTAATTTACCCCCTGCATCACTACAGTTGAGTCTCCACCACTCCTTTTGCAGGCTGAATAAATCGTAGAAATCGGCCTAAAAGGGGAGGTAGCCGACAAGAGAAACTCCATTTGCCAGCACGTGCAGGCCGATGGACAGTCGATGGCCGGCTACCTTCTCTGACCAATTGTTTCCCCCATTTAGGCCGATTTCTACGATTTATTCAGACTGCAAAGGAGCGAGTCTGGTGGAGACTAACTACAGTGATCCAGAGACGCTTTTTCCAGTATATTTCATTATTTTTCCAGTATATATATACGTGCGACTGCTGATATAGTCGCTTGTTTGTCGAGTTAAGACAAAGTAAGGTTCTGGCATGCGTCAGCGGCGACTGGGAACGTTCCTTCTCACGGTTTGTGAGCTGTCAGCATCGCTGCGGGATTATGGCGTTACCGAACGCAGTGGAGCATGGAACAACCACAACCCGTTACCATAGCAACGCACAGCCACAATCATGCAGCACAAAGCCACGCCCGTTACCATGGCAACGCACAGCCACAATCATGTAGCACAAAGCCACGCCCGTTACCGTGGCAACGCTGATGACGTCAATAGACAAATTGGGAATATTCGGCAACCTTGTGAACAGATTTGGGCCTCCATTGTTGGGTTTAACTGAGTTTGTTTGACCCACAATTAGTGTACATTGTAATGTAAATGTAATTTTGATATTTAAGATGCAAATGTGAGCAAAATTTGAATCTCGTTATGCTAAATGTGTGAAATATGTTGACTGTGCAGTCGTTAATGTTTTTAAAAGAAATGATGTACATCTCTGAACGCAATTCAGCTTCTGCTGCAAAGTTCGTGATTTTAACAATAAACCATTTTTGATTGATTGATTGACATTGTTGCTACACATGACGCAAAGGATAACAAATGCAAAGAATAAGAACACACTGAGAATTAACAATAAACAAGTAGTATAAGAGCTAACTTGACGTGACGTCTATATAAACCAAAGACAAAATGGTTAGTTGTCAGTGTGACGTCAGAGTTTTTTATGAATAGAGAGTCGAGCGTACTCTTCCCTCTGAGCGTAATTTCCCTGTGAAAATCTACCCTGTTACTTTAATTTGAACAGGGACCTACGAACACTTGCTGATCCCTGAAAACCGTAGCCTTTTCGGGAGGCGGTTGGATAGAGTAGAAATTTGCCAATTAGAGAGATAGCATGCCAGGGGAGTTAGGTCGGCTGGAGAACAGTTTGCCGCTCGGACCAACTCCCTCGGCATGTTTAATCTCTCTATGTGACCGATTTCTACTACTCTTTCCAGCTGCCTCCAGAAGCCCGGTTGAGGCAGCTATGAAAACCACGCTTTGATCGGAAAAGCCGGCCGTTTTACTGACAAACTGTGACCAGAGCTGACAGACCCGTCGGACGGGCTGTTATCCCGCCGACTTGCAGCGGATTTAGTGGAATGAAATACTCTCAAATCTGGGGGCGTCACACCAGCTGGGGTTCACACGCGCAACTTTCTACTCAAAAACATTTGTGAAAAAAAACTTCCGCACAAGTCACGAAATCTGCGTTTAGAATTACGAAAGTCTGGGAACGACTTTCCTCCCCTCACCCAGGTGAAAATTAGCACCTAGCTTCGGTTAGGGACGTCCCTCCGTTAGACGCTAAACGTAGGTTCCGGTGTTTTTATATCAAGGTCAAGGAGAATCACACTTCGAACGCGTTTAAGATTCCACCACACTTGTAGAGGCCCTTCCCAATGTGATCATGAGTGGATCAAAGTCATTTAGGTCTAACTTGGAGGTAGAAAATGTTCACAAGCAGCCTTTAAGTTAGTAAATGACGTCAGTTAGTCCCTGCGCAGACTCCTCGGTCTCAGCGTGTCCAGCTTGTCTCCAGCATTTCTAGCTGGGCAGTAAACCAGAGTAAGGTCAGGTTACTGGACCAGCGTGTTTTCTCCAAGAGCCAGAAACATCCATGCTGGAGGCAAGCTTTACTCCTTACGAAAAGGGCATGCAGGCCCTCCTATAGCTAGATAGGCAGGGTTCTGGATATGGTTAGTGGCGCGCTTACCTGTGGCGATGATGAGCCCGAACAGCACAGCGGACCTCATCCTCAGGTCAGCCTCAGGAGTTCTAAAGTCGCGGGGCGGGAAGGGAGGAGCCGAAATCAGCGACGTCAGCCCGACGTAAGGTCGATGTGTCGTTTCTGTAGGACGGTCCGGGTTCTATGGAAGGACGGGCGAACCTGGCGGAGGGATTACATCACGGCACAGTCCACTTCAACACCTGCAGGGGGGTGCAGAAAATACGTTTTTCTTAACCATCATCTTCCCAGTTTCCTCACACGACGCTCGGACCTGCAGGATGGCCCCAGTAGCCACATGGCGACGGGCGCGGCTTACATCCCGTGATGCACAGCAAGTAGTTTTATTCCGGTAAAGTCTAAGATTCGTGTCCCCCCCTCCAAGGCTCCGGAGTGTACCCGTCCCGGCAGGTGACAGGAGTGTCGGGTACGCATTGTCTCCCGTGAAACCCGATCCGCCGTGAAGGTCGGGGTGAAGCCGCGAAGCGTGCCGGTTACCAAAACAAACATCGGGCTCACCAGGGCAGGGCAAGGTCAATACACGCACGGGCACTCTAGATCTCTCTCTCTCTC
>NW_017803999.1:42010-43956 GCF_001625305.1 Branchiostoma belcheri | reverse complement strand
CTCTCTCTCTCTCTCTCTCTCTCTCTCTCTCTCTCTCTCTCTCTCTCTCTCTCTCTCTCTCACACACACACACACACACACACACACACACACACACGCACGCACACATGTACACACACACACAAACACACACACAAACACAACTTGTTGAATACGTATACCGACTTAAATTACATACCCAATGATAGAATTGTTTAGAAAGCGCAGAAAAAGAACTAAACTGGGTTGTTCTTTCCAAGATATTTGGTGTAGGCAGGTTTATGAGCTGCCTGGTTGAACCGAACTGCTGATGCTAAACGCTTTGGTAACATATTTAAAGAACGCCTGAAGGACAAATTGCCGTTGTCTTTTCATATTCAACTGACAACTCATTCTCTCTAAAAACTATTTATGATAGACATTGCCACCAGTTATTCTCAGACGTTTGTGTACTGGAATTGTAATCTTACATTCGATACTGTATTTTTACATTAAAATGAACGAGGACGATATTTTCCTTTGTGTATATATAGATGCGTACATGTCCAGCTGGGATGTTCTGTGCTGTTTGCAGTATGTTTAATGGCGGGTGCCACGTGAACACGTCCGCAGCTACAGCAATGGAAAGAACATGCCGTACCTTGTTGTATGTTATTGTGTTTTATGTTCCCAGGAAGGAATGGAAATTCGATTTAAGTCTCTGAGGTGTCAAGAACGCAACAAGACATATTCACGCCAAACGTCTGCTTGGAGCTACGTTCCGCGCACACGGGCAGGGTATCAGGTTACCACACGCCCTCTGTCACCGGTCAGCGGAGAACAATGCCCCCTGGCGCCGGGCAGTATCATTGCACACGGACCGTGGCTAAACTGTTGGGCGGACAATAAGACTTATGACAATGTCCTTAACCTCTGGCACAGTGGTAACCTGATACCCTGCCCATGTGCACAGTGGTAACCCGATACCCTGCCCGTGTGCACAGTGGTAACCTGATACCCTGACATTGCTAATGAGGAACGACAGTAACGGTTACCGTTGTTGTTGTCGTCATGTGTTGTTGTTGTTGTTGTTGTGGGACATTGCTAATGATGAACGACAGTACTCAATATTTCGGCGTCGGTTCAAGGGATGTCGGCCAGGGCCACTTCAGTTCTTTTGCGGATCGTAGGATCAAAATACGGTGCCGTGCGCTCATTCCTTCGTCGGTTGTTGTTGTTGAGATTGCAAACTCGTCTATCTTTTTTGCGGATCGCGTATATCGGCAGAACAAAACACGACGCCATACGTTCAATCCTAAGGCATCGGTTCTTGGGATTGTAGACTATTTAATAGTCCTTTTACGGATCGTCAGATGAAAATACAGTGCCGTGTTCTCAATCCAACGCCGTCGATTTTTAGGATTGTGGAGTGATGATCAGTTCTTTTGCGGATCGGCCGAACAAAATCCTGTGACGACACCACGCACGAAGTCCTGCATCGGTTTTTGAGAATTTAGACTGGTCAGCTCTTTTTCCGATCGGCAGAATCGGCAGAACAAAATAGGTTTGCCGTGCGTTGAGTCAGTTTTGAGTGAAGTAAAGATAAAGAAAAAAAATGAATCAAAAACAAGTACAGATTCACCGACTCACCTCGGTAGTGTTCAGACGTTATGTGGACGATCGGGCGTCGGGTTCTGGTGGATGCCTGTGGCTCGAAGAGATGAAAGAATAACATTCTTGCTGACAGAACATTTTCTTTGCACAAGGAAAAACAAGAAAATTTTGGTAGTGTGGAGTTTGCCACACATATCTCTCTATTTGGCCCAACTCGCTCTATTTGGCGCTATACTTTTTCCAGCCGCTTCCCGAAGCCTGGTAAAGACTAATATAGCCTCGGTCGGCAGGTGTGTCGCGGCCGCCGTGTAAACTATGACTGGTAGTGTTTCCCTATAGACCAAACAAATTATAAGAGCGTCAAGGTGTCGAAA
>NW_017803999.1:39381-41990 GCF_001625305.1 Branchiostoma belcheri | reverse complement strand
CACACACACACACACACAAACACACACACACACACACACACACACACACACACACACACACACACACACACACAACTTGTTCAATACGTATACCGACTTATATTCCATACCCAATGATAGAATTGTTTAGAAAGCGCGCAGAAAAAGAACTAAACTGGGTTGTTCTTGTCCAAGATATTTTGTAGGCAGGTTTATGAGCTGCCTGGTTGAACCGTACTGCTGATGCTAAACGCTTTGGTAACATATTTAAAGAACGCCTGAAGGACAAATTGCCGTTGTCTTTTCATATTCAATTTACAACTCATTCTCTCTCCAAAAATTATTTATGATAGACATTGCCACCATTTAATCTCAGACGTACATTGTATGTACATGTGTATGTGTACTTGTACAAACACCCGCTTGACTTGAATTGTAATCTTACATTCAATACTGTATTTTTACATTATAATGAACGAGGACGATATTTTCCTTTGTGTATATATAGATGCGTACATGTCCAGCTGGGATGTTCTGTGCTGTTTGCAGTATGTTTTATGGCGGGTGCCACGTGAACACGTCCGCAGCTACAGCAATGGAAAGAACATGCCGTACCTTGTTGTATGTTATTGTGTTTTATGTTCCCAGGAAGAAATGGAAATTCTCAAGAACGCAACAAGACATATTCACGCCAAACGTCTGCTTGGAGCTACGTTCCGCGCACACGGGCAGGGTATCAGGTTACCACACGCCCTCTGTCACGGGTCAGCGGAGAACAATGCCCCCTGGCGGCGGGCCGTATCACTGCACACGGACCGTGACTAAACTGTTCGGCGGACAATGAGACTTATGACAATGTCGCTGTGTCCTTAACCTCTGGCACAGTGCTAACCTGATACCCTGCCCGTGTGCACAGTGGTAACCTGATACCCTGACATTGCTAGTGAGGAACGACAGTAACTGTTACCGTTGTTGTTGTCGTCATGTGTTGTTGTTGTTGTGGGACATTGCTAATGAGGAACGACAGTAACTGTTACCGTTGTTGTTGTCGTCATGTGTTGTTGTTGTTGTGGGACATTGCTAATGAGGAACGACAGTAACGGTTACCGTTGTTGTTGTCGTCATGTGTTGTTGTTGTTGTTGTTGTGGGACATTGCTAATGATGAACGACAGTACTCAATATTTCGGCGTCGGTTCAAGGGATGTCGGCCGTGGCCACTTCGGGTCTTTTGCGGATCGTGCAGGTTGAAAAAGAGGGTAGCTGCTGATTTCTTTGACCACATCAACCAGATAGATGACAACATCAAGTTCACACAGGAGCCAAGTCATGACAACATGCTCCCTTTCCTAGACACCAAAACTATCGTAGAGGAAGATGGTAACCTTCGTTTCGAAGTATACAGGAAACCAACCCACACTGATCAGTACCTGGCCTTTGATTCCCACCACCCTTTGGAACACAAACTAGCAGTGATCAAAACTCTCTTCCATCGTGCAGACAACATTATCACTTCAGACCAAGCCAAAACGGATGAACATAGACACCTCCGAGGTGCCCTGGCTAAGTGTGGCTACCAAAACTGGACTTTCAACAAAGCACTCAAACCTTCGGATCGGTCTAAGAAAACCCAGAACTGCAAACCATTGACCAACAAAAACAAAGGTCAACATCACTATTCCGTATGTCCAAGGAGTCTCTGAGAAACTCCGACGGATCTTCCAAAACTTCAACATAGCCACTAACTTCAAACCTCACTCAACCCTCAGACAAAGACTGGTACACCCTAAGGACCGACCTCACAAAGGTACCAAGGCGAATGTTATTTACAGACTCAAATGTGAGGAGCCCAATTGTAACAACACCTACATCGGAGAGACAAGTCGACCGCTCAAAGTAAGATACAAAGAACATTGCCGACCTAGTGCCAACGGCTACTCCTCAGCTATTTTCCACCACCTACAACACAACCAGGGTCACTCTTTCAAACTTGAGTCCACGGATATCTTAGACCGCGAAACACGCTGGTGGGAACGGGGTGTTAAAGAGGCAATATATGAAATAATGTACACCCCACCCTCAACAGGGAAGGGGGGCTACGGGTCGATCTTTCCGGCACTTGGGATTTGGCACTCCCAGCCCCGAGGACAGACAACACTTAAGCCCCTGTTCCCAGGAGCTTAAGTGGGGTTGTACATAACTTATCATTACAGTTAACAAATAATTCCTGGACTTTCTTTTTCCTGCACCTGTCGCCACAGTGAATATAACGTTATATTGTGTCCATTTTTCTCAGACCAGGAAATTTTGCTACCGTAAACATGAAGTGAATTGCATAGTACACATCTATGAGGTTCGGCATGAATTGTTATATAGATACACTATTAGAATCACGGCAATCATGAGCAAATATTTCCGTACCAAGAACATGTGAAATATTTTTGGCCCCAAAGATGTTTTTCCTAGTCCTATGTACAGTATGGACTCATACATTGTGAGGATTTGTGGTTGTGCATAAAATATTTTGTTTGCTACTTCATGTATAGTGACTTATTTGGTAGTTTATAGTAAATTTTACTATTAATGCCTTAATTTGTACTACATTTTATGCTTTCCACATAATGTATTTTAT
>NW_017803999.1:31819-39361 GCF_001625305.1 Branchiostoma belcheri | reverse complement strand
AATCCTGTGACGACACCACGCACGAAGTCCTGCATCGGTCTTTGAGAATTTAGACTGGTCAGCTCTTTTTCCGATCGGCAGAATCGGCAGAACAAAATAGGTTTGCCGTGCGTTGAGTCAGTTTTGAGTGAAGTAAAGATAAAGAAAAAAATGAATCAAAAACAGTACAGATTCACCGACTCACCTCGGTAGTGTTCAGACGTTATGTGGACGATCGGGGCGTCGGGTTCTGGTGGATGCCTGTGGCTCGAAGAGATGAAAGAATAACATTCTTGCTGACAGAACATTTTCTTTGCACAAGGAAAAACAAGAAAATTTTGGTAGTGTGGAGTTTGCCACACATATCTCTCTATTTGGCCCAACTCGCTCTATTTGGCGCTATACTTTTTCCAGCCGCTTCCCGAAGCCTGGTAAAGACTAATATAGCCTCGGTCGGCAGGTGTGTCGCGGCCGCCGTGTAAACTATGACTGGTAGTGTTTCCCTATAGACCAAACAAATTATAAGAGCGTCAAGGTGTCGAAATAGCAACTTACCAGCTGAGAATTTCAAGGGTCCAACGTCTTCATCGGAACATGCGGCATCAACAGACTGAAGTAGCCATTTTCTTCCCTTATTTTGACAGGGGCATTATGTACCATTTCTGCAACAAAAATGGAAATATTTCAAATGAAATAAATCTTTGACTTTTTGACGTTCGTGTGTATTTAATTTGTACAGTTTCTGCTCCATTTCAGACACCAAAGGACAAAGGCAAGGAATTTGAATCAAGGAAACTTTGAAAAGACTGACCAACTACGCAAGAGGGGACTCAGTAAGTGGTACTCAAAGCCCTTACCAGTTCCTTTGTTTAAAAAACAGCGGAAGAAAATATTGGCAACATCAGTGTGTTGATGTTGTTGTCGTGGTGACGCGTTTTCAACAACTTGACTTTACTCCGTGTGTTTATACCAGCTCGCAAACAAGGTAATCATTGTTATTGATTGTACACACGGTTGTCACGGCCCCAACATTTTTACTCCTCAAAGGGCCACGACACATGAGCCAATCAAAGACAATATACATATAGTTTAGAACGTGCCTCACTTTATAGTAGATTGGATACTACACTTGCCACTATTCGGGCCTTGTCCCCGACATATACTAGTATATGTACATGAACTTTATTGACACAACAAAAGTACAGCGACTTTCGTAAGGTCTAAGACCCCGTTAGCGGGGGTAACGATCATTCCCCTCCAACCTCTGCTTGGAGAATAAGTCCCACAAGGTATCGCCAAAAACCAATTCCCTAGGGAATGCATTGGTGGAATTCTTAGAATATTTTCAACTCAATCGCAGTACTATACCAACGGCTCCGCCCTCGCCAATTTGGCGAAAGCGAAACTTGTATATAGAAAAGTGGAGACAAAATATACACTACTTGACTTAGACGTACATGTAACTTGTTACATACATAAGGAACATATACATGTACAAGGGTACTATACTCTAAGGCTAATACAAAGTGTTCTAGTTACTGAGCTAATACAGGGTGATCAACTTCTTCTCGCTTTTTTGTACAATGGAAAATGTGGGAACAGATCATGTTAGTGATACTCTTAAACAAGCGGTACGTCCGTAACTTGTTAATGACATGGCCAGCGTCAGGAAAAAGCCGCAATGAGGCTCCGCCCCTGTTCCGTTGCCAAAACTCGGGCGTCACATGACGCCGGTTGACCTCTGACCTTCCCCCGCCGTTTCCAGCACGTTGAAGGTGAGTTTTGTCGTGTTGTGTCGCGTTTTGTCGCGTTGTCCTTGTCGTAGCGACGTCGTACGTCTCAAGAAACTGCGTCACGTCTTCGCCGCGGCTGCACAGCTGACAGAGAGCCTTAAAGACTCGGGTTTGTGTCTTGTGTTTCCGCTACAGGCGGGTTTTGCTTGCACGACGTTGGGGGTGGATGTAACGTTACACACATGTATTTATAACTAACGTTACAGATTATAACCTTATAACGCCGGCAAAGCGCTTGGCAGGCAGGGGAAAATAAAAACTGTTCAAATCACGACATAATTACTCAAGCGTGATCTGATGTAATCATGAAGACATTTTTCCCTACCGTAAACATGAGAAAATCTGCACGTCGTTGGGGGTGCGTGGGTAACGTTATATTTATAACTACAGATTATTACCTTATAACGCCGGCAAAACGCTTGGCAGGCTGTGAAAAATAAATACTGTAATTCCTGATTTTTTCACTGTGCTGTTATGTTCACTGTTTTCACTGTCACTTCTGTACCGTGAACTTATCATTACAGTTAACAAATAATTCTTGGACTTTCTTTTTCCTGCACCTGTCGCCACAGTGAATATAACGTTATAGTTCCGTTAACGTGTCCATTTTTCTCAGACCAGGAAATTTTGCTACCGTGAACATGAAGTGAATTGCATAGTACACATCTATGAGGTTCGGCATGAATTGTTATATAGATACACTATTAGAATCACGGCAATCATGAGCAAATATTTCCGTACCAAGAACATGTGAAATATTTTTGGCCCCAAAGATGTTTTTCCTAGTCCTATGTACAGTATGGACTCATACATTGTGAGGATTTGTGGTTGTGCATAAAATATTTTGTTTGCTACTTCATGTATAGTGACTTATTTTGTAGTTTATAGTAAATTTTACTATTAATGCCTTAATTTGTACTACATTTTATGCTTTCCACATAATGTATTTTATGCTCAGGGCCCCTTTGAAAATACTGCGGTTACCCTTAAGACAGTTAAGTCCTCCCAGACCTTAGTTAGAGTTATGAATACTGTAACAGTAATTCATCAGTTTTCCTTCGTTAGCAACCCTGCCTCTGGACCAAGAGGTTGGGAGTTCGAATCCCGGCTATTGTCACTCACGCTACTGGAAAGGGTCACAGTCCTTAATTTGTACAGGACATTAAGCCGTTCATTTCATGCTTGTTGAAAAGAGCTAGTTGAATCTTACTGGTACATCGGATCTGTAAATACTGTACAAAGCAGCTGTCTTCTCTGTCATAACCAGTGGGAGAATTTTTTTATTTCCCCTCAGGTGAAGAGAAAACTTTGTGTGTTTAAGTAGCGGAGAATAATGGCTGAGAGGTACCCGCTGTCTGCGTGGAACACTCCCGACAAGAAGGTTCCTCTGGAGGAGCTCCTGAAGGAAGACACGTCCGAGGAGTGCTCCTTAGTGTCGGACACGTCCGTCCAGGAGGGCCAAGACGTCATCAACTACGCCTTGGAGGAGCCCTTCCTCCTTAAGACGGAGGTGGAGAAATGCGAGAAGTTTCCTCACCTGAAGAAGGAGGCAGACAAGCAGCATCGAGACGACTTCTTCAACTTACAGGTGAAACTTTCACTTTCACTTTCACTAACTTACAGGTTAGAAAATATATAATACATGTACACAGTAGTACTTCTACTTACAGGTTAGAAATACCCTACTTCTGGTATCAACTTACAGGTTAGAAATAACCTACTTCTGGTATCAACTTACAGGTTAGAAATACCCTACTTCTGGTATCAACTTACAGGTTAGAAATAACCTACTTCTGATATCAACTTACAGGTTACTGTTACAAATACCCTACTTCAACTTACAGGTTAGTGTTAGAAATACCCTACTTCAACTTACATGTTACTGTTAGAAATACCCTACTTCTGATATACAAGATTAAATCAGGGCTCAAAATTAACCACGAAAATTTAGGCTGGGACAACTAAAAATACACTTAGGGACATTTTGGGGACAAAATTTTGGCATTCTGCAATGTTGCAGAACACTGGAAAAAAGTATTTTTACTACTGCAGGCGAAGATTGAGGAGCGGCAACTGGAGGAGCTCAAACGGGAATCTTTCCGGCGCTACGTGGGGGTATCTACATGGCGGGGACTCTGCAGCTGTCAGGTAACACTCGTTCTCGCACTCATTCTCTCACTCATTCTCTCACTCATTCTCTCACTCACTCATTCTCTCACTTATTCTCTCACTCACTCCTCACTCACTCAATCACTCACTCACTCACTCCTCACTCACTCTCTCACACACACACACACACTCACTCACCCACCCACTCACTCACTCACTCACTCACTCACTCACTCACTCACTCACTCACTCACTCACTCACTCATTCACTCACTCACTCCTCACTCACCCACTCACACACACACTCACTCACCCACCCACTCACTCACTCACTCACTCACTCACTCACACTCACTCATTCTCCACTCATGATCATTCTCTCACTCATTCTCTCACTCACTCACTCCTTTCTCACTCACTCACTCACTCACTCACTCACTCACGCACTCAGTCATTCTCTCTCACTCACTCATGCATGTGTTACCTCACTCACTCACTCATTCTCTCACTCACTCATGCATGTGTTACCTGATGTTTACCTGTGAGTTTATGCAGGTGTGCATGTGTTACCTGATGTTTACCTGTGAGTTTATGCAGGTGTGCATGTGTTACCTGATGTTTACCTGTTTATGCAGATGTGCATGTGTTACCTGATGTTTACCTGTTCATGCAGGTGTGCATGTGTTACCTGATGTCTACCTGTGAGTTTATGCAGGTGTGCATGTGTTACCTGATGTTTACCTGTTCATGCAGGTGTGCATGTGTTACCTGATGTTTACCTGTGTGTTTATGCAGGTGTGCATGTGTTACCTGATGTTTACCTGTGTGTTTAGGCAGGTGTGCATATGTTACCTGATGTTTACCTGTTTATGCAGGTGTGCATGTGTTACCTGATGTTTACCTGTGTGTTTATGCAGGTGTGCATGTGTTACCTGATGTTTACCTGTTTATGCAGGTGTGCATGTGTTACCTGATGTTTACCTGTGTATGCAGGTGTGCATGTGTTACCTGATGTTTACCTGTGTATGCAGGTGTGCATGTGTTACCTGATGGGCTTCTTGATGCTGACTCTGATGTCGGGCTGCGGAGTGGGGATGATCTTCAACATCATCATGGGTAAGGCATTGTGGGTAGGGACAGGTGCATCATGGGTACGGCATTATGGGTAGGGAATGTTGCATGATGGGTCGGGACGGACTGCATTATGGGTAGGGACAGGTAGGCATTGTGGGTAAGGGATTATGGGTAGGCATACGTTGCATTATGGGTAGGGATGGTTTGAATCATTCGTAGGGACAGGTTGCATCATGGGTAGGGATGGGTTGCATTATGGGTAGGTGTAACAGTGGGGGGTTTATAGGCGCTACCAACAGATCTGGAAACGGGTCTAGACCTTTTAGTGGAGAGGTTAGAGCGTCTGGTTATGAAGCTCTGGTGCCCGGGAGGTCGTGGGTTCGAACCCCGGCCCGGGACCAGAAGGGTTTTTACTGGTTCCTCCTGTATAGGGATGGGTTGCATTGTGGGTAGGGACAGGTTGCATAGTGGGTTTATTTTAGCATTCTAGGGTCGATTTAGAACCAGACTTGTTCAAACCTGGGAACAAAAAGTCTAATTAGTGTGGCCTAAACTGAAATTTTACCTGAATGTTTGTATTGTATGATCTTTGTATGAACCCTGGAAGACTAGCCAGTTTTTGGCTAAAGGGTATCGTAATAAAGGAATAAAGGAATGTGCTTGACAGGGAATACCTGAAGTTTCCTTGTTTTTCTCTAGGTAACAACATCTTCATGCCGCTGGTGAAGCCGCCGTCCCAGCCGAAGGTTGCAGCCAGCACCCTGGCCCAAGGCCCCACAGCCCCCGCCGTGCAGTGCCCTGATGAGGACAACGCCCACAGGTTTGACTGTTTCCCCGAGGCCATCGCTACGCAGGCCAAATGTGAGGCTAGGGGGTGCTGCTGGAGGAAACCTGATGCTAACGGTGAGGACTTCAGCAGCTTCAAACTTCTCTTTATCTTACAGGGATGTAGTTAACTCTCATAGTCTCACAATGGTGTAGTTAACTCTCATAGTCTCACAATGGTGTAGTTAACTCTCATAGTCTCACAATGGTGTAGTCTCACAATGGTGTAGTTAACTCTCATAGTCTCACAATGGTGTAGTCTCACAATGGTGTAGTTAACTCTCATAGTCTCACAATGGTGTAGTTAACTCTCATAGTCTCACAATGGTGTAGTCAACTCCAAGCTTTGTGTAAATCTTTCTGATGCTAACGGTGAGGAGTTCAGCAGCTTCAGACTGCTCATCAAGTTTTCCAGTCATGTAATCTTACAGTGATGTAATCTTACAGTGATGTAATCTTACAGTGATGTAATCTTACAGTGATGTAATCTTACAGTCATGTAATCTTACAGTGATGTAATCTTACAGTCATGTAATCTTACAATCATGTAGTAGTTAACTTCCAGCTTTGTGTAAAGAGAGATGGCAGACTTCCCCTCCTTTAAAATTACTATCATAGTACATGAATAATAATAATACAATGTAATTTGTAGTAGGTCAAAAGCAGATACACTGATACAAACAGACCCGAAAACAATTCTCTCCCCAAGTCTTACTTCATAATTATATAAAAAAAGTAATGTAATAATTAATATAGTATATTTCCCTTTGACTTTACTCTTTGTCTCCTGACCTCTGACCTACAAACTTTGCCCTCTGACCCGACCTGCAGGCGTGCCCTTCTGCTACTTCCCGCCGACCTTTCCGTCCTACATGCTGGGGGAGGTGCAGCCGACCCCGCTGGGCGCCTCAGCAGTTCTGCGCAGGAACGGCAGCAGCCCGTACCCGCGAGATGCAAACCAGCTGTCGATGGTCCTGAGGATGGAGACTGACGGAAGGCTGCACCTGGTGGTGAGTTTAACCTTCTACCTGCTGCCTAACCCCAAAATCAGCACAGATTTGGTACCAAACAGCTACCTTAGCATGCTGAGGGTTAACTAACCCCAGCCCGTACCCGCGAGATGCAAACCAGCTGTCGATGGTCCTGTCAGGGTAGAGGCTCATGGCAGGCTGCATCTGGTGGTGAGTTTTAACCTTCTACCTGCTGCCTAACCCCAAAATCAGCACAGATTTGGTACCAAACAGCTACCCTTGCATGCTGAAGGTTAATGGCCCTGTCCCTAGTGCTGAATCCGTGGTGGTTATTAACCTCCCTACTGCCTAACCCCAAAACCAGATCACCATGGTCCCGAGGCAGGCTGCACCTGGTGGTGAGTGATAAATTAAGAAACAAAAAACAGGTTACGTCTTAAAGAACAACTTCGGTCTCTTGTTTGAAGACTGCCACACCTTGAGCACATTAAAGAACCCACCACCAGAGGTTCAAACCTTACACAGCTTGTATCCTCTATAAAAAACTGTTGTGTTACCCCTAAAGGAAAAAGAAACCAGCAGTAATCCCAGTTCTCACCAATTTTGTGTTTCTCCCCAGCTGAACGACACGGCCAGCAGACGGTACGAGGTTCCCATAGCGACGCCCGCGGCAACCACCAAGGCCGCCGCCCCGCTGTACGACGTGGAGTACTCCCACAATCCCTTTGGCATCGTGGTGAAGCGACGCAGCAACGGGCGCGTGCTGTAAGTAACAGGGGGGGTGGGGGGGA
>NW_017803999.1:13282-31397 GCF_001625305.1 Branchiostoma belcheri | reverse complement strand
CAGGGGGGTGCTGTAAGTAACGAGGGGTGCTGTAAGTCTGACGGAATCAGACCTGTATAATCTTTTACTTTTCTTTTAAATTACTTTATTGGGGACTGACAACATTTCACACAAAACCAGAAATGATGTTTTCATCCTTACACTGGTGGCAGAATACAATTATACAACGTTACAAACTGTACAACTTTCTGGACTAATGTTTTGGTCAAAAGGATTTTTTCTTGAGGCTGGTTTTAAAAAGAAATGGTGTCTGCCCTGTTGCTAGGTTGAATTCAGCAGCACTGTCTTTAACTTTTAGAGTAAACGTTGCTGAGCTTAATTCTGTAAGAAATGGAAGAACTGTCTCAACTCTCAAGTCTCAAAGATATAATTTAATATTTTGTGTATTTTGTTGCAGTGTGATATTTTGTTTATTTTGTTGCAGTTTGATATTTTGTGTATTTTGTTGCAGTTTGAACACAACTGTGGCGCCCCTGATTTACGCTGACCATATTTTGTGTAAATATTTTGTTGCAGTTTGAACACGACATATTTTGTGTATTTTGTTGCAGTTTGAACACGACCGTGGCGCCCCTGATTTACGCTGACCATATTTTGTATATTTTGTTGCAGTTTGAACACGACCGTGGCGCCCCTGATTTATGCTGACCAGTTCCTGGAGATGTCGACCTCGCTGCCGTCCGGGAACGTGTACGGGCTGGGCGAACACCGCGGCCCGCTGCGACACAAAACCGGCTGGATCCGGATCCCCTTCTGGGCACGCGACAAGCAGGCTGCCGAGGCAAAGGTCAGCACAGGTCACCTGTCCGAAGCACGTCGGCAGAGTGTACTGCGCCTAGCCTGCAGGAATCCACGATTCGCATGTTTGGTCAACATTGCATCATAATTTTCACTGTTTCATAGGATAGTTGAAACCTACAGATGGGGTAATTTGTGAACATGGCTGCCTTACATAAACAATACGCCTGAAACAATTTTGATCTGATTTCCCAACCGGATGAAGTTATTTACAGATGTGTTCCCCCCCCCCCCACAGGAGGATGTGACGAACCTGTACGGCTCGCACCCCTTCTACCTGTGTGTGGAGGACGATGGGCAAGCTCACGGCGTGTTTCTGCTCAACAGTAACGCTATGGGTACGTACAAACAAACAAACAAACAAACAGTAACGCTATGGGTACGTACGTACAAACAAACAAACAAACAAACAAACAGTAACGCTATGGATATGTACAAACAAACAAACAGTAACACCATGGGTACGTACAAACAAACAAACAAACAAACAAACAAACAAACAGTAACGCTATGGGTATGTACAAACAAACAAACAAACAGTAACACCATGGGTATGTACAAACAAACAAACAAACAGTAACACCATGGGTACGTACAAACAAACAAACAAACGAACAGTAATGCTTTGGGTCAGTACAAACAAACAAACATTTCAAATATACAACTTCCCAATTCCATTTTTCCATCTATCACCAGTATTAACTCGTCAGACTGGAAAGATTCCAATCTGTTTCCACTTGTTTCTTTCATTATCAACCATAACCATAATCAGAATTGGATCCTTTTAAGGAAACCAAAGGCTACTGTATTATATATTCTTCTTCTTATACTACGGGGTGGAGACATTCAGCCCAACCCTGGCCCACGAGCACCGAAGTACCCTTGTGGCGTGTGTCGCAGAGCTGTTAAATGGGAGAAGGTTGATGGGCGCAGGGCAGTCTGTTGTGATACGTGTGACACCTGGTATCACACAGACTGTATGGGCATGTCGACACCAGTGTATAACGCTATAAATCGCCCTAACATATCATGGATCTGTTGTAGTTGCGGTCTCCCTAACCTTGGCTCCAGCTTGTTTGATTCTACTATATTTGAAACCTCAAACTGTTTTGCTTTTCCGACACCTGATTCTAGCCCCTGCTCCTGCTCAGGGAGTTCTGTAGGCTCACCTGTAGCCTCATCTACCCCGACTAGCCAAGTCCCTAAACACCCACCGAGGGACCGATCACGAGGTAAACCCCTCAGAGCTGCAGTTGTTAACTTTCAGTCAATACGAAACAAGACCGCAGAATTTCAGGTCTTCTGTGATACGGTGGACCCCGACATTATTATAGGAACCGAATCCTGGCTAGACTCATCAATAAGTAACAGTGAGATTTTTCCACCCTCATATACGGCACATAGGAAAGATAGAGAAGGCCGCGGTGGAGGGGTCTTTGTCGCCACCAAGAATAATCTTATAGCCACTCATCATCCCGAACTTAGTACCACAAATGAATTAACTTGGGTCAAGATTGACTTAGTACACAGTAAGTCGATGTACATTGGAGCCTACTACCGTCCTCCATCAGCTGGTCTAGATGACTACCAAGCATTGGAACAGTCCCTTACAAACATACGAAGGAAGCCTGGTAACCCACATATATGGTTAGCAGGTGACCTTAACCTACCGACTGCAACTTGGGGTATGGACATAACCAGTAATTCCTCAAGTGTAGTCACTAACCTCACCAATAAATATATTAATTTGGTTAATGATGTAGGACTGGAGCAAATCATTAATGAACCCACACATCGTACGGAACATACCGCAAATATTCTAGACTTGTTTTTCACTTCTAATCCCACTCTAGTAGAAAAAAGCAAAATTGTTCCTGGTCTAAGTGATCACGACATTCCAATAATTGATGTGCATACCAAGGCACAAAAAGTGCTCAAACATGGCAGACTAGTCTACCAGTGGAGAAAGGGGAATTTGGAGCAACTCCAGAAGGACATGGAAACCTATAGTAATAACTTTCTAAAAAGAGCTAATAAAAGGACAGCCTCGGAAAACTGGGAAGACTTTAAAGAAAACATTTTAGCGACAGTAAACAAACACATTCCTAGGAAGAAGGCAAGATGCCTACATAACCAGCCGTGGATTTCACCCCAAATTAGAAGGGCGATGCGTAAAAGGGACAAACTCTATTCAAAAGCTAAGAGCACTAACTCAAAAGAAACATGGTCCAAATTCAAGTCATGCAGAAAAGCGGTCAAGCAAAGAGTTAAAAAAGCCCACAGAGAGTACACCGCCAATTTCCTTGAAGAAAACATTAAAGACAACCCTAAAGCATTCTGGAGTTATATAAAAGCACTAAAACACGACAATACCAATATTGCAGCCATGAGGCATCATGGTGTGCTTACTTCAGACCCAAAGGAGAAGGTAGATGCCCTGGGTGATCAGTTTAGTTTTGTCTTCACAGAGGAGGACCTAACCAACATCCCATCCCTAGGGAGACCGGTGGCTCCGCACGCACCGCCTCTCTACATATCGGTGAATGGCGTCGCCAAACAGCTTTCTAAGCTTAATCCAAACAAGGCCTCGGGCCCAGATGGACTCTCACCAAGATTATTAAAAATCACAGCAACCCAAATTGCACCTGTGCTACAGGTTATTTTTACACAGTCACTAGACACTGGCGACGTCCCAGCAGATTGGAGAGCCGCTAATATTAGCCCCATCTTTAAGAAGAGAGATAAAACCTCACCTGTTAACTACAGGCCGGTGTCGCTCACCTCAGTCTGTAGCAAAGTTTTGGAACATATTATACACAGCCATACCATGAGCCACCTTGACAAATATAATATATTATCTTCGACACAGCACGGTTTTCGTAAAGGACTATCATGCGAGAGTCAACTACTTTTGACAACCCATGACTTGGCTAGTACTCTAGACCTAAATAAGCAGGTCAACGCCATTGTGCTGGATTTCAGTAAAGCTTTTGATAAGGTCCCCCACAGTCGCTTACTGAATAAGCTCCAGCACTATGGCATCTCTGGCAAGTTACTAACATGGCTACAAGCTTTTCTCACTCAAAGAACCCAATCAGTTGTCCTTGATGGTGTGGCCTCTAAGCCCGCCAAGGTAGTGTCTGGAGTACCGCAAGGCACTGTTTTGGGTCCGCTTTTGTTTCTCCTTTATATCAATGATCTTCCGAGTGTTGTGACCTCTAGTGTGCGTTTGTTTGCCGATGACTGCCTGTTGTACCGGGTTATTGAAAAACCCTCAGATGCTCTTGATCTACAAAAAGATCTCGATGCGCTGACCCGGTGGCAGGACACATGGCAAATGTCCTTCAACCCATCAAAGTGCCACACACTTCATATTACAAATGTACTCGTAAGCGTAACCCGATTATTACACAATACCAATTATGTTCAGAAAATCTTACTAGTGTTAAAACCCATCCATATCTTGGAGTCCAACTATCACAGGATATGAAATGGGACACACATATAAATTATGTCACTGGTAGAGCTAATAGGATACTGGCAGTCATCCGCCGTAACCTTTCGCACTGTCCTCCTCGTGTCAAATCTACATGTTACAGAACACTTGTACGCCCACACCTGGAGTACTGTGCGACTGTATGGGATCCCCACACCATCGGTGGTTCCCAGGCGTTGGAGCGAGTCCAACGAAGGGCGGCGCGAATGGCTGTTAGTGATTATGACTACACCAGCAGTGTTTCTGACATGCTAAAGCGCCTCCAGTGGCCGTTACTTGTTGACAGAAGGAGAACCGCTCGCTTGATATCTTTATATAAAATTGCTCATGGACATATTAATATTCAAATGGAACAATACCTCAAACCTGCCCATAGGCGTACCAGAGGAAGTCATGAATATAAGTATCAAGCAATACCTGCCAAAACAGACTGTTTTAGATTTTCTTTTTTTCCAAGAACGATAAATGAGTGGAACAAGTTACCGGGCCAGCTTGTAAAAGCCCAGACAGTGGAGGCCTTCAAGGCCGGGCTTCTGGCCGCGCAGCCATAGTCCGTCGCACCTCCCCCCCCTCTCAGTGATACCCCAGTAGGGGTGGTTAGAGAGTATCGAAGAAGAAGAAGAAGAAGAAGAAACAAACAGTAACGCTATGGGTCAGTACCAGGGCTTTAGCCAGCGCCCGTTTTACCGTCAATTGACGGTAATTTCTTGCGTCTGACGGTAAAAATTTAAGTCCTTACCGTCAACCTTGACGGTCAAAAATCATGGGCTAACACATAGAAAACGTCCGGCAAATTTGAATAAACCACGCCCGGTTCACGGCGCGGCGTCATTTCCGAGCGCGCGGCGTCATTTCCAAGCGCGCGGCGTCTTTGAACCACGCCGTCCCACGCATGTCTTATTTGCATACGGCGGGAAACCTGACTTATGGGGACGTGCCGACGCCGGTTGAGTAGGTTCTATTGTTCATTCTAGCTGTCTGTCAAAACAACATGTGCTAACGGCCACATAAAAATAAAATAAAACAATGGCACACGCAAGTAAGTGTACATGACAATAAGATAAATAAACAACGTGTGCCAACGTTCATAAATGACAATAAAATACGGTCAGAAGGGACCAAGCGATACGCTGCTTCGGTCATTCGAACAATTTACTTTCGAGCTGGACGGCCGTGAGCGCTCGTGATCCAATGCAAACATGAAGAGAACCTTGAGCGATTTTTGGAAGGTGCCCAGTGCCTCTAGCAGCGTCCCGTCGACTTCTCCTCAAGTCTCCTCAAGTTCGACGAAGAAAAGCCAGGACAAGTTGGACAAGGTAGGCGACTCTGCTCCCCAAACATGTACCGTGTCAACTTCCAGTCCGCCGAAGAAAAAGCAGAAGAATTCGGACAAGACAGACGAGAACGCCAACGTGTCATCACCATGTCAGCCGCAGACAAAACGGAAGTTTCTGCCCAGTTGGCTTAGCAACAAAGACTACGCTGACTGGTTAGAGTACCGGACAGATGAGAACAGAATGTACTGTAAACTTTGCATCAAGCATCGAAAGAAGGGCGCATTTTCAATTGGTGGAAGTGCAAGCTTTCAAAAAGACACACTGGATGGCCACAAGGAGTCTAAGGGACACAGGGCAGCAGAGCGGGAGGACAAGATGTCCGGCAACATAGTCAATGCGGCGAAGACAGCTGTGAGCAAGGCAGAGATCGGAGTGGTAGCCGCAATGAAAAACGTCTATTTCTTGGCCAAGGAAGAACTGGCGACAAGAAAACACAAACCACTGTTGGAGCTAGAGAAGGACGTTGGATGTGAAGCCGTGGTCCATCTGCAAACTGGAGGCAACGCTACGTATGATTCCGCCCAAGCCGCCAATGACTTTCAAGACGCGATAGCTGGCGTCCTTGACGAGGACTTAGCCGCGGAGATAGCGAACAGTGAGGCTGTTTCTATCATGATTGACGAAAGCACGGATATCAGCGTGTCAAAGAACTTGATCGTGTTCCTCAGTCTCTGCAGTGAGGGAGTGATCAAGACGAGATTTCTAAAGCTACATGAAGTAGACGGCCCGGCTAACGCTGAAAACATCTACCAGGCCCTGTTGACGACTTTGGAGGAGCGCGGGATTCCAGTGGCCAAAGTTTGTGGACTGGGAACAGACGGAGCAAATGTGATGGTGGGGAGAAAGAGCGGCGTGGCAAGTCTCCTCAAACAGGAAAACCCCCTGGCCTACACTACCCACTGTGCAGCACACCGACACAGCCTTGCCGTCAGCCAGGCAGCAGCAAACTTCCCGTACCTTAGAAGGATGCAAAACACGGTCGGCGCACTACACACCTACTTTGCGAGGTCGGGAAAAAGAAGCCAGGAACTGAAGAACGTGCAACAGGCACTAGAAGAGCCTGTTTTGAAGATGTTGGAGCTTCACAAAGTCAGGTGGCTCAGCTTTGGCAATTGCATTGTCAACATCCGGCGCTCACTGCGCTCTCTTCTCGAACTGTTTGGGGAGGAAGCCGAGGAAGACCCACAGGCGGCAGGAATGTTCAACGAGCTAAGGAACTACAAGTTCATGTTCGTTCTGCACATGCTGGAGGACGTGTTCGCCATCCTGAACATGATCAGCAAAGTGTTCCAAACACAAGGGCTTGACTTCTCAAGGGTTCATCCAACGGTGACGTCCGCCATCGAAGCCCTCAACAACATTGCAGCTGGACATCACGGCCCATCACTGACAAGTTTTGTAGAGGCGGACTTGGCAACAATGTTTCCCGGGGTCGAAATCAGCAACAACACCGAGAGAGCCAGAGAACAGGCGGAGAACCTCACAGTCAACTTCGTCGCCGCTGTCGTGCAGAACCTGACAGACCGGTTTCCCGAAACCGAGCTCGTCACGGCGTTCGGGATTATCGACCCTAAGAACATGCCACGGGATCAGGCGGCACTGGGACAGTATGGCAGGGAAGAACTGAACACTCTGCTGGCCACCTATGGAGGTGGTCCAGCCGATCAGCCCCTGACTGTCGACCCAGAGCAGACGCGCCAGGAGTGGGGGATGGTGAAGCAGCTCATGTACCAGCGCCGACGTCACAACGTCGCCCTGACAACGGACTCGCTGTGGGAGGAGCTGGAGCGGGTGCACGGAAGAGAACTGTTCCCCAACATGCTAAAGTTAGCAACTGTTGGGAGGTTGCTACCAATGCACACCGCGGACTGTGAGAGGGGGTTTTCCACCCAGAACCGAATCAAGACCCGCCTCAGAAACTCCCTCTCAGTGAAGCGCCTGGACACCTTGATGAGGATTTCGATCAACGGCCCGGTCAGAGCAGAGTTCAACTTCCACAGAGCATTTGTTGCGTGGGCCGCTGCTAGAAACAGGCGAATCCTGAACTAGTCCAGTTTTGTCAACATGGCAGGCGAGAGCGTCGGACTTTTCAGTAACGTGCCTTGAACATTTTACTTAGGCACTAGCAGCTGCTAGATGAGTTATCTTAGAAGTTACTTATTACAACCGTACAAGTCAACGTCGTACTGTCACAATTCCTGCCTGTGTAAATTGTAGAACTAGAATAGCATGAAATTTTCACAATCGCAACTTCAGACTTGGTACGATCCTATGACCTTTCAACCCAGAATGACGTGCACGTGTGTTTTTTTTTTTTTTGCTGCTGGCCGCCATCTTGTTTCTAAAATGACGAGGCAAACTGCGCCAAGTGAGTGTTTACGTTGACTTGGGCGGTATTCAGACCTAGAGTCCCTTTTTATTTCGTAAAGCATCTCTTGACCTCGTATAAACTAAGCTTGAAACGACGATATAGATGATTGTGGAGATCGTGGAAGGATCTTATTATTATTAGAATTGTAAAAATATTTCTTACCTCGAAATTTGTCGATGAAGTTGTGACATGAAGTCTTGTAGTCCGCTCGCCGACTTGCCGTCATCAGGATCTTATTATCATTGTAAATAATTTCTTACCTCGAATTTTTCGCTGAAGTTGTGGCATGCAGTCTTGTAGTCGGTTTAGCAAATTGTTCATGATAAATGTCATTGAAGGAGACGCAGACTCTCAGAGTGAAATGTCTTTAATTGTGCGGTGATTTTTATCTGGTGATGGTAATAGGAATGAAATTGTGTTTCTTTTTATCTAATAAACTTTCAGAAGAAATGATTTGCTTTATTTGTGCGTGCTTGTTGTTTGTAATTGTAATTGTCGCGTGCGTGTGAATGAAGTGTGCGGGAGGGCGTGATGCCGATCATTGGATCGCGAAAGTTAAGTAATTATTGACGGAATTTTTTTCATGTTGACGGTAAATTTTTTTGTTTTTTTCAATCTTACCGTCAACGCGAATTGGGTTGACTTGGGGTTGACGGTGAAAAATTTTGAGCTGGCTAAAGCCCTGGTCAGTACAAACAAACGGTAACGCTGGGTACAGTAGTTCTGCGTACAGTACTGAATAGTGACTGAATAGTGACTGAATAATGACCGAATAAAGACCGAATAATGACCGAATAAAGACCGAATAATGACCGAATAAAGACCGAATAATGACCGAATAAAGACCGAATAATGACCGAATAATGACCGAATAATGACTGACGAATGACTAATGACTGAGTAATGCCTGAATAATGGCTGAATAATGGCTGAATAATGCCTGAATAATGGCTGAATAATGGCTGAATAATGCCTGAATAATGGCTGAATAATGCCTGAATAATGACTGAATAATGACTGACGAATGACTGAGTAATGACTGACTAATGCCTGAATAGTGGCTGACTAATGCCTGAATAATGACTGAATAATGACTGAATAATTACTGCCTAATGACTGTTTCCCTGCAGAGGTGATCCTGCAGCCGGCTCCTGCCCTGACCTGGAGAACCATCGGCGGCATCCTGGACTTCTACATCCTCCTGGGCCCCGACCCCAACTCTGTCATACAGCAGTACTGGGACGTCATCGGTACGTACCACTGTCACAGCAGTACCATACAGCAGTACCACTGTCATACAGCAGTACTGGGACATCATCGGTACGTACCACTGTCACAGCAGTACCATACAGCAGTACCACTGTCACAGCAGTACTGGGACGTCATCGGTACGTACCACTGTCACTCAGCAGTACTGGGACGTTATCGGTACGTACCACTGTCATAGCAGTACCATACAACAGTACCACTATCATACAGCAGTACCACTGTCACAGCAGTACCACTGTCACAGCAGTACCACTGTCATACAGCGGTACCACTGTCACAGCAGTACCACTGTCACAGCAGTACCACTGTCACAGCAGTACCACTGTCACAGCAGTACCACTGTCATACAGCGGTACCACTGTCACAGCAGTACCACTGTCACAGCAGTACCACTGTCACAGCAGTACCACTGTCACAGCAGTACCACTGTCATACAGCAGTACCACTGTCACAGCAGTACCACTGTCATAGCAGTACCATTGTCACAGCAGTACCACTGTCATACACTGCCATCTCTCCCCCCCTGCAGGCTATTCGATGATGTGTTATGTCTGATGTTTTCCACCCCCCTCCCTGTTGCAGGCTATCTGATGATGTATGTCTGACGTTTCTCACCCCCCCTGCAGGCTATCCGATGATGTGTTATGTCTGATGTTTCTCACCCCTCCCCCCCTGTAGGCTATCCGATGATGTGTTATGTCTGACGTTTCTCCCCCCACCCCCCTGTAGGCTATCCGATGATGCCGCCATACTGGGCGCTGGGGTTCCACCTGTGCAGATGGGGTTACGGCTCGGCTAACCGGACCCTGGACATCGCACAGAAGATGCGCAATGCTGGCATCCCACAGGTAAGCAGCTGTAACAGGACTGTGATAGTGCTGGGGGCATGAGTAGTGTGAGAACTCCTGTACACAATGCTAACCGGACCCTGGACATCGCACAGAAGATGCGCAATGCCGGCATCCCACAGGTACAGTGTGTAAGAACCAGCTGTAATGATGGTACCTGTGATCGGGGTATAAGTGTGGAATCTTTCCTCAGCTGACCGGCATGTTTTGCACCACAGTCCTTCCTCAGTAAGACACCTTGGAGCTAAGACCAGTGCTACTAGCCGACTGCTGCCGACCCCTGTGGCAGGGACAACGGCAGCAGTTTAATCAAATCCAGGATAGTGAGTGCCTGTGTGCTGCATGGTTCCTGTTTAGAACCTTGATTCAGCCTGTTGCTCAGACTGCTTTTGTGGCTTCTTCAGTGGCTAAATGATTGGATGTTGCTTTGATGACATGTTTTGTATGGCTGTTGCTAGGATACGTTAATGATGAGTCGTGTTTTGATTGGCTGTTGCTAGGATACATTGATGATGACGTGTTTTGATTGGCTGTTGCTAGGATACGCAGTGGAACGACATAGACTACATGCAGAGTCACCTGGACTGGACTCGAGACGAAGCGAAGTTTTCGGAGCTGCCGGCGGTGGTGAAAAACCTGCATGAACACGGGCAGCATTACATCATGATCGTGGTGAGTTACCTCAGCATTACTGTCTACTGTACACTTACTGTCACAGTATTATTACTGGCTAACTTACATCGTAGTGAGGGACCTGCACGAACACGGGCAGCATTACATCATGATTGTGGTCAGTAACCTCATTACTGTCATTACTGTCGTTACTAGCATTACAGTTACTGTATTATTACTGGCTAACTTACATCATAGTGAAGAACCTACACGAACACGGGCAGCATTACATCATGATCGTGGTGAGTAACTGTCTATAGTCATTACTCAGAGACATGTATTTTGGTGTGACCACTTGTTAACTCTCTCAGGACCCAGGCATCAGCAATGTATGTGTGTGTGTGTGCATATGTGTGTGTGTGTGTGTGTGTGAGTGTGTGTGTGCATGTGTGTGTGTGTGTGCATGTGTGTGTGTTTGTGTGTGTGTATGTGTGTTTGCATGTGTGTATTCGTGTGCATGTGTGTGTGTGTGTGTGTGTGTGTATGTGTATGAGAGCGTGTGCATGTGCGTATGTGTTTGTGTGTGTTTTTGTGTTAATTTGTTTATTGATTTTTCAGGACCCAGGCATCAGCAATGTGCAGAAGGCAGGGACGTATCCTCCTTATGACGTGGGGCTGAAGAGGGGAGTGTTCATTAACGACACCAACGGGAACCCCATTGTGGGGAGGGTAAGTAAGAGGGGAGTGTTCATTAATGACACCAACGGGAACCCCATTGTGGGGAGGGTAAGTAAGAGGGGACTGTTCATTAACGACACTAATTGGAACCCCATTGTGGGGAGGGTAAGTAAGAGGGGAGTGTTCATTAACGACACTAATTGGAACCCCATTGTGGGGAGGGTAAGTAAGAGGGGAGTGTTGTCTCGCACCTATCTGTATGATTTTGAAAGTCGTACATGTTGTTACTATCATGATGGAAACTACATTCAGACAAAGTTTCAATCATTATATGGTAATAACATGGTTACCCCATTCCCTGCAGGTCTGGCCAGGAGATACCACGTTCCCAGACTTCACCAATCCCATCACCCAACAGTGGTGGCTGGAGATGGCAGCAGATTTCCACAAGGAAGTTCCCTTTGACGGGATGTGGATCGTAAGTCACAAACAAACAAACAAACAGACAAACACAGCTCAAACCTGAACCTGTATTCCTAACACTTACTGTACAGACGGGATGTGGATCGTAAGTCACAAACAAACAAACAAACAAACAAACAAACAAACACAGCTCAAACCTGAACCTGTATTAGTCCTTCGTCACTGGGGATGTGTCCTCATATGGCTTCTCAGTCCGAAGCTCAAGGCACAAAGCCGTCCGCACTTCAGGCATGTAGTACTTACATTTACTGTACAGATGTACAACAAGTTTGGTCACAACTCAAACCTAAACCTGAACCTTCCACAAGGAAGTCCCCTTTGACGGGAAGTGGACTTGTTCCAGCTTTTCAAACAATGTATTTTATGGTTGATGTAAGAACAGTTTAGGAAGGAACTTAATAATAGATAATAGATTTTTCTTTTCTGTTTTCAGGACATGAACGAGCCGTCCAACTTTGTGGATGGGTCGACTCACGGTTGCCCCGACAACGAACTGGAGAAACCTCCGTACACTCCAGGTAAGTACCACTGTCACAGCAGTACCGCTGTCACAGCAGTACCACTGTCACAGCAGTATCGCTGTCACAGCAGTACCACTGTCACAGCAGTACCATACAGCAGTGTTAGGAACTGGAGAAACCTCCCTACACTCCAGGTAAGAACTCCGGGCAAACCAGGCCTCCAAATTCATTTTTAGGAATAGGTGCATCCAACCTAAAAAATTAGGGGCACACAAATTTTTGGTGGACCATATAAAACAAGACTTTTTAATAACAGATCTTACTGCTCCTCTTCTGAGCTTAAATCTGAAACGGGAGCTAACTTCAAAATATTGAACATTACAACAACAAAGATTTTACTATTTTTCTGTCCCAGATGTTGACTACTAAACTTTCGACTTGTATAATTCCTATCGGGTCTCTGGACCACTTTTGGCAAAGTGGTCGGCCGGTTAGAACCGGTTTGAAACCTCCTAACCAATCAGGAAGAAGTACATGTATGATAGACCACCCAATAGTGCTCCTAGCTGGAGTGTTAGAATTTCAGGGCTCTAAATTCATTTTTGGAAATAGGTGCACTGGTGCACCCAACTATCTTGGTGCACCATAATAATTTGTAAAACAAAACCTAACAACTGTTACAGATCTTACTGCTCCTCTTGAATCTTGAGCTTGAATCTGACATGGGACCTTAAACAAGTACTACAACAAAGCTTCCCAGCAGTATTTCCAGCCCTGAATTTGCAACAAACCGGTGAAATGAAACACACGGATTTGTCTCCTGACAGCTGTGAATTTGTTCCGTCGCCTGTCGTGGCGTTCGCTGTGTGCCTCGTCTGTGCAGCACCTCGGGACTCACTACAACCTGCACAGTCTGTTCGGCCTGTTCCATGCCAGCAGCTCAAGGAAGTGAGTCATGAAGGGCTGTCAATCAATCCGTCAATCAATCAAGCCATCAATACTCAATCAATAAGAAAACATAAAAATGAAAATGAAATTACTAATAGACAGATTACGTTTGTAAAGCTAAAACATTGCCTAACAAACTACAACTTTGTTTATTTTTTCCCAAACACAAATAACCAGTGACCAGCCCCTCCCAATCTGTCCTGCTGCTTGCTACATAAAATGTAATCCAAGACCTAGATTTTGAAAAAAATCGAACGAAGAAAAGTAGTGAATGGTACGGAACATGTACCTATTTTTCAAATATAGTTGCTTGAGTAACATTTTTATAACTTATCTCATGATCATTACCTGAATGTCTATTAAAAACTATTACCACCAATAAAGGATGAATCTGTTGCAGCTGTGGTTGGGCAAAACTGATTTGTTGTGTTGCAGCTGTGGTTGGGTAAAACTGATTTGCACCTGTGTGTTGCAGCTGTGGTTGGGGGCAGTCTGTCGGCCATGACGCTCTGTGCCTCCTCCCGGCAGCACCTGTCCTCCCACTACAATCTGCACAACCTCTACGGACACTTCGAGATCATCGCCTCTCACAAGTGCGAACTCTAATCATAGCCAACTGTGATTGTTTGATTCTAGCAGTGAATATCCTAATTCTGTATGATTTCTGCTGACATTGCTGAAAATTGTTGGTAATTGTAGTTAATAATTATCTAGGGGTAAGTCTTTTGTAGTCACAAGATGTGCCTGTAAGCTGATGTGTAACCCCCGACACCCCCCCCCCCCCCAGTGCCCTGGTGAGCATCCGAGGCAAGCGGCCCGTCGTCATTTCTCGCTCGACCTTCCCCAGCAGCGGCCGCCACGGAGGTCACTGGCTCGGCGACAACAAGTCAACCTGGAGGGACATGTACTACTCCATACCTGGTGAGTTTCCTACATGTTTCCTACATGTACGACTCCATACCTGGTGAGTTTCCTACATGTTTCCTATACGTTTCCTACATATTTCCTACATGTACTACTCCATACCTGGTGAGTTTCCTACATGTTTCCTATACGTTTCCTACATGTTTCCTACATGTACTACTCCATACCTGGTGAGTTTCCTACATGTTTCCTACATGTTTCCTACATGTACTACTCCATACCTGGTGAGTTTCCTACATGTACTACTCCATACCTGGTGAGTTTCCTACATGTACTACTCCATACCTGGTGTTTTCTACACGTTTCCTACATGTTTAATACATGTACTACTCCATACCTGGTGAGTTTTCTACACGTTTCCTACATGTTTCCTACATGTACTACTCCATACCTGGTGAGTTTTCTACACGTACTACTCCATACCTGGTGAGTTTCTGGGAAAAAGAATTATAATATTTAATAGCTATGAAAGTGGATGATTGCTGGTTTGTTTCAGGATAATGAAAGCGGATAAATGCTGTAACATTTGTGTTACAGGATAAGTGCTGTAACAGTTGTGTTCCAGGATAAGTGCTGTAACAGTTGTGTTTCAGGATAAGTGCTGTAACAGTTGTGTTCCAGGATAAGTGCTGTAACAGTTGTGTTCCAGGATAAGTGCTGTAACAGTTGTGTTCCAGGATAAGTGCTGTAACAGTTGTGTTACAGGATAAGTGCTGTAACAGTTGTGTTTCAGGTAAGTGCTGTAATAGTTGTGTTTCTGGATAATTGCTGTAACAGTTGTGTTTCTGGATAAGTGCTGTAACAGTTGTGTTCCAGGATAAGTGCTGTAACAGTTGTGTTACAGGATAAGTGCTGTAACATTTGTGTTACAGGATAAGTGCTGTAACAGTTGTGTTCCAGGATAAGTGCTGTAACAGTTGTGTTACAGGATAATGAGTTATGAAGGTTGAGGATTGCCGTTTGTTTCAGGCCTGCTGAACATGAACATGTTTGGCATCCCGCTGGTCGGAGCTGATATTTGTGGGTTCGGAGGCGACACAAACGAGGAGCTATGCTTACGCTGGCAGCAGCTGGGAGCCTTCTACCCGTTTTCCCGCAACCACAACACACTGGGAGCAAAGGTACAGCTTTCCTCTCCCTTCTCTCACAACCACAACACACTGGGAGCAAAGGTACAGCTTTCCTCTCTCACAACCACAACACACTGGGAGCAAAGGTACAGCTCTCCTCTCTCACAACCACAACACACTGGGAGCAAAGGTACAGCTTTCTTCTCCCTTCTCACAACCACAGCACACTGGGAGCAAAGGTAAAGCTTTCCTCTCCCTTCTCACACAACCACAACACACTGGGAGCAAAGGTACAGCTCTCCTCTCTCACAACCACAACACACTGGGAGCAAAGGTACAGCTCTCCTCTCCCTTCTCTCACAACCACAACACACTGGGAGCAAAGGTACAGCTTTCCTCTCCCTTCTCTCACAACCACAACACACTGGGAGCAAAGGTACAGCTCTCCTCTCTCACAACCACAACACACTGGGAGCAAAGGTACAGCTTTCCTCTCCCTTCTCTCACAACCACAACACACTGGGAGCAAAGGTACAGCTTTCCTCTCCCTTCTCTCACAACCACAACACACTGGGAGCAAAGGTACAGCTTTCCTCTCTCACAACCACAACACACTGGGAGCAAAGGTACAGCTCTCCTCTCTCACAACCACAACACACTGGGAGCAAAGGTACAGCTTTCTTCTCCCTTCTCACAACCACAGCACACTGGGAGCAAAGGTACAGCTTTCCTCTCCCTTCTCTCACAACCACAACACACTGGGAGCAAAGGTACAGCTTTCCTCTCCCTTCTCTCACAACCACAACACACTGGGAGCAAAGGTACAGCTTTCATCTCCCTTCTCTCACAACCACATCACACTGGGAGCAAAGGTACAGCTCTCCTCTCTCTTCTCACACAACCACAACACACTTATAACTGCAATGTTGGGCTATTTTAATTTGTATTTTATTCACTGTGCTACATGTGCTATCAGCAGGCCACCAGGTCTGCCCTGTCATTCTGCTATTGTGTTTTATTTACTGTGCTAATGTCTGCATGGTTTGCCAGCCCCAGGAGCCCATAGTCTGGAGCGCAGCCACCCAGCAGGCCATCAGGTCAGTGCTGCTGACGCGGTACTCCCTCCTGCCCCACCTTTACTTCCTCTTCCACCGAGCCAACAAGATGGGGGAGGCGGTCGCCAGGCCACTCTTCTTTGAGTAAGTCTCAAACGACTGTAACTGTACTGTTACAGTATGATAAACTTATGTTAATGTATGGCTGTGCTGCACACCCAGTTTTTTATGTTTACCGAAGGAAAACATCTTGTTATATTTCAGTCCATACCATGGTATGGATGAAATATATTGTGTTCCTTCTTCTTCTTCTTCTTTAATACTCTCTAACCACCCCTACTGGGGTATCACTGAGAGGGGGGGGGTGCGACGGACTATGGCTGTGCGGCCAGAAGCCCGGCCTTGAAGGCCTTCACTGTCTGGGCTTTTACAAGCTGGCCCGGCAATTTGTTCCACTCATTTATCGTTCTTGGAAAAAAAGAAAATCTAAAACAGTCTGATTTGGCAGGTATTGCTTGATATTTATATTCATGACTTCCTCTGGTACGCCTATGGGCAGGTTCCCTCATGTTTCTCCTCCTTCTCCTCCTTCTCCTCCTCCTCCTGCCACTCGTTCAGAGGGATTCAACTCCGCCATTATTCAGCCAAATGACCTGAAATTTGGCATGGAGGTAGAGTGGGCAAATTACCCCCTAGACGTTTTTTTTATTTTTTTTGTAAACATGCCTTTGAAAAATTTTTATGAAGGTTTTTTGGGGCATTTTTCGACAAAAAATGGATTTTTGGATCCTGAGCCCTAGTATTACAACCAAATGATATGACATTCGGTATAAGGGTACATTGAACGTGTGTCTACAGAATAGCAGTCATGTATTTGGCATACACCACTTCCAAATGACTCATTTGGGGGACTTTAATGGCTATTTTCAGCAAAAAAGGGCCAAAAGTGCTGTACCCGTTCCATGTTCTATCTAAAAAATGGCCAGTTCCATCCATGGAACACGTGTTCCATTGCGGGTTACCTGAGGTCACATTGCACCTAAGTGGTGGGTAATGACCCACACATTCAATTTTATGTGCCTAAGACCTTCAGAATGTATCAAATCTCATCATTGTTAGTTTTTGCATACCTGTAATAAGATTAGTAAAGCTTTCGAGATTCAAAGTACTTGTTGTTGCATCTTTGTTCTCATATAGCTACTACTTAATTCATTTATTTGAGAACCTTTGCCAGTTTTGCACTGGGGTAAGTTTGGAATAGTCCACTTTTGCGTGGGAGGGAGATGGACTGAAATATGCTGTATTCCCTCCCACGCAAATGTCGGCCTTTCTAGTTTTTGCTCAGTTTCTTCCTCTTCTTCTTCTCCAAACAGTGTTATGACCTGACCAATGACATGATTTGTTGACATCTGTTACTATAATGGTTACATAATGTTGCAATTTCATGGTCTGTTCTACTCCTGTCACCACATACTAGTAGTACATGTATGTGAATGTGTTAAAGTAAAAATTAACAGAGAAGACCATGTCCGAAGGTAAACATTATGCATTTGCTTTGCAAATGTTACTTCTCTAGTTCCCAATTTATGTTTTTGTATGGCTGTTCTGTACACCTAGTTTTCTACCATATGTTAATGTATGGCTGCTCTGTACACCCAGTTTTCTACCATATGTTAATGTATGGCTGCTCTTACACCCAGTTTTCTACCATGTTAATGTCTGGCTGCTCTTACACCCCAGTTTTCTACCATATGTTAATGTATGG
>NW_017803999.1:0-12733 GCF_001625305.1 Branchiostoma belcheri | reverse complement strand
TATTTTCAGCAAAAAAGGGCCAAAAGTGCTGTACCCGTTCCATGTTCTATCTAAAAAATGGCCAGTTCCATCCATGGAACACGTGTTCCATTGCGGGTTACCTGAGGTCACATTGCACCCTAAAGTGGTGGGTAAATGACCCACACATTCCAATTTTATGTGCCTAAGACCTTCAGAATGTATCAAATCTCATCATTGTAGTTTTTGCATACCTGTAATAAGATTAGTAAAGCTTTCGAGATTCAAAGTACTTGTTGTTGCATCTTTGTTCTCATATAGCTACTACTTAATTCATTTATTTGAGAACCTTTGCCAGTTTTGCACTGGGGTAAGTTTGGAATAGTCCACTTTTGCGTGGGAGGGAGATGGACTGAAATATGCTGTATTCCCTCCCACGCAAATGTCGGCCTTTCTAGTTTTTGCTCAGTTTCTTCCTCTTCTTCTTCTCCAAACAGTGTTATGACCTGACCAATGACATGATTTGTTGACATCTGTTACTATAATGGTTACATAATGTTGCAATTTCATGGTCTGTTCTACTCCTGTCACCACATACTAGTAGTACATGTATGTGAATGTGTTAAAGTAAAAATTAACAGAGAAGACCATGTCCGAAGGTAAACATTATGCATTTGCTTTGCAAATGTTACTTCTCTAGTTCCCAATTTATGTTTTTGTATGGCTGTTCTGTACACCTAGTTTTCTACCATATGTTAATGTATGGCTGCTCTGTACACCCAGTTTTCTACCATATGTTAATGTATGGCTGCTCTTACACCCAGTTTTCTACCATGTTAATGTCTGGCTGCTCTTACACCCCAGTTTTCTACCATATGTTAATGTATGGCTGTTCTGCACACCCAGGTTTCTACCATACGTTAATGTCTGGCTGTTCTGCACACCCAGTTTTTTACCATATATTAATGTATGGCTGTTTATTACACCCAGGTACCCCACAGACAGTCACACCTGGGGTGTGGATACCCAGTTTTTGTGGGGAGACAGTCTCATGGTGACGCCTGTGCTGGAACAGGTAAGACATTCATGTCATTTCCCAGTAAACCCTCTCTGCATAGTGATCATGTTTCAAAGATGTTAAGCCTAAAGCCTAGCAGCTTGGCTTAGTTCAGGAGCCTTCCCAAATCCCTCAGACTGGTTGCCTGGATGTGTTAACAGAGATGTTATTACCCCCCCCCCATGCAGGGAGCGACCAAAGTGACGGCTTACTTCCCTAATGACACCTGGTACGACTTCTACTCGGTAAGTCTTCCAGAAGTTGTCGTTGTTTTATCTGTGTCTTTGCTGTACCTCCTCCCCACATAGTTTCTGAAGTACAGAACATGACCTGTTTGACCTTGACCTTTGCTGTGCCCCCCTCCCCACATAGTTTCTGAAGTACAGAACATGACCTGTTTGACCTTGACCTTTGCCATGCCCCCCTCCCCACATAGTTTCTGAAGTACAGAACATGACCTGTTTGACCTTGACCTTTGCCGTGCCCCCCTCCCCACATAGTTTCTGAAGTATAGAACATGACCTGTTTGACCTTTATTTGCTGTGCCCCCCTCCCCACAGGGCCGGCCAGTGGTTCCTGTAGGACAGAACGTGACCTTGGACGCTCCCCGGGACACCATCAACCTGCACCTGCGGGGCGGGGCCATCCTGGTTACCCAGCAACCCGCCATGACGACCACGGCCAGCAGACAGAACCAGTTTGGGCTGGTTGTGGCGCTGAACCGGACGCTGGAGGCCTGGGGAGGGCTGTTCTGGGACGATGGCGACACGCTGGGTCAGTATCTGTACCTGTGTAACTGTGTTACTGTACCTGTGTCTGTCTGGGTCTGAGTACCTGTTACTGTGTTACTGTGTTACTGGAGGCCTGGGGAGGGCTGTTCTGGGACGATGGCAACACGCAGGGTCAGTCCCACACGTCTGTTATGTTTGTTAACGGGAGGGGTCCAAAGTCCGGCAGGGGTCCAAAGTCCGGCATAGTTTTAAAGATCATTATTATTATGTTATGCATGGGTAAATCCACATAATAAAAACAACTAGTTATGGAGCAAGACGTTATGTAAAAAATAACAAAGTCAGGAATTTTGTCGAAGTTTATTGCTCAGACTGCTAGCGATTGAAATATTAGTTTGAATTCAACGCTTTTCGCGGAGTTTGACGAGGGAACGTGTCCAGCACATAGCCTTCAGAACTGTCAAGTCATTCATCCTAAAGTGCAACATGTGCAAACCCTTGGCAAACCAACAGTACTGACAATCTACTGTTAAGTACTGGTGTCATCTACTGAACAGTAAAAGATTTACTGAAAACATTTACCAAATATTCACACTTTATGCAAATTCCAAGTAAATAATCAGTAATTGAGTCATGAAGAAACAGTAAATGCCCAGTTAACATTTACTGGTGAAACAGTAAATGCAGTGACACCATACAGTAAATATTTACTGGCTGAACAGTAAATGAGTGAGTTGACAAAACAGTAAATGATGGTCTTGACAGTAGATCCTACAGTAACTAACTACTGTCAAAGATGTCTGTTAGAACTGGTTAGAACTGGTTCTGAGTCATTTGCACATGGTTGTTTTTAGAACACAGCACTCCAGGAATATCTCTGACTCATCTTTTCATTGCCATACCAACCAAGTAAGACTTTATTAAGTTATCAATTCTTGCTGCACGGTGTCATGGAATAGTATTGAAAGTAGAAACACCATAGTTTCAAGATACTAACCTGGGAATGTCTTGTTTGGCATAAACTGGGAATATGTGGTAACTTCCCCTAGTATCCAACCTTACTCTCATGGATAGAAATGTTCAGTGTTGTGGGTGAATTCTATATGATCTTAGTTGCCTTTGGTCCCCAAGCAAGAGTCCTATAGTCTGATAATGACCTATAGTTGCCCTCCTTCTTACCTTCAGTAAATTCTTTCTGACCTTAGCCCCCCTAGCCCCCCTCCCCACCTACCTCCCTACCTACCCCAGTTCTCTCTGACCTTGCCACTTCCCCACCTACCTTCAGTATTCTTCCTGTCCTTGTCCCCCTCTACACCTACCTCCAGTATTTCTGACCTTGCCCCCTTCCTTACTAGTACATACCTGAGTATGGGCTGAAAGACCTTATGCACACCTCCCCACCTCACCTCCTGTCCATGCCAGGCCACTGAGACACTGTGAGCTAAGAATTGTGGGGCTGCCCCAAATATAATCAGAATTGCAAATTGCAAGACTGTGATTGGTTAAATATCCCAGTAAATGTCCAGTAATAGACAGTAAATGGACATTTATGGTCTGATTGGTCAAACAAGACATTGGTTTAAACACCAACAGTAAATAGAGGCATCAGTACTTACCAGTAATGCTTCAGTAAAACAGTAAAAGACGATTTACTGGAGATTTACTGAAATTGTACTGTTAGTAGTAGATCAGTACGTAACAGTAAATTTCCAGTACTGATGGTTTGCCAAGGGAAGATTTTACCACACACATGACAGGTAATTATTATAATACTTTCCATAGAAAACGCATCATGGCTTCACATTGTCCTTATCCTTAAAGAATCGAAGCTAAAATAACGGGCAGATGTTTACGCCTAGTGGCCCGCCATCTTTACTGAGCCGCTACGAACAGGCAGCCGGGCGATGGAAAAGAATGAAGGACACGCTGGGTCAGTATCTGTGTCTGTCTGGGTCAGTCCCACACGTCTGTTATGTTTGTTACTGTGTTCTGGGATGATGGGGATACGCTGGGTCAGTATCTGTGTCTGTCTGGGTCAGTCCCACACGTCTGTTATGTTTGTTACTGTGTTCTGGGACGATGGCAACACTCTGGGTCAGTATCTGTGTCTGTGTCTGTCTGACCGTTGACCAAACATCCAACAGTGATGCTTTCGTACAGGCGCAGTACAGGCGTGAGCTCTGAGTTCATAGTCTGGTGATTGAACCGAGATTGTTATAAACTGATTAGCCTTTTCATTTGTGTTTGCAGACACGGAAGGGAAGAAAGAGTTCACCATGATCAAGTTCTTCTCATCCAGGGTGAGTGGTTTAAGCTGCACAATAGACTGTAATTCTTGATTTTTCTAACATAATTCCGAGTTAAAAATGGACTTTTTCTGTCTCGTTGTCTTCCCAACAGAACACCAGTATGTAACACATTTTAAACGTAATTCTGAGGTTAAAGTGGAGTTTGCTGTTTTCTCCCCAACAGAACACCATTTCGTCGCAGGTGATGATGTCAGGGTTCCCCGGAACCAAGGACATGACCTTGGGGTCCATCCGGGTGTACGGCGTGTCACAGGAGCCGCACACTGTCATGGCTAACAAGCAGGCCGTGGACTTCAGCTATGTACAGGATGCACAGGTCAGGTCACTAAGGGTCACAGGTTAGGGGTTACAGGTTAGGGGTTACAGGTTAGGGGTTACAGGTTAGGGGTTAGGTACGGCGTGTCACAGGAGCCGCACACTGTTATGGCTAACAAGCAGGCTGTGGACTTCAGCTACGTACAGGATGCACAGGTCAGGTCACTAAGGGTTACAGGTTAGGGGTTACAGGTTAGGGGTTACAGGTTAGGGGTTAGGAACGGCGTGTCACAGGAGCCGCACACTGTCATGGCTAACAAGCAGGCCGTGGACTTCAGCTACGTACAGGATGCACAGGTCAGGTCACTAAGGGTATACAGGTTAGGGGTTACAGGTTAGGGGTTACAGGTTAGGGGTTACAGGTTAGGGGTTAGGTACGGCGTGTCACAGGAGCCGCACACTGTCGTGGCTAACAAGCAGGCTGTGGACTTCAGCTACGTACAGGATGCACAGGTCAGGTCACTAAGAGTCATAGGTTAGGGTTTACAGGTTAGGGTTTACAGGTTAGGGGTTAGGTACGGCGTGTCACAGGAGCCGCACACTGTCGTGGCTAACAAGCAGGCTGTGGACTTCAGCTACGTACAGGATGCACAGGTCAGGTCACTAAGGGTTACAGGTTAGGGGTTACAGGTTAGGGGTTACAGGTTAGGGGTTACAGGTTGGGGTTTTGGGTCAGGTCACTTACATGCCGCAAAGGTTGAGCTAAGGGTCAGAGAATCAGATATCTGCATGGCACGCAACATCATCTCGTGGTTGTGAAAGTCTCACAATTATTATATATAATAATATACAAGTAACACAGTTGCTTAAAGCAATGAGGTCCCTTTCAAATCTCCTTGCTTAAAGTCAAGTTGTAATGATAAGAAAGAAATCACAAACTTTCCTGTATGTTTTTCTGCAGATGCTGAGTCTGAACAACCTGACTTTGCCGCTATCCCAGCCTATCCAAGCCTTCTGGGCCTGACAACATGCCTCACCCTGCACAGTCATAGATTCCTGGGCCTGACAACATGCCTCACCGACTCACTGTTTCTGGGCCTGACAACATGCCTCACCAACTCACAATTATAGATTCCTGGGCCTGACAACATGCCTCACCGACTCACTGTTTCTGGGCCTGACAACATGCCTCACCGCCTCACAGTCATAGATTCCTGGGCCTGACAACATGCCTCACTGCCTCACAGTCATAGATTTCTGGGCCTGACAACATGCCTCGCCGCCTCACTGTTTCTGGGCCTGACAACATGCCTCGCCGCCTCACAGTCATAGATTCCTGGGCCTGACAACATGCCTCACCCTGCACAGTCATAGATTTCTGGGCCTGACAACATGCCTCACCAACTCAGTCATAGATTCCTGGGCCTGACAACATGCCTCACGAACTCAGTCATAGATTCCTGGGCCTGACAACATGCCTCACCGCCTCACAGTCATAGATTTCTGGGCCTGACATGCCTCACCGACTCACCCTGCACAGTCATTATACTGGAAAGTTTTGTCTGGGAATTTAGGTGCATCCACAGAAAAAGGTTCGGGTACACAACAGAAGGTAAAGTACAGTCATGTGGAATGGGAAAAAACATCTGCAAGCCTTACACTGCTCTTTTCAACTAGAATCTAAAATTCTATAGATATTCTATATTCTATGGTAGCTTTTTTTGCTGACTCTTGGATGTGGAGAATATGCTGCATACACACTTAACTGTACCATTCACACCTTATGTAAAAAAATGTACATAACAAGACACAATATCTAAGTGCATCCGTAGTCAAACATTAGGCGCACAGCTCAAAATCTATGTGCAGAATGATGTAACCGGTATTTCCAGCCATGACTGATGAACTATGGACTGGTTTATAGAAAGGTGACTTTAAGCTGAAGTGCAATTGACTTTAAAACTTACTGCAGATGAAAATAGACTTTGAGGTACATAAAAGGATCTTACTGATCACTATTTTCATAGATTTAGTTTGTATGGAGTAAATATCAGGAAGAGTGTACATGTGTACATTTGTGAATTATGAAATTGTGGTTGTACAAAAGTCGTGTCCACCAGAAACATTTGTAGGCAGTGTTGGATGAGAAGTGAATCCATATTGCCAAAGTACTGTGACACCATAGCCTGTGTATACACAAGCTCAACCTAGGGCGGCGGCCGCCAGGAGCGCGATTTAGTCAGGCTATGTGACACCATAACTGATATATTAATAAGTGTTAGTAATTTTATTTTGCCTTCAGGTTCCCTTTCTTGATCTTTGATGGATTATTTCATTGGATTGCTTCAAAAGCATTCAGCTTTATATAATTATAAAGATGTATGATAATCATTGTGCTTTCAGCTTTATAAAGATGCAGGATTGTGCTTTCAGCTTTATAAAGATGTATGATTGTGCTTTCAGCTTTATAAAGATGTAGGATTGTGCTTTCAGCTTTATAAAGATGTAGGATTGTACTTTCAGCTTTATAAAGATGTAGGATTGTGCTTTCAGCTTTATAAAGATGTAGGATTGTACTTTCAGCTTTATAAAGATGTAGGATTGTGCGTTCAGCTTTATAAAGATGTAGGATTGTGCTTTCAGCTTTATAAAGATGTAGGATTGTACTTTCAGCTTTATAAAGATGTAGGATTGTACTTTCAGCTTTATAAAGATGTATGATTGTGCTTTCAGCTTTATAAAGATGTAGGATTGTGCTTTCAGCTTTATAAAGATGCAGGATTGTACTTTCAGCTTTATAAAGATGTAGGATTGTGCTTTCAGCTTTATAAAGATGTAGGATTGTACTTAGAATTCAAAATTGACAGCGTCTTCCTCTGGGAATAAGGAAAAATGGGTAAAAATGTTTTAAGCTTCTTTGATATTGAATGTGATAAGCCAGGGTGCTATAAGATGAGTCAAAAACGAATCAGTGATTCTAATTTGAAGAGAATTTAAAGAAAAGGAAAACGACAAAATACAGTATTTTGTCAGACTTTGTGATATTCCTAAGCTGCTGGTGGCTTATCAAAGTCAATGCCAAATACATGTAGTAACGAAGGGAAGGAACTACATGTAACAGTTCAGAGTTTTGTTTAGTCAGTCAATAGTGACACCAGTTACACTTGTTCTTGTATGTGTCGCAGCTGTGATGCAGAGCTATAGAGATTATAAAGTCTGCAATAGTTATATCCAAGTTCATCTGTGTTGGTACAAGTTTGGACAGTAGTTTCCAAGAGTTTTTCGACTGTACAACTCCAGTCTTTGTCAAGGAATGAGCAATCCACCTGACTCCGTGAGCAGTGGAGAAAGTCTGTTGCATCCCATCATCTTTGCACATGGTGTTAAAGAGGCCATCTGCATCAGGGCATTACAACCGTCACTCAACAGAGACGGAGGGCGCCACAGACTTCCTGCAATGATCCACTGCTCACCGAGTCACACATACTAGTAACGTGACATCACGGAAGTGGGGATTGCACAGTCCTTGACTGGAGTTAAACGTTACAGACAAAAATAAAGGTAAGTCCAATTTTTTTACTTAGAAATTGCAGCTCAAACTTGTGTCATTATAAGTTAGACCCAAGATTTTGTTCTGTCCATCAAAGCGTTTGTTGATATTTCATATTGTATGTATAGGAATAATTTGACTTGAGTTTTCTGGGTGGATTTGAGATTCTTGCTGTAATGTTGCAATGATAAATACAGTCTTTACGTGCAGGGAAGGCTGCCGAGTCATCATGATTTTACTTACAGTGTTCATATACTTCACATTCACTATCGGCGTAATCCTTCACTAAGCCTGGTAAAGAACAACAATTACATTCAGATTTCATACAGTTACCACAACGGTTATCATCCAATATTTATGATACACTATATATATTTTAATTCACTTACATCATTGGCCGTAGACATCAATGTTATTAAAATCATAATTGAAATTATTGCATTTTTTACTGAAATTGTGACCACAAAAGTAGAAGGAGACAATTTCGCAGAAACCGGCTTTAAAAGAGCCCCCAGATAGTTACTGAACCGTCCCCGACAGTGGGTTTGCGCCCCTGTTGAATGGAAATGGAGCGTCCCCCTTTCTCAGAGTGGCGAGAGACCGACCATTCTAAACTGGGGGTGGACGGGTGGATGGATGGATGGGTTCACTCTACCGACACGAAATGAACTGTAACGTGGTCATCAGAGGTCCGGGAACAAATGAGCCTAAACAGACGACGATTGTTTTTAAAGTGTCTATAAAATGCTCTGTTCTAAATAGTTTTAAAATATCTTCTCACCCCACACCAACGAAAAATAGAACAGGCCATAATGCTAAAACATTAACAGACTGCCGGGTGGGGGTGTACTGTTTCTCCTTTCCTTTTTCCATTATTGACCGACAAAGATATGAAAAGACTATCTCCAAAGTATGTAATGATATATAATTTGTGTATGCATTTCAAGTCAAATATCCTGAAAATACCGCCAAATGATAAGAACGTGAAAACATTGCCTATTTGATATCACCTCAATAGCAAAATGTAATAGTCCAAATTCCGAGGCACCAATCATGATCCACGTTCTATTGCCAGAAAAGTTCCCGCCAGAAAAACTTCACATTCCGGAGGTGACAGCCGCCGCTAGCCGTGCATCAGAATTGAGGTAAGAATTTATAATTTTCTGCCGTAGAATTTCATGGTTTACCCATGTATTACCTGGTATAGAGTACATACAGCAATCTGTTGTGTGTCCTGGCATATTTTCGCTCATTATTAAGACATTTCTGACAGGAACTTTGACCTCAGTGACAGGAATGTCTAAATTTTTCTGTCAGAAATTTAATTTTCATGAATTGGTACTTATTTTACAAAGACGTTGGTTATTGCGGTCAAAGCATCGTGAAGGTGGAACTTTTCTCTGTATTCCTTCACATTTCCTGTCAGAAATCTTTGAAATGAAAGCCCGGGTCCATCAGCATATAGTTGCATACCGCTAAAATGAGTTAGATATTGTCTGTCAAAATTCGAAGAAGAATTAATTTTCCACCGAATGTTTACCTCAGAATCTTAAGATAAAATGTTGTGACATCTAGTAGTATCACTTTCAGCTTAGTTTTAGCAGATTTTATCGGGAAAATTTGGGAAATGTTGAGTAGCGGTCTCACGTAGGAGGTTTCCCGGTGAAACGGGCGCGTTGCTCCGTGTGTTGGCAAAGCATGGTGCGGTTTCCCGGTGAAACAGGCGGGGTGTCCCGTGTGTTGGCACTACCTGCTTAGAAGTAGCCACATGTATATCGTTGGTCAAAATTTCGAGACAAATTAATTTCTCCCCTCAAGTTTACCTCAGAATCACCAGACAAAATGTTGTGACATCTAATAGTGGTACTTTTAGATATTTTTCCTCAGAATTTATCGAGAAAATGTTGAAAAATGACGGCGGCTGACCGTCTGTCTGAGCTGTCAATCATCGCTCGTGTCAGCACGTGTTGTGTACATGTTGTGTCAGAAGTTGCATTTAATTGTTATGTTCTCATCAATTTTACCCCACAATTAGGAGATAAAATGTTGTTACATCTAGTAGTACCACTTTCATGTTTATTTTTGTATTTTTTATCGGGAAAATGTTGAAATATTGAGTAGCGGTCGGTCTCACGTGTGGGGCCCGGTGAAAAAGGTGCGGGGTCCCGTGTACGTGTGTAGCCAGACCCGGTACGGGCCGAGGGTTGGGGACCAGTTACGCTTGAAGAAGGCTTGTCAAACAGGTTAGTATAATACTTTGGTTTATTGCAATGCCTTAAATTCACATTTAAAATATACTAATGTTTTTCCTCCTTTTTTTTACAGATCATCATTTTGGCCGATGTCACGGTTTCCAGTTTACTTTGAAGCAAGCAAGCGCAAGAAAAGAAGACAGCTTGTCAAACAGGTTAGTGTGGTTTCTTGAAATATTGTAAATTCCCATTTGAAGTACGCACCAGGCATATTTGGGCTGTTGAGAGACTATTCTGACCTAAAGCTGAGAAAACTTATTCCCTCTCCAATCTTGAACAAAATATGAACAGAATAAATTCAAATTCATGCTGTTTCTCAATGACTTCTATAGATGCCATTGCTGTATAATCATGCAGCTTAGAATGTTTCACTATTTGGCAACCAGTCTTTTGTAACAATACAAACTTTTTACTTGTTCAATTGTTTCATACTTAAGTGATTACCAGACACTTTTTTGAGTGTTAAAAATCTGTGTACTTTAATTGGGAATTTACAGTCACTAAGTTAAACGTAGGGAACATTTTGGACATATTAAGTGCCTTGTGTTGATCTTTGATAACATTGACTAAAAGTACAGGGGTTCTAGCATAGCATTGCAATATGTAGATCTGTAAGACACACACACTTGATCCAAGATTGCTGCAGTCAGAGAGATCTGCAGATGAATATTTATTGATGTTTTGGAAGTCAGGCATCAAAAGCTGTATTAGACTTAAATTGCAGTCGACTTTCCTAGTCCATTTTGTAAGTGATAAAATGGAAATGCAACGATGGAACTATATATATATATATATATATATATATATATATATATATATATATATATATATATATAATGCACCAGTCTTGCAATGTACGTACGAGATGTTTTTATTTGTCTGTAAGTGAAAGTTAAAGTAGCTAGGTAAAGTCCAGAAGACGACACCAGAAGGCACCACAGCGGATACACACTATTAGTGTTTTTGGATAAAGATTATAAATAGATACTGAAAAATTCCTGAATAAAGTTTGCGGGACTTCAACTTTACGTAAGGAAAAGTGGAGTCCCCCTTTAGGCTTTCTACAACTTGTACAAGTCACGTTAACTGGAGTAGAGCGGGGACATAGTTGTCAAAATGTAATTACTTTAACTTTCAAGTACTAAATTGAAAGTTTAAGTATTTTTTTGTTTTTATAAAAAAATATACTAGAGCTTTTAGATCCTTTTTATATATCAATGGTAATTTTTAGAAAAGTAATCTGGTAGTTCATGGTATTTTTAGTTTCCAACATTTGCATAGTCAAAAGGCACACCAAACTTTTAGCTCGTGCCAGGCCAAAGGACTTCACTGAGTCAGACATTGTAAGTTCTGTTGAAAAGAGAAGTTCTTTAGCCTGGCCTTATGATCAGCAAGAGGCCTCCTGTTCTTTATGTACCTAGATACCCAGGTGAGCAGCTTTGTTATTTGTTGTACTAACCTGCATTCACCATCACCAACCTTGCTGTATCCTTGGGGGGTTAGGGTTCAAGTCAGTGGCAAGGGAATGTCCATTATGGCTTAGGGGCTGGACATTCACTACCTCCCTCACTGCCAGGCCTTAAAACCTGGTAGCTGCTTGGCTTGGACCAAATCCTAGATGTAGCTGTAGTTGTAGTACTAACATTATAGCTAACATTATGTATAGGTAAGCCATTGAGAAACTGCATGCTGTATTAACATGTGCTTTTTCTCCTCATGCCAATAGCCAAAAAAGCTCTTGCATTTATACCCACCCCTCTGCATGACAGCAGCTTTGCAGCCGAGGCACGCTGCGTGGCAGCAGCTCTAGGGTTAGGGGTTAGGGTTAGGGTTAGGGTTAGGGTTAGGGTTAGGGTTAGGGTAAATAGGGTTAGGGTTAGGGTTAGGGTTAGGTATACACGATTTGAACGTTTTAAGATTAGATTCGGTAGGTGGAAGGATACATAACCGTATCACCATTCTTTTTGGACTAATCACGTGGAAGGATACATATCACGTCTCTTTTGGACCAATCACAGGCGCACCAATTTCTGTTGAGTAATGATCAGTAGTGCGACATGTGCGAAGAGTGTAGAATATTTTCCCAGAGCTCTGACTCGTGTGCGTGGTTTTTCAAAATGTCAGGTTTTTAGTCCTAAAGTTCCTTCCGGTCGATTCCGAAACCTTACTACGAGTGTAGATGTAGGTCTAAGGATCACGGAGATATGTTGTTTGACGATTTTCGTCCAGGTTGAAGCGAGTCACGACTACCTTTCCGACGCGTACCGTTCTGTTCCCTCCCTTTGTCTCCATTGTTTGTCCGCCATAATTTTACCGTGAGGCTAGCCACCTTCACCTTCTGGCGCCAGGAACCACGTGATGGCAGGGTCGGTTACTTTATTAATTTCTATACTGGTTTCCTCTTTAGGCTGATAAAAGCTACATATCTGTATTTTTAGTCTCAGATTCGTATTTTATAGAGCATTTTGTTGTGCCGTACCCCCTTATTGTGTTCCTCTGGGACCGCCAACGTGTGGGGAGCATTTCTCATGTTTTGTGGGACATTTGGTCCTGTCCCAGGGTTTTGGGACATTTGGCCCGAATGGGATCGGCACTTGAGTGGTGGAATTCGTCTTTTCTAA
>NW_017803998.1:2837168-2856552 GCF_001625305.1 Branchiostoma belcheri | reverse complement strand
GTTTTGAAGCTTTGTGGATTGTAATCGGACGGAAAGCAGCTGTTTGGAAGAGAGTTCCATAATTTTGCAGTCCGGGGAAAGAAGCTGTTGTTGTAAAATGACTTGGAGACAGGTATGTTGACGGTGTATTGATGAGAGCTGGAAGAGAACCTAGTGGCACGCTGAAAGGTTCTGAGCGGCGGAACAAGAATGTCTTTAATTAATTATCTTCGTGACGTATATGATAGGCTGTTTTGAACGTAAGAAGATGGGCTTTGGAAAAGAGATGAAGGAAAGAAAACGTTAACATTTGTGCCAGCAGACAGAAAAAACTACAATTCTTCATTCAGCTCAATTCCTTTTTGTCATCTTTGGTAACTTGAATTCAGAATTCCCTGTTTCAGATAATCTTTTAATTTTACAAGCTAAAAGATGCATCTATAAATGTATAAAGGTCAACCATATGTTACTTTTTAATCTTTTCTTAATTGTGTAAGCCTCTTTCATATAGTAGAATATTCTACAGCTATAAGGAGGGGAAATATGCATAAGCATCGGGGCAAGTAGGGTATCTTTTTCATTTCAAGCATTATGATTTGAATTGTTATTGTATAATGGATATTTGTATAATGGATATCAGTATTTTGATTTATGATACAAAAACATTTATGTTGAGTGTAACAGTGTTTTTGATATTCATTATGATTCGGGAGGTCATACTGACGTTAGCGCTTGTAGAATTGGTACATAAGACTTTCTCTGCTTAGCACACAACACTAATGAGAAAGAGTGCCAGTATACCAGTTATCTAGCCGCCTGCTGTGGTGCTAAATTGGAAAAGCTTGTGGTCGACTGTCGAAAATTACCTGCTGAGTTGGCCGTATTGAGCATATACAGTAGCTGTACATGTGGTGATTATATGCCTTCATCAGAAAGGGAAAACATGAATAGATGGTGTATTATATGTTTATCTGTGTTTGCATGTGTTCCCAGCACTCTAGTTTACATATGGGAAATGCGAAGGTAACTAAAGGAAGATAGCTAACAAACCTAAGAAACAACAATGTTAGACATCCAGGTAATAAGATAAGCAAAACAGTTACTCATTCCAAGCAACTAGATATGATCATGATAGTTCTCAATAGTTTGTGTTTATAAACCTGTCACTGACGAAAGGTAGCGGATGCTAGCTGAAACGTCTGACAGTTTCCAAAAGCATATCCAGCTGCTTGGGTAACTTTTTTCTTGTGAGTAAAGCGTTCTCTCTTCCTAAGACTTGAAATGATCCTTCGTACATTTTGCAAAAAGACTTCACAATAAACCAGTATCATGTTTTCTTTACGGGCCATTCTATGGCACTGTAATTTTCCTATTTTAAACACTACTGTATTAGTTACCTTTAACTTGTAGGATGCCTTTAGGATTAAATATATTTGGCAATGTAACCATCTGTACATACTACATGGTATCGATGCATACCGACCGTATGATGTTGTTCCCTGCGCAGGTAAGGCCATGTTGATTTGATTATATGGATGACGTCGGCGTGCGCAGGAATTTTCGTCAGTTTCCAGAAAAATATTTTCAAAATTGTTCAAAGCAACTGCAAAATTAGCAAATACATGCCGTAAGTTGAAAAAAAAATGTAAAATGACACTAATGTCGTAGAATGCCATAGCCTGGAATCCATCCGTGAACGCTTTATCTCCGCTCCTTTCCCTCGCTCTGCCTTTTTTATTTATATGCCGTTTGTTTTGTGGCTATTTTCATTCGCGCAAAAATCCACTTACCTGCTTGGCGATTAAGCACATGTAGTTCTACATGTATGTATACAGTTTACAGTCTAAACTTCAAAGCTACATATATGTATACAGTTTAGAGTCTAAACTTAAAAGCTACTCACCGACCATGACGACTATAAAGGTGTACAGAAGCGCAGTAGAGACGGCCATCGTGACGGGAGAGTGGTTCTCCACAGCACGGACGGAGAATTCTGCAAGCTACGGTTCTGGGCACAACTCACTTACTGCTGAATCCAATTATGAACACCAGCCAATCACAGCCCTCCAAATTGTGAAGCTACAAACATTTGAAAACGCGTTGTGCCTGGAAACGCCCACGTCAGATCTGGACATCAGAGACCTGCCATCCTTACCAGTCAATCAATTAATGTATCAGCCAATCAGTTGCAAGATATTCTCCAATGTATCTAAGAAGAGAGAAAATACGGCTCTGGGCTTAACTCATTTATGACCGCGAAATCTACTTGTCAGGTTAAAAATACTAGCCGTTGCCATCCGAATGTTCCAGAAGTGCTTTATTTCAGTAATAAAGAATAAAGAATAAAGAATAAAGAATAAAGTACTTCATGGCTCGACATTTACAACGGTGAAATAAGGATGATTATCATCATCGATATTTATCGTGGTATGAAATATGAATGAATACTTATGAACAGTTATACGGTTCGTTACCAAATGTATCTACAGTAGTTAAATGTCGACGACTAAGCTTGGCCGGTCATGTTGTACGTAGTGAAGAACCAGCCAGTAGGCTTCTACTCTGGAATCCTGATACCGGTACGAGAAGAGTTGGACGCCCAAACATGACACTTAAGAAACTTATTGAAACTGAAACAGGCTTGGAGGGCCAGGAACTGATCTCTGTGATGAATGACAAACAGTTTTGGCGAGCTAACATTGTATGCTCCACCTCTATTATGGAGGATGAAAGATGATGATGATGAAATATGAATGCTTGGTAAGCAATGGTTGAAGTAGTTCCTAATTCTACAAATGCAACTGCAGAACAATATGACAATATTGACTGCCGTTGACATTTGCAGTGATAAAAGACACATGATTATCATCATCTTTCATTGTATAAAGAATAAGCAAACTTCGTACGTTCTGAATGCAGTCCTAATAAAACAACCGACATCTGAGATTGGTATGGACGGATGAAAGACTAAAATGATTGTTACCCTCTCTCCATTGCATCAATGGTACCAAAAACAACTTAATGAGCAGTATTTGAAAGTGGAAAGCCAACTTCGCGGCCCTTTGTATTTCAAAACTGGCTGGAAGCGTTTGCCAGTGGTCTGAATTATCTTCGAATTCGCAGCCCTTTGAAAACTCTTTACACCTGGAAGCGTCCACGTCAGAACTGAACATCAAACACCTGCGATCCTCACCCACACGGTTCAATTGAAAGGCCTGCTCCAATGTACACTTAAAAATAAAACAGCTATGTCTTAAATTTTCTGCGTGATGTGTATGATATAGTTTTGAACGTCGTAAGACGACGGGCTTATGAAATAGGTGAAGGAAATCAATTTTGTGAACAACAATAAGGCCACAGCAAGTAAATTTTATGGATGACATCCTCTGCAGACTCCAAATCTAATGCTAGCGGGCGAAAAAAACAAGGCGGGCCGAAAAAACAAGGTTCCTACATTTTCAAATTTTGACTCAATCATTGTACAAATGATTTTGATTTAGTGGGAACATCACATACACACAGCCAACATCACATATTACTGCATCAAAGAAAAGCACAAACATTAAATCAGAGCCTTTTATTTTCTTGTCTCCTCTTTTCATACTTATCTGCCGCCTACGTTCCGGCATGGCAACAGACATCTTTGCCCATTTTCGGCATGTTGACCACTTTTAGAGAGCAACAAAATTTCTTGTTGTTTTTTTCAAAATCAAGCGAAAATTAATACGCGCTCTGATGTCATTCATAAGAATTACATGCAGTGGCCTAATTGCCAACCCAAGAGGACGTCCCCAAACTGAATCTAGGTGGAAAATAGACGTACACAAGGACACAAGACTGAGGTCTGATTGAGATTCAAACTCAGAATTAATGTATTTGCAATCCAAGATAGAGGAGGTCTCTAACCAAGGCTAGGTTCTCATTTTCACCCGACTCAAGTGAGAAAATAAGTATATAAAGTGCATTTCCCTTGAGCACACAACATTTGGGTCGAGTGAGCTCGAGGAAATAGGTGTTAGGTACCTTTCCCTTACAACACTGGGGCCTGTCAGGGATTCAAACCCAGAACCTACGGATTCTGAGTTGAACAACCCTAACCACAAAACCACCTGCCACCTGTGTTTTGTAACGTCCATACGGAAAATACCTGAGACTTAGCTTTATTCAGGAAATCCAGGGCACCCGGTAGCCGAAAAACGGAGATATATACCGCCTATATAGGGGCTTTCCATTGAAGTCATAATAGTAATCAAGGTTTGTCCCTGAATGCTTAGCGACCTGCTTGATATGGATAAATGGAGTACAGCAACAGCAGGTTGGCGTGTTTAACAGACTTACACTGTGATCTAACTTGGTCATAGAAGAACTTTATTGCACGACAATTGCACATGGTACAATGTATGGCAAACTACATAAAGAGAGTAACAACAATAAAATAAGTGTGTTGAATAAGACCTAATGTCGACTAAAACCTAACATATCTATATCATAATCATTTAAATAATAAGGGATATCACAAGTCTTTGATAAAGTGTTACAATCGAGTGGTCATATGAGAAGCCTGTGTTTACCAGAAGGTGTGGGGAGACTAACTTTTAATCATTATATGGTTTAATGGGGCATTATGTAGCATTTTTGCATCAGAATATTGAAATATTCATTTCCAAAAACATCTTGGTGTGATTGTAATTTACTTCGATTTTTCATGTATATTTGTGCAATTATCTCACATTTCTGACTTTTATGGTTGGCACTAAAACAGCCCACACGAGGCACACTCAGTTTGTGGTGCCACCACAAACTACACAAATGTAAACAAACATGGCTGACAGCTGTGTTTCCAACTTTGAAACACACCCGTAAGGCGTCATATGTTGTCACCTCCACTTCCCGAATGACACTTTCCAATAGAGTAGGGTTGATTCAACTTACATTGTAAGAAATGAGCAGAAAATTGTCTTTTTGTATTGTCCTAATGTTACAGAATGCAGCTTTAAGATTTAAGATCCACTATGTCATTTTCACTGAGACTAAGACTCTATAGCCAAATTGTACACAAGTTATTGCTGGTAAATAACCAACTTAGGTGTTACTTTGGTGCTTTTTAGGTCAATTACGTACATGAAGAAAATAGCAATTTGACGGGCTAGAGATCTCTCAACCACATTTGCATTGATGTGGTTCTCCGTTGATATCACTGATTTAATTGGGACATCTGTCGTTTTTAGACTCATCTTAAACTAGGTTAGCGTCTCCATCATTCTATCAAAGTCCTCCTACAGCTACCCTGTGTGCCAAACTAGTATCGGGTCGTTAGCCGTTTTCCTTCGGCAGCCAAGAGCCCTTCCCCCGCCTATCTAAATTACCGCCACGGAGGAGTTGAGCCCAGGAGAATTTGTCCGGCCCTAGAACTAGTTTGGCACCCAGGGTATCCTACAGCAACAGTTTCTTTCCCCGTGCTGCAAATTATAGAACTCCCTCCCGAACACAAGCTTCCCTCTCGAATACATCCTCAAGTTTCAAAAATAAACATTCACCGCCATCTTTAGGCATAGTCACATATCTGTCGTGCCTACCCAGTGCCTACAAGTGGTCAATTTGATTTGCATTAAGCTGTACCGGTAAAAAAAAAACACCACTGTGTACGGATCATAATTTTCAGTCCTAAATGCACAATGTGGCGCGTCGGTGGCGCAGGGGCTCGAGCTTGGTCTCGGAACCAATAGGTCCCGGGTTCGATACTCACCGTGGCTCGACATTGTGCCCTTAAGAAAGGCACCTTACACGACTTTCCTCCCTGTACTATGGAGTGACACTCTTCGGCTAATCTTTTATTGAGTGCCCAAAGCACACTACGGGTTTGGTGCGCTAATGTGCCAACCTTTGTACATTTGCCACCGAAAGCCATTAAATGTATTTTCTATTTAAATGCGGAATTATATTCATGCGTGTTCACATCTCTATGTGCAAACTAAAATTAGCTTACAGTTTTTCAGTTCACAAGGACAACCGCTCTTAAAATTGTTACGCTGTTGAGGAAAATTGGCTAATAAAATTCCCGATCTGCAGTCCTTACTTGTATCGATAATAGGCCTCATTCTATGTCGTAATGCAATTATAGCGTTTTCTGACGAGTCATTCATATCTCAAATTATCTAGAGAATACGTGTGATTAGATTAACATCTTTCATGAAACCGCAAGACTTTATATCATCAATGACCATACGCTTGGTTAATGGATAATGGTTTAGACTCTCAATGCGTCCATTCCTGTTCCAATTCTATGGCCCTACAGTCCGGTCTTACGCAGCTTTACGTAACATACGAAACTGGTATTTTATGAATGCGGTTTACCGGTTATGCGGAAGAAACCAATGGATCATTTCTTGGAGGAAATAATTCTGAACAAAAAACTGTATATGGGATGGAACGCTATCATTTTACCTTTAGCTATAACTATATTTGAGTTGGTAGAATACACTGAAAAAAAAAACAGTATTTTTCATGTCAAAAATAGTACTCAAAATTGGAAATCTCTGTGGATATAGTCCATGGCGGGATATTGTTTGTCCAATACCAAGCCATCCACAGCGAGTGCCGGTGCGGTAACAAAACTTAGCTTTCAGCACCAAGGACAGTACTAGAAATACCCCCATCAAACTCCTTTCAAGCCGTACCCGGAAATTCAAGCCGTACCCGCTCAAAAATTCTGGCCGTACCCGGAAATTCGTGCCGTACCCGCGAAAATTTCAAGCCGTACCCGGTAATTCGTGCCGTACCCGCGAAAAATAGGTGGCCAGGAATATTTACCATGTACCAGAGCATAGGCTATATGAGGTTGTGTATCGTTGCCGTACAGGGTATTTAGACACGACTTCCGAGTGACTACGCACCGGGGCTGAGCGATATCCGCCATTATATTGGGTACGGCGAAAAAGTACAGGGTACGGGACGAATTACCGGGTACGGCTTGAAATTTTGAGCGGGTACGGCACGAATTTCCGGGTACGGCTTGAAAGGAGTTTGATGGGGGTGTAGAAACGATCGGCCGTCAGACAAGAGATGTCCGAAAATGCTTCCAAAGCCGACGCTGTGTGCGGCTGTACGTGTGATGGTGTCGTCTGACATTTGACAGACTCTAAAGCACTTACTAGTGTATAAGATGTCCTATATAATGATCTATAATGTGACATATGCTGATTTCATATTTATAGACTTAAGAGTCTGCAAACTCTTGCCGTTCTGTGCTTTTCTTAATCGATGTTTAAAAAAACGTCGTAACCTATTCCAAGTATTCCTTTTCGCCGTACCGCAGGTGGTAACGACTGTCATTAAGGTCTACACGGGGATCCTAGCAACGCTTAACGGTTGATAAAGGAGGTCCCACAACGTTAAGTAGCAAATTTAGGAAGACGGCAAAGCTTAACGCTGTAAATTGTTATTCTGCACGTTCCTATAATTAAATTAAACGCACTGCGCTAGAATTGGGGGTCTTATTTGTTACAAGTAGGACGCGCAAGATACAAACCCGGAGGTTCCATTGTGACTTCCGGGCTATCTGAACTGGCATTCGACTACCCAATATCAAACAAGGACCAAATACTGGTGGCACCGGTAAAATATGTGTTTTATACGGTGACAATATTTTACCCACATGTGCAACCACTTGAAATAGCTTATTCTCTGCTCAAAACCGATTGTTACTACGACAACGGACCAAACAATGATATATAATACTTTGCCCACAACCCCTCGAGTAGCTTGCCTTAATTATGTTCAACACTAATTGTTCCCGTGGCAACGGGCCAAACAAGCTTTGGGGCCTTCTCTCTCTCGTTCTTTGTGGCTTAATTGGTTTAAAAAATGTCACATTGAAATTTATCATATACAAGTGAAAGGCCCGTTCCAATGACCTGGAATTTCTAATTACAGTTTCCCCAATACAGGGCATTATGGTAGGGCATTATAGGCTGCATGATTTGTTGCTTAATGAAGCAAAATAAACCCGAATTCTCTATTACAATTGTGTGTTATGATAGAAATTACATATTCACCCGTACCCGTTTAAATTGAAAGGAACATTAGTGGATTTAATTAATGTAAATCGTCACCTGATTTGAATAATTAATGGTGACATTGTATAATACCTTAGTGGTAATTGATGGACTAGTTATACTAATGACACTAGTAGGTTAGATAAGGGGAATATTATCAGACATACATTATGTAAATGTGCATATCATTTGCATAATCATGGAGAAAATGCTTCAATAGCACGTTAGATATTTGCTAGATTGTACTTTCCAGCCTTTTCGCAAGGTGTCGCTTTGCGCTCACCTGCCGATCATTCCCATGATGCCCAGCGCCGCATAGTTTCTCGTAAATTCAAAATGGCGGATTTGAGAGCTTCAGTGCCAGAGTACGACAAAGAAGACGGCGAATATAAAGTCAAAGTCATCTGTCTGGGCGACAGCGCCGTAGGCAAGTCCAAGTAAGTCCCAGAGATCATGTTTGTGAAGTTTGAAGCTCGAATTCTCCTTAGAACGGGTGTAGTCGACCTCTTAAATGGCATGTTTCCGCCTTCTTACAAGGCACGGTTTGAAACACCGGCTTTCCGACATGTGCAAATCTCCGAGGCTTCATGACAGATATTTTGGAACGAAAATCTTTAAAATAGCAGAAAATTTGACTTAATTTACCAACCTATACCTACTATGGTTTGTTCTTGTAAAGAACATAACGTAAACACTATCCAGTTGTGTTTTGACCACCTGATCGAATAAATTATGTTTATGAAATACTAATCAAAGACAAATATTTACAAATAGAAGTAACGGTACTTAGTGTAGAATTATTTGCAATATTGTATGACCAGTATTGAAGCGAGAAAGGTACATAAACTTTTGTGCCCAAATATCTGCATTTGAACTGAAAAATTTGGCAAATTATAAATAATATGAAATAGAATGATTTTTATTCTTTGAAAAACATCATTGAAAAAATGCTATAATTTCAATCTTTGAAGATCAGAATCTCTTAAAAGCTGAGGTTTAAGTAGTCTCATATTCCTTTGGGTGACCATATGGATCAAATTCTGTTTCAAATTCATTTTCCACTTTCAGAAATAGCTCCCAAGGGTAAGATCATGTATGTAGACAGAGTGACTGAAAGGGCAAGTGTGCCATAATTGTTTCTTTTGTATAACTGGTAAACTGCCTCAAGGCATAACACAACAGTTTTGTGCAATAAGTACATGTTAGATCGGACTGTAAGGTTTGATCCACGCACACCTGGCAATTTTTTGGATAAGTATGGTGGGATTTTAACGTGCTTGAGGTGTGAATTTCTCAAACACAGGACCTCCAGCTTTACGTCATATCCAAGAGGACGTCCTCAACCAAATTTCAGTGAGAAAATAGGTGTAATAAAACTGTAAAGTACCTTTCCCAACGACACAACATTTGATTTTCAACCAGATCTGGCAGGGGCTGTAATCTAAGTTATAAACTCAGGCCATAACATTGGGGCCTGCTATGGATTTGAACCTAGAACCTTTACATTCTTTGAAGTCAGTGTAATTTCAACCCAAGAGGAGGTCACTAACTGAAGCTAGGTACCAGTACTCATTTTCACCTGATTTGACATTTTTAGTGAATACGTGTAAAGTGCCTTCCTCAAGGGCACAACATTTAGGCCTGCGCTGGATTCGAACCCTAAACCTTTGGATTCTAAGGCAGTGGTATTGCCAACCCAAGGGGATGTCCCGAACCGAAGCTTGGTACTCATTTTGTCAAGTAAGCAAATAGGAATAAAATTAGCCAAGTGAAAAAATAGGAGTAAAATTAGCATAGCCTTAACCACAGCTATGTTCTCATTTTGACCTGAGTTATAACTAGATGTAATGTACATGTGCCTTTTCCAAGGTCACAACATTGGGGTCTGCTATAGGATCATGTCAAACCTGAAACCTTTAGAAATTAGATTCTAACTGAATCTATGCCTGCCTCTCTCTAATAGATAAAACCAGAAAAATGGCAACTTGTTTCAAAGACACTTGCTGCAACAACAGACTGTTGGTCTTTTATTTATTCCAAGTTTATTATTAACAAGAGTACAGTCAGCTGGTATCAATATGACCCCAGCAAGGTTACTAGTATACAGCCCTGACAGCTGTTTGAAACAGGTGCATCTGACAGGTGTTTCCACCTGCACAACCAACAGGTGATCTGTAGTGCAACCAACATTTTGGTTGTGCAACCCTCATGCTAGATACATGCCAAAAAACATCTATAGAACACCCGTTTGGTGAGATTGTAACTTTTTAAAATAATATCTATGAACAAGGCTAATATTTTGCTGAGCTAATAAATATTCATGAGGCACCACATGAATATTCATTAGCTCTATACATTGCAGTATATCACTAAATCAATGTACAAGCTATAAAAGTATAAGAGTTAGTAAATGGCTGGTTATTCTAAGTGGAAAATAGTTACTCCCAAGAAGGTTTCAAATTCTGTATCAAAAATTGCACTAAAGGTATTGTATTGTAAACAGAGTATCCATTGTGTTGTTTCTATGTCATCATTAGTTTCAAATTTGGTCCCTTGACTCTTTGCCAAATGCCGCATTTGTTATTTTAGTTTTTGGTTTGTATTTCTTTGCTTCTTCTAGAAAAAATATGCTTGAAGAGGGAGAAAAAACATGTTACCAAAGCCCAATACTCGGAAAGAGTTGAGGTTTGAATTTTTCATTCAGAAATTTGGTTGTCAGTACTAGTATGTTTGTCACAAAGTACTGTAAGTCATTACTTTCATGGTACTTTTATGCTCATGTTTTTGAAGTTCACTTCTGTACTGTGAACTTATTATTACCAAATTATCAAATCATTTGCCTTTTGCCCCCCCTCCCTTCTGCTACCTTGAAGATTAACTTTTGTGAACATGTCCATTTTCCTCAGACTGTGAAATTTTGCTTCATGAATTACAGTAAAAAAAACGTTAATAATTTCATAGTAACCACCCATGAAAGTCTTTCTTTTTGGCCGTTGGGCTTGTTTGAAAATGGCTGTTTATAAAACCAATGCCCAGTTGTGTAAACAAGTCGTTCTATGGTATATTTACACAAAAGCTGATAGTATTGTTGTGTTTGGACTGGATACCACTGTTATCTGTGTATCCATTAAACATACCGCTAGAATGAATGTTTGCCGTCCTAACTTTCTAATTATTTTTTATAAAGAAAGATTAGGTCGAACTTCTTGGCCATTGTACGATCAGCACTGGAGTTATACATATATATAATTATTTAGCTTTACTGGTATGTCATACCTGGGCCGTGATAACATTTGATACACGTGTTCCAGCCTATATACTAGTACAGTGTAGAAATACATACCCATATCACACGGGGTTCTAACAGTCATCATACGGGTTCCATGGAATAATTCAAACATGTTTTGCCGCTATCGAAAATTCGAATACCAGACTTAGACATTGGAATTGATGTTGTTACAATTTTTTGTTTAAGGACACCAAATTTTATCAAATTATGGCTGATTTCGCATTGAAATGTGTGTTTTCTTGGGTGAGTATGGCATAAAGAGAAAACAACATGGTGTATGATATGGAAACATTGTTTTACTTATGTTTTATTGCCTTTTACCATTTCAGATTGGTGGAGAGATTTCTCATGGATGGATAGTATCCTTTTATGACATCTAGTTGTGTAAATCATATACTGTAAAACTATGTTTTGTGAGGACTTAATTTCATGGTAGAAGGGGAAAAGAGCTGGAGCTTTTTGTGGTGTTTTAAGATTTAAGTTTGTTGTGGGAACAATTCTGTATTTCTGTAGTACAGTTACTATAGTGATACAGTGGAAACAATGTAGCTAAAAGAATATGGATGTATTATTACATGCATGAATCTCATATTGTAAAAAAAAAGCAAATAAGTAGTCCACATTTTATTAATCTGCTTATAAGGCCACACTGACTTAATTTTATGGATGACATCCGCGCGCGCATTGATTTTCGCCTGATGTCCAAAAAAAAAAAGATCACGTCTTCCGAGGCTCTGGCCTGGCTTTAGGCCTGGGTAGTCCATGGTGGTTAGGGACAGGGAAGCCGGTGGTAACTCACTCTGGATGATGGCACCCAGGCAACCAAACTCAAGAACTCAGTAAATACGTACAGTGCCGATTCAAAAATTCCGCAGAAATCCAGCATGTGCCGGCCTGTCGTATACGTCGCAATGTAATGCGCCAAATTCACAATACCAGCTTTGTATTCGTATGGTTTAGTATCATTTTTGGCCGGATTTTTCTTTTTTTCGCCCGCGCGCACTAGTTTCGGTGCCTTCAGAGGATGTCATCCATAAAATTAAGTCGGTGTGGCCTAATAGAATCATAGATTATCTGGTACAAACTGAGATGAACAGGTATACAGTTGCAACATATTCATTGATTTTCTATTTTAGACATAAAAGCTGGGGTGTTTGTGTATGAAATGCGCTTATATAACAAATGACTTTTGTAGTTGTTAAGGACTTGCCTTGGGAAACCGTTGACGACCCTTGACATAATCCTCTCAGCCAACCACAGCAACTCTCCACGTACGCACTCACGTTATTCCGGTATCAGACGGAAGTCGGCGGCAAAGACGTGTGCGTAGGTGAGTGAAATTATCGTTTTAACCTACTTCACCCGTACAGTGAAGATGTGTCATGGTTCTTGAAGTGAACAGAGGCTGGCAAAGGGGTTTTCAGTATTCACAATGTTACTTTGAGGGTATGAAGGGGTGATTTAAAACCAGTGGTAAACATACAACAGTTTTTTTTTTTCAAACATCTATATGAACATGACAACTTCCCAAAATATCATGTTGGTACAGAAATGCCTTGTTGTTGTTTACTACAATGTTTGTTTGTTTGTTTTAGATTTCTGGGACACGGCAGGGCAAGAGAGGTTCAACAACATGCACCCTTCCTACTATTACCAGGCACACTGCTGTATACTGGTGAGTCCCTACATTTCAGGGGGGGGACCGTTAATGATGATGGAGAGGTGTGCTAAATTGGTATTGATAAAGCATCATGGTACCAAGGGTATAGTTTTAGTATTTCTTCTCTTATCTTTATGTCTGGGTACAGAAGTATTGTTTTGAGTGGGCTTGTGTGTGTTTGTATGCATGCTTGTCTGCAGCAAAAACAGTTTGCAGGGAGACAGAGTATATTTGGATACAGTTGATTGACAGCCAGGTCAAGTCTGAAGGTGACAATACATACCGGATGGGAGTAAGTGGTTGGTACCTGGAGGAAATCAGGAAATGGTTGACTGTGTGTAATGTCCAATTGAATTACATCATATAATCTCCTCCACAGTCCCAACACTTTCACAAAAACCCAGAAGCACTTCTCTGAAATTTTATATTTCTTGTTACCCAATGTAAGCAATCAAGGAATATTAATGTTTCTTGCTTGTTTGTTTGTTTGTTTGTTTGTTTTTGAGTAAATAAGAATGCTGTGTACATTGCAGGTGTTTGATGTGACGAGAAAGGTTACGTACAAGAACCTGCCCAACTGGTACAAAGAGCTGCGACAGTACCGACCAGAGATACCCTGCCTCGTCTGTGCAAATAAAATAGACGGTAAGTTTTCTCACTACATCTGGGTAAGGAAGTATTGTTTTGGGTGGCTGAGTTTATGGGTTTGTCTGTCCTAATGATAGGATAATTGATTTTAGTTGCAAGATGGGTGGGATGTGATTTTGACAGTTGATTGATAGGGAGGTCACCTGAAAATGATCTAACACACAACTTCAGGAAGTGGTGTAATACCTGATTAAATCACATTATACAATCACTTCCACAGTTCCCAAAATACTACTTGAGTTCTGTGAACTCGAAGCAGTTCAACCAATGGTAGCATGGCAATTAGCAATTCAACCAATGATAGCACGGTAATTATCAATTCAACCAATGATAGCACGGCAATTATCAATTCAACCAATGATAGCACGGTATGGCAACAATGATAGCACGGTAATTAGCAATTCAACCAATGATAGCATGGCACTTAGCATTGAAACCAATTAGATAGTTAGTAGCTGTAATTAGTAGTAGTAGCTATCCCAACAAGAGGATCATTAAATATTTGCATTTTCATATGTTGATTTTGTGCTTCTTCATTTTGCTGGACTATGGAGTCAGTCTATTGTCAGCTTTGCGCTTCCTAATTCTCTAGCCTCAGCTTTAAACACACACACACAAAGCTTCCAGCGCCAAGCTTGTTTTGGCATTTCACCACAGTTTTCCCTTTGTTTTCATGTCGGACCATCTCATGCTGATTTCTTAGATGGTAAGAAGATCCCATGCACGCCCTGTCACCTTCTGTTAGAGCCTCGTCACTCCCATAGACTCCTTTCACCCATAAATTACTATACCTTAAGTTCCTGTCACACATAGCTGAATATGGCCTCCTGAACACTAGCAGAACTCCACCCAATTATGGAATAGGTTGGGAGCAAGGTCAGCTGTGGCTGGCTGGTGTTCCCCAAGGTCGGCTAATGTTTGGCAGCGCCAGCCGAATATTTCAAAATGTTTAAAACATTCAGGTATGGACAGGAGGTTTGGTCATGGTTTGCTGGTGTTCGGGAGTAGGTTAACAGTGGTCAGAACATGTGTGGGGTCAAATTTGACTCGAATGTAACTCAAATTTGATTTGATTCGCATAGAGAGATAGGCATAGCCTACATTTGTGTAAATCTGGTCAGACTGCTCCCAGACTTCAGTTGGTGGTCAGCGGAAGGTTCTGAATGTGTGACAGGGGCTTCAGTGAAAGGAGTGAAATGTGTAGTTTGTGGGGTGCTTGTGTAGTTTATGCACTGTGCAACATGCATGCATCTGTTGTTTTTTTCTAAATCCTATTCAAAACATTTTTTTACATGCCCAAATCTCTAGTAATATTTCATTGCTTTCTTTTGCTTGCCCAGAGTTTCCTTTCGAAAAGGCCCACGAGACATAACATCTTGTATTCAAAGAGAAAATGTCTTTGCATGGTTGTTTCATATATAGGACAGTCAGAAGAACTTGTATAGCCATATAGAATATATTTAACCAATGTTTAGACTGTATGTTTATGTTGATTTTACTTGTTTTTTTCAGTGGACTACAAAGTCACACAGAAAAGTTTTAACTTTGCAAAGAAGCACCAGCTACCTTTCTACTTCGTGTCAGCCTCAGATGGAACAAACGTGGTCAAGGTAAAACATGACATTTCATAGTACAGTAGCCCCACCTAGCAACTCACTTCAGAAGTGCAAGTACATAATGTGTTTTACGATGATACCTCAACAGTAAGTTTGATTCTTCATGACTTAAGAACTGTTACTCCTATTGTATTCTTGAAACCAACAAAGGTATTTCAACCCCTCCCGACTTTTCCAGATGGAACGTTCCAAAATCAGCAATGATGTCTTTGTTGTTATTTATTGTTTATTTGTTGTTGTAGATGTTCAGAGAGGCCATCAAGTCCGCGGTAGGGTACAAAGAGAACACGACAGACTTCACAGACTTGGTCATGAGAGAGTTGGAGGTAAGTCAGTTTTTATCCATCATTATGAAGAGGCAGCAGAGTAGGTTGACAGCACTTGGGTGGGGGAAAGATTGACAGGCAGGATGTCAAAAGGTCAGACACAGGAAATGTGTTGAACTTGAAGGTCCCAGAACCTGGCCGGAGACAGCAGGTATTAGAGGTAGACAATGGCGGAAAGCCAAAATATTCACCTAATTGAACCTACACAGTTTCTGTCCTAGTCCAGATTTAATTTTCTACAATCTCAATTGAAAAATAGTCAATTGAAAAAGACCCAAAATACACATGTACTTCCTATAGTAGTAGTAGTAGTAGTAGTAGTGATAGTACATGTAGTAGTTGCTGTAGTAGTAGTAGTTGTAGTAGTAGTTGTAGCAGTAGTTGTAGCAGAAGTAGTATTAGTAGTACATGTAGTAGCTGCTGTAGTAGTAGTTGTAGTAGTGGTAGTTGTTGTTGTAGTAGTACTTGTGTAGTAGTAGTAGTAGTTGTTGTTGTTGTAGTGTAGTAGTAGTAACAGTAGTAATCCTGCAGTCCTGTATCAAGTTTGAAATCTCTGTCTTCTTGCTTGTTTCATCTTTTAAGTGAGAAGTCAGTGATTAGCGTCCATACTTGAAAGTGTGTCCTTAACTTGCCTCCCCTCATCTCAGAACTTAGATGACCTGAGTTTATCGAACGACGTTGACAGTGGCGTGGACACGGCGGGAAACTCGGCAGAAACACACACAGACGAGGCGGACGAGGAACAGGCGGAGGGAGCGACGGGGACCACGTGAGAAACGCTCTGCCAACGCTGTACATAACATAACATCCTACAGACAGGACCTGTACAGTACACGGCTCAGCTCTGTTCTACAAGCTACAACAGCACCTACTTCTGGCACCATTCCACCATATCTTTACCTTCAGCCTGCTAAAGTAGCCGTCTGGCACCAAATTTGTATTGGTTATGGGTTTAAGCAGCAGGGAGAAGGTTAAGTAAACCAGTGATCCAAACTTTAGCATGCCTTTTACATTGAAAGAGTCTGTTTCGTTCAAACACATTCCTTATTTGCCTTGTATGTTTCTTTTTTTCTTTTTGCTATGATTCAGTGTGAAGACAAGTGTGTAATTGTTGAGTACCATGTTTTATGTTTCTCATAAACATCAGAAAAATGTATAATTCTGTTGGGGACAATATGACGGCCAAGAATATTTCTCAAGAATTTTGTGTACCTCAAGGATTAAATAACAGATGCTGCATTAGTAGATCTTTTTAATATTACACTTTTTTCTTGATAATAAGAGTTGACTTTAATGTGTTCTTGCTTCTTTGGGACTAACAACACATAGAAAAAGGTTGCACCAAGATTTTCAGTGAAAAACTTCTTGTCAAAGCATAGCTTACATACTGCAGTCTGCTTTTTCACCAAGTTTCTAACTGCCTCCTAAAGTACTAGTATTGAGAAGAATTGAAAATGTCTCGCTAGAATTTTAGGACAGCAAACTAAGAAACAATTGAGAATATGATGTAGAACTTTGATAAGTTTGAAATATGATCTCAATAACTAGATACAGATACATCCTACAGTGTACTGTAAATCACTTTATGTTTGCTGTCTGAGAAAATTGGACATGTTGGCAGAACTAATATGTTCACAGTGGTGACAGGTGCAGCAAAAGAAAGTCGGCAAATCATTTGTTCACGGTAATGATAAGTTCGTGGTACAGAAGTGACCGCAAAAACTGCTAATATAAAAGTAATACAAAAAAGTTGTGATTTACAGTACCTCAAGTTTGTGCAAGAGAAAAAATCTGAAATAAGTCGCTGCAGTTCTTTCTTAAATCGCTGGGTGGCCTCAGTGCAGATAGTTTTGCCAATCTTCGTAACAAGTTCCAGATATGGAATCATAGGTTAAACTTGAAGGCCCTTGTAACAACATATCTGTTTCTAAGCATTGCTTTACGATAAGTCGCTGCATTTTTTGTTCAACTCCTAGGTGGCATGAGTACATCTGAACTTGATAGTTTTTTGTGACAGATTTTTCTGAGTGCAAGACGGTTTTTTAAGCATTTGTATACAGTCCTACTTGCACTGATGAAAAGACAAACCCATTTGAAAGGCTATGTGACTTTGAAAGCTTCATAATTCTGACTTCTCTACATGTCATATTCTCTCCACGGCTCAGAATACAGGTCTTAAATTTACAGAATTTTTTTTTCAAGTAGCAGAAAGAAATTTTAACAACTTGCAATTTAGCAAATGAAAAAGAAAAAGGCTTAGTGTTATGAATCACAAAACTGAATTGAAGTATTCTGAGCCCTACTCTTTGCAACAGCCATTTTCATGCACTGTTATAAGCTGGCTCAAGGTTTAAATTGTGCATGCATACGGTAAAAGGTGAGACCATGCTTGATACCATGTTTACATGCTCGTAGCCAGGATTTTGAATGGGGGGTTCTTCCCACTGCTTGAGGGGGGCATGAGCGCCGTAGGCGCGAGGTTCCTAGGGGGGTCTGGGGGCATGCTCCCCCGAAAAATTTTGAAAAGTGAACCTTCTAAAATGGCATTTCGTGCATTTTTGAGAGGATTTCCAAGAAAAAATCAGAGATAAATTTTTATTCAATGACAAAGGGAGCAGTTTTTCTACGATTCCAGTCCATCTTTTCAAGAAAAATCTTGGACCTTTACATAAAAAGTGGACCTTTACATAAAAAGTGGACCTTTGAGCCTTGTGGGGGGTTCTTCCAAACCCCCGAACCCCCCCTGGCTACGGGCATGTGTTTAGACATGTTTTTTTTTACGTCTCAGAGACCTTCGACTATGGCCACAATGCACCATACCATACATGCCCATTTTAAACTATGTATCGGCTTATTGTTTTTAGACACTTCCACATAACATTGGCAGGCATGTTTTTTAACTGTTGATATACAAAAGACCCTGCCACATGTGACAATTCAGTATTATTATCTTTGAACCAAATGGTAAAAAAAATAATTTATCACTGAATTTATACATCTCTTCCTCTGCAAGCCAGAGGAATTGATAATTTTTGGACAAATTTCTTTGTGTCTTATAATTTTTCCTAAGTTCCTAGAAAAATGAATAATATTTTGGTCGTACCCAGCAAAATTGCTGTATTAGATGCAAGAAAATTTGTCCAATTGTAGGGAAAAAGTTCAGTGTATGAAAATGAATTTGTGACTGTCTTATACAATGTTGGTAAAGCTAAGTATTTTTAGACAGATTTCCGTGCGTGTATGTATATAAAAGAAAATGTGGAAGTATGTGATATGAGCAATGTATACTTTAGGGATAGAAATATATGATATCGAGGGGAAAACAGGAAAACTTTGGAACAAAAAAGTTACCTTGATACTATTTTGTACTTGTATTTGGTAGCATTAGGTTATTGTTCATTCAAAGTACACCTAGCCCCTCTCTTGATAATTAATGATTAGTCCCTTAATGTGATTTTATGTGATTTGTATTGTAATATCATGTTAATGATCTTCATACTTCAGAACTATGTACTAGATTGTTTGTTGCTGTATGTAGTTGTTAGATATTTTAGGTTATTTGGAACTTTTTCTCATTAAATCTCTAGTATTGTTGCATTGCAGGAGATATTAGAAATACACACTTTAGAAAAAAAAAGGAAACATTCCAATATGGAAACTTTGTGTTCAAAGCACACCATTCTTTTGCTTTGTTTGGGCCACTTTTTTTTTTTTACAATGCAAGCCATGAAAACACTAGCTTCATTTTTATTCCAGTGTTTAAAGTTGTCTTTGCCTTTTTGACAAGTTTGGTATACATGTAGTTTTGTTTG
>NW_017803998.1:2805701-2831874 GCF_001625305.1 Branchiostoma belcheri | reverse complement strand
TATGCCCGGGAATTCTTACGGGGTTGGTTTCCGAGGCTGTCTGGAAATATAGGGTGCCAAAAATAGTCCTAGTGCTTAAAAGGAATTGGTAACGGACCTAGCAAACACTTCTAAGCCTGATTTCCCTGGTTTATTAAGACTGCAAGCAAAGTACAACAGCCACCGCAGCGGGGGACGCTGCGTACGGGACTTTGCGCGGGCGAATCTGCCGCTGGTCCCGAGGACATAGCTGCTCTGATGCGGTGAATTTTTCGCCGTGAATTTCATTAAATCCATCGCCTTAAAGTCGGCCACTTCCACAAAATATGTTGGTCTTGGCTAATTCAGTAGTCTGGTGTCTGTATTATCGAGTATGAAAAGGAGGCGCCTTGGTTTTAGCCTAGTAATCATGTCCCTGTCATCTCTACGGCGCTGGGAGTGCCCCCCTCCCGCCAGGCACATTAAAGCACGTCGGGGCATTTTTACGGGATCGGTTTCGATAATTTTAGCACGACAGTGTTCAGAAGGGCCAATTAGACGGATAGGCTCAGGAAAAGACATATTTTTACAGCAATTGCCGGTGAAACACATTTAATTCGGCCCGTGAAAAAATGTTACCAAGGCTAGATCAACTCAACACCGAGCCGAGCCTCGTCTCCTTGGATTTTTAGCAGTTTAACTGACACCAGACAAAGATACCTTGGATATTTAGAAAGATAGAATTACACGTGTCTTTGTCTTTCAGTTTGTAAGTTGATAGCTGTGCATGTGATATTATATTTCATAGTTTGCATAACTTAAAGTGTATGTACTTAAAAATGGTGGTCTTTGTGTACTTATTCTAGGTGTTAACAAATGTATAACGAAACAGGGATAAAAGAAATTGCAGTCGTTCTTGATTCAGTGCTATTTATAGCACTGCATGCGCATCATCATGCACTCTGCAGTACCGATAAGCGGAGAAAGGAGGCGCTTCAGCTACAGACGAACAGGTGTCTGGTGATGACACTCTTCTTCAACGTGTTGAACGCCTGATTTGAAACTCTATTTTTTATCTCCGTGAACACTTTGTCTTAGCCTGGTTACTGAGCTATAGTTGCGGAGAGGATGTAGGACTCGGGAGCTATAATAGGTTTGGTAACCAGGCTAACTTTGTCTTATTGTTTTCGTCAAGAAAGGTATGTTTTCGGTTTGAGCCTGGTGGAGCAGCGCTAGCTAGCTGTGGTGTGTCTCCGGTCAACGTCATAACTCGAGTATTTATGGATGGAAATGTTCGTTGTTTTTAATATTACATGTGTTAATATGTTAGATCATTAGACAGATTTTATATTTTCGTTTGGAAAGATGCCACATGCATCAAATTGTCACCAAAATGTACAGTCAGAACAGTGATAGTTTCAACGTTTAGCAACAAAATATTTTCAGTTCAAGGACCCACATCTGCTACCTTAGTAGCGTGCGCCAAACCTGTATGCGTGCGTGTTTTCTGTTTCCCATATCAAAAGCGGAGTTGACAGATGTAAAAGCTGTAACCACTCATGTGAAATACGGGTACACAATGAGTTAAAAACCACAGGTGAAAATAAAAGTAACATTGACGGATATGTTTAACCTCCAGCCTGCTAAGGTAGCCGTTTCAGCACCAAATGGTTAGAATCAAACCTCCTAGCCTTTAGACGTCTTAGTCTAAAACCTTTGCACACCGCCTATCGGTATATCGAGCCAGAAGTCACAGGTCTTTCTTGTCGCATTTGACAGATTGTTTATTGTTCCCTTCCAAACACTTGTCGAAAGATAACAAAAATACAAGCAGGATATACATGTATTTCGGAAAAAAAAAATGCTGGTCGCCGGAAATCAAATGTAAACGAAAACAGGTGAATAGCATTAACTTCTGACATATTTATTCACATAAAATTGGCCTATTTCATGCAAGGTATTAAATAACCTAACAGTGAAGTCCACTTAGACCGCACAGGTGTAGCCTGGGTGTCATCCTGTTTAGGGCTGCGTCTGCTTCCTGTAGAGACTGTTGGAATAGACATGACCTAAGCGGGATGGAATCCAGGCTAACACAGGTGCAGGTTAGTGTAGCGGAGCGGTTACATGTTTCAGCAGGCGGGGTGAACCTTACTGAGTGGCCGCTGTCACGCGAGGTAAAGTACCGCTGAACGATGGGATTGAGGTCTGGGCAGGGAGCCAAGACTGCAGTGACTGGCAAGGACATATAGGGGGCGCTTTGGGCTGGCTGCCAGAAAACGGGGGCAAATCTACGAAAGACCATAGGAACAAAACGTAAAACAGACGACAAGCTTTAACAGACGACGAGCTTAAACAGACGACGAGCTTAAACAGACGACGAGCTTGCTTAAACAGACAACGGGTTGGCTGAAACAGACGACGAGCTTGCTGAAACAGACGAAGAGCTGATACACAGACGACGAGCTTGCTGAAACAGACGACGAGCTTGCTGAAACAGACGACGAGCTGAAACAGACAACGAGCTAGCTGAAACAGACAACGAGCTGAAACAGACGACGAGCTAAAACAGACGACGAGCTGAAACAGACGACGAGCTTGCTGAAACAGACGACGAGCTGAAACAGACGACGAGCGGTCCCGACGAGCTAGCTGAAACAGACGACGAGCTGAAACAGACGACGAGCTAAAACAGACGACGCGACTGCTGAAACAGACGACGAGCTGGACTGAAACAGACGACGAGCTGAAACAGACGACGAGCTGGCTGAAACAGCGAAGGAGCGACGCTCCCGCTCCAAGGCTGGAAACCCTGGCTCCTTGTATAGTGTACGGTCCCTTCTGAGTGACACCAGATGCTGTCTATGGCCCTGTTCAGATTGAATCAGTGAAAGCGCCTTACATGTGTTGATGATATGAATGTTAGACATCCAGGTAAACAATACTCATAGGAAATTCAAACTCCTACTACTGGATAAGTTATGGAGATAATATCCGGGCGTTTCCAAGTGACATTCACCACTCTTCTTCAGCGTCACTAATGAATACACTTGTGATCACGCTGTCGTTGGTCACAAGTTTTTGAAAGCATTACCTCTTACGTCATCAGTACTTGACCAATAAGGCGCGAGCGCACGTACACACACAACAAACCTACACATACTAATTAATACAAGGTGGAAGGATGGCAAAATGTCAGCAACTAACTTATTGTGTGGTGGAAAGTTGTAGAAAGCATGGAGGTGGAAAGTCAGAAAGGCGAAATTGTTCAGTTCATTACGAGCAGTACAGTAAACAGACAGCCAGGCAGGCAAGCACATTTTTCAACTCGATGTGAAAACTGTTATAATCTGACAGATAAAAGAGTGTCATTCTTTGATGGGCACCCCGAAGGTGCTATAAACCGAACGACCCCTGATGGGTTTTATAGCAGGAAGATGGTGACGGCTGTTTAGAAGTGGGGAGTAGCTCAATTGTGCTTTATCGTCTTCTGTTCACTCCCAACCCTTTTTATTTTTTAAAGTAGTTCGGACAATTCATCTCCCACTGCTTCCTGAGAAGAAGTCAAACCCCTATAGCATGACAAGAATAGTTTAATAGAATAGAACGGATTAGAATAGCAGTTACCTTGTTCCTATTACCTGTTCTCATATTGCATATTTACTTTTGTTTAGCCTGTATGTATGCCAACGTTATTAGTAGAGATACATGTAGTAGGTTCGATAAGTATATCGTACACGTAGAAGTTCATGTTAGCAAATAGTCTTATATCACCACATTTTTATTGTCAATGTCTGTATGCGATTAGCCCTCGGGCATGAATTTGCAAGAAACAAATCAATTAACAAAGTTAACGTTTAACTTAGTTCATTAGTGACGCTGAAGAAGAGTGGTGAATGTCACTTGGAAACGCCCGGATATTATCTCCATAACTTATCCAGTAGTAGGAGTTTGAATTTCCTATGAGTATTGTTTACCTGGATGTCTAACATTCATATCATCAACACATGTAAGGCGCTTTCACTGATTCAATCTGAACAGGGCCATAGACAGCATCTGGTGTCACTCAGAAGGGACCGTACACTATACAAGGAGCCAGGGTTTCCAGCCTTGGAGCGGGAGCGTCGCTCCTTCGCTGTTTCAGCCAGCTCGTCGTCTGTTTCAGCAGCTCGTCGTCTGTGTATTAGCTCGTCGTCTGTTTCAGCAAGCTCGTCGTCTGTTTCAGCCAGCCTGTTGTCTGTTTAAGCAAGCTCGTCGTCTGTTTAAGCTCGTCGTCTGTTTAAGCTCGTCGTCTGTTTAAGCTTGTCGTCTGTTTTACGTTTTGTTCCTATGGTCTTTCGTACAAATCAGATAAAATGTCACAAAGTCACAACCGAACGCATGACTGCTATGACCGGAGACCAGAAGACAGTTTCTTACTACTACAAGCATTTAATGACTTCTATACTGAAGAAAATCATGTTTATAGATATAAATTGTAAAAATCTAATTGTAAAAATAAAGGAAAATAAACGAAACCAACGAAGACTGAATTAACTTGAGTTTGTTTTCCATCAAATAATAATATTAAAGACTTGACTAGCATTTCTTCCAATTTTAAAGTTCTCAACGCGGAAACTTTGATTACTGTATATTTCACACGGACAGAACTGTATTGTATATATAATTGTTAGTATACAGTACATCATGCAAGCAGGCAGTTCCATATCTGTCACCACCATAACTGTATGTAAACATATAACAGTACCAAGGACGTGGAAAGATAGTTGAGTATACAGTTGGACACGTCTGACCCACAAACGGCGGTACAGCGGTCTTTATAAGGAAGAAGAAGAATTCTCCACGTGTGTCAGTGATGTATAATGTTGTGCAGACTGCACGCAAACCTGAAATTCAATGTTACGAAGATACATTTCACTTGACTCCAAACACCCATATCACAGTGTATCACTGTAACTTGAGGGATATTTTGTTTATGTATTAAAAGCTAGACGCTTCGACATTACTGTTTTGGTTTATCTTCAGTCTCTAAGTCAACAGTGATTGTGAAATATAACAGAAATCAGTAGATTATGATAAATATAACAGAAATCAGTAGATTATGATTTCGATCCTTTTTTCCATCCGACGAAAAAAAGATCGATTTTATCTTTTTTTTTCTCACTTGTATTATCACATAATTCGCATTCTTTCTTGCTTATCAATTCTGGTATGCGTAGGACAAGCGAAAAAAAAAGTAATATCTTCAAGTAAATATGTTGTCCATCAAAAAGTTACTAGTAGTTTGGTCGATATATTAAAAAACGCAACTTTTTCCAGGGCTTTCGACCCATGAACAAGGGTCTCTTTGTGTTAAAGCGGTCCACCCCCCATGGACCCACCGCAATGGTACAACCCAGTAAGAGAGCAGTCACATTTCACAACATGGCGGCAGGCTGACTCCAAAGCCTCGGCTGTTTTCGCTTTAAAAGTGTGATTTTTTACCTGATCAACCCTTAAATCTAACCCAAAAACAACTCCAATCGCCCAAGGATATCGCCCGGAATACAGCCTGACTTTAAAGGTGAGGGAACCCCGTTTTATTTGCCCAAAACTGGCGTTGTGTGTACTGCATGTCAAGTTACGGGTCGTCCAAAAAGTGGTCCAACGCTTGGCCGGTCATGGACGCTTTGCTGCAAAATTTCCTACATTTTCCCATGTTTTGAGGCGTTGAATTTAGGAAATTTCTCTCGGATTTAGAAAATAGAGGTTATATCTCACACTGGCAAGCAAAAAATCAATACGTCAGCCTTTTTTCCCCGCTGTCACAAGGGAGTTAAAAATGTTTTTGTTCGCTTGTGTCTGTCTAGTTCGATCGCCAGACCGTACCCTATTTTATGCCGGCGCCTCAAAACCATTCCCCGAAATTCCTCTTCTTCCCCCTACCGTCTTTCCCCACAAGGATATCTTCTCAAATTTCCACCATTTTTACATCCCACCAGCTTTCTATAACCACATTTTTATCCTTACTGTAGAATTCTGTGCCCTAAACTCAAGGGCAGATGGCTTTTTGTATTTCTGAAGTGAGTGTGTGCGTGTTTTGTTGAAGAACTTTGAGAGTGGTTCACACACGTTCAAGTACAAGACTTGCAATTATATTGGCCGGCTGGATTTGTCCAAGAGACTCTTGACTCGCACATGACTGAGTTAGTATTGTCTAAATACGGCTGGAAAATCTCCTGCAAACATCGCCAGTGTTTTATTTTTGTTTCCCACGACTGGAAAATTGTACAAGGTCAGCATAATTTTTGACAAGTAGTGTCCAGTATGGGGAGGGGGGCTCACAAGTTTTTGAAGATAAAAAATGATATAATATATATCTCTCTATAACATACCCAAAGTATAAAAATAAGATGGGCTTTTGTAGCTATATTTTGTTCAATCAAACATAAATCTACTGAAATGGTTGATAAAAACTAATAAAAAAAATATCTGTATTTGATTTGATAATTTTCAAGGTGTCTCATGTAATGTTTTGTATATCCTAGCCTAGCCGTGGCGACTCTTGACTCGGGCTTACATTGCATTACCCTCAGCAAGAGTCGTGGAAAGATCCATTGGCAGAACTGCACATTTCCCGTTGGCTGCTCGATGCTCCGTTTTTGACCCGGTTTTTTGCTGTCCCGAGCTTCCCTACAATATAACTCCACAATTGGCCGGGTTGCCGATGTTCAGATCGGCCTAAATATTCCACAGCGCGACGGGAAAGTACTAAAATAGCTAGTCGGTACATCCGCGCCGCCATTTTGGATATAGTCGGGAATGTCCGCTACCGCCGTCGGGAACGCTCGGTAGCGCCACGATTACCGAAGCGGGACCGAAAACTCTCCGATCATAACCGGAAAGCCTACCGAGCGTTCCCGACGGCGGTAGCGGACATTCCCGACTATATCCAAAATGGCGGCAACCCGGCCAATTGTGGAGTTATATTGTAGGGAAGCTCGGGACAGCAAAAAACCGGGTCAAAAACGGAGCATCGAGCAGCCAACGGGAAATGTGCAGTTCTGCCAATGGATCTTTCCACGACTCTTGCTGAGGGTAATGCAATGTAAGCCCGAGTCAAGAGTCGCCACGGCTAATCCTAGCCCAGAATATTGTCCTATTCTAGTACCAGTTTGCTCTTCTGATCGTTTTATTTTTTGCAAAATAGTCTGACCCCCATAACATTGATAGGAAAATTATCTGAATATTTGCCTTAAATTACAATATAGGAGAAAGTTTTGACTGACTTGGAGTTGTGACGGGGTCCAAACAGGCATTCTGAAGTTTGATTTCTGTTATTCTGCGTTTGAGAAATATCTAGCTTTAGCTTGAATCATTCCAGTGTCACCAAACCAATGTTTGAATCGAACCCGGGCCAAACCAGGCCCCCAGCTCTCAAACCCAATGCACTAACCGCAAGGCTAAAAGGTCTGGGTGACACTGAAGAGTTGGTGGTGCCTGAACCCCACTGTTAGTGTTACACTAGTATACGATTTTAAAGGCTATACACATCAATAACTGTATCTGTGTAAAGGGTCATGCATATATACCAGTATCTGATAGCATCACCATACATATCCTGGTTGTCCCACTCTTCACTAATGGGGATTCTGAAGCCCTGATATGTTAGAGTGGTGAAGTGATATGAGATACTGACTGGACGATATGTCAGGCAGATAGGCTGATACAGGCAGCTTGAATGCGCATATTTCAATACCCAGTTGTCTGATATTACGTTCCCAGTATTTCTGATGGCCAGAAGCACTTGAATAGTTAACATTTAGGCAGGGCTGGAAATACATGTACCACCTGTATTATATACAGTATATGCAGGTTAGTGCAGGTAAAGTTGGAGCTGTGCAGGTATTTCTGATGTCTACTAGTACCTTCACCTAACCTGCACTGGTCCATGTATAGGGTTTTATATACTAGTATACATGTAGGTGTATTTAGATTTTTATTTGCTACATTGAAAAGAAACAATGGTTTCTGAATAGTATTCAGAAGTACTGTGATCCGTGCTTCCTAAATCCTGAGTGGTGCAGGTAAAATTTGTCTGGTGTAGGTAAATTTCAATGTTACCCACACCAGAGTACTACTACTACTAGTGGTTTCGAGCCCAGTTTCGGGTTGTTTTGCCACAATTACAGTAGTGGTATCTGGGTGTAAATCTAGATAGAAAGCTTCTATCTTGGTATTTCCTTCCTGTTTTAAGTGAAAACTGCTCTTAAGTACAGGTATGCGCAATATAACAATGTACTACCTGTCTGATTACCCGAGAGGAAAATAGACAAAAGGACGCATCCCTAAAGAGGATGTAAGGACACCTCAAGGGACATTATGTGTGTATTACCTTAGTCAGACAGCGCCCAGAATGTTTTTGCCCCAGGCTACCCTTTATGTGTAAGTCAGGGTTCAGGGTGTGTCTTGCCAATGTGAGAATAGATAACTTGTGAGGGGACGCTTTTGTGAGAACTGGCTGTAGATTGTATAAAGAAGACGTTTACACAAGAATTACTGTATATTTATATTCATAACACTTTATATTTTCATTGTAAATCTTTGCTACATATAGTTTATTTCTTTTTAGATGCTAATGTTATGTAAATTGGTGGGGTATTATTAAGTTGTTTATTATCCACTACCTCCAAAAAAAAAAGAAGTCAAACCCCTCATAATGTATGTAGAAACATTCGATAGATCTGTAAAGTAGACATTTTGTTGTACCAATTTACATTTCTGTGTTAGTGTTTTCCCATTCAAATAGCGGCCTCCGGGAATGGCTTTGTAAAAAAATTAGAATAGAACAGTGTTATTCTCATATTTGAATAGAGACATATTAAATGCATTGTGTTGTCACTTAGTGCCTTTTGTTTCAGAAATTGGGGTGCCCATTGTAAATGTAATTCCAATTGTATTCAATCTTCTCAATTGGGACAGTAGTGCCTCAGGCATTATACCAGTTCTGTGGTGATTGACAGGGTGTTGTCAGATGTTTTACATAAACAGGTGTTTGATGGTAATTCATGAAGATTTAAATGTGGGAAAGTAGCAGAGGGTGTCATTTAGCAGTATTAGTTATATTACCCAATCAGAAATAATCTCTCCTTTGCGTAACATCTACCAGCTTTGAAGTTTGAAGGAAGGCAGCAACTGGGTCTATTTCGTGAAGGGTACACTTTTGTGTAGTTACCTATGAATGGCAAAAAGTCTAGACACTTTGGTTGCAGTAGATTTGGCATTTGTAGATAACAAGAGAAGTATGAGCCTTTCTGTCGCTATTTAATCAGTTGGTATGATCGAGGGGTCACTTTGGTATTGATACTATATCATTGCGTTGATACATTTAGATAAAAAAAAATGTAACAAAGTTCTAAAAAAAAAAGAAAAACAAGGACTTTCTTCAACTGTTGGAACTTGGTGCCAAAATGTGAGCATTTTGGAGTTGATTCAGAACCAGAATCTTTAATTCTTTGAAAGAAAAAGAAACAGGCAAATCCGTGAACCAATTGATTAACTTGGTGTGACCTTGGCTTAGGCCACACCAATTTAATTTCTTGGTTAACGGATTCGCCGCTTCATTTTTTTCTGATTTGCAAATAAAAATAAAAATCCAGAATCAACAGCAAAATGCTCATATTTTACCCTGAACAGTTAAACAGACCTTTTCATCCTAGTTGTTACAGTTATTCCATCTTTCAATGCAATGGTATCATTAAAAGTTCAAAATTCATTGTTTAAATTTTGAACCAGTCTGGTGTGTTGACTTCATGGCTCCTATCATACCATTTTGGGCCATAATACGATGCCTAGGCCTGTTTTTATTTTAATTTTTTTCACCCGCCTGCTCCATTATTTTTCTAGAAAAATCCGTTAACCAAGAAATTAAATTGGTGTGGCCTTATCAGGACTTTTTTCTCTCCCAGTTTGTGAGAATGTCACATGGTAGCCACACGGCATAACTTCATCACCCTGGCTTCCTGGTTTGATAAGGCGGCTATTTTCAGCTACTCGAGGTGGTATGCCCTTCAATTACAGCTACATTACCCAGGAAAGCAAAGACTAAAATAGACCTCTTCATAATCAATTTTCAAATATTAAATACACTTGACATTGAGAAGTCAAGCATGTGTTGAAAAGTAAAAAAAAACTATATTTGTTATATTATGTCTACAATGGTAGGCATATATTGATGAGAAGTTCATTTTTTCACTCTGTTTATCATTTGGTATGATTTTGAATTTTGATTCCTATTATGTTTTTGTTACTTTTTGTTTGAACAGATATTCACCCCTGAATTATGATTAAGGGAAAAACCCTTTCAGCACATGATTTTGTATTCTGTTTTCCTTTATAATTTGATTTTGGTTGTTGTATAATTTATTGTGTTGCTTGTGCTGAAAAGGGAAATGATCAAGTTCTTCAAGCTTGCTTTATTGTTATGGATACTAGCTGAAACGTCTGACGTTTTCAAAATCATATCCAGTTGCTTGAGTAACTGTTTTTTGGCAGAGGTACAACTAGCCTGGTTACCAAACATAATTATAGCTCCCGAGTCCTACATCCTCTCCGCAAAATTCGTTGGGAATCAACCAGGTCCAGACCTATTTGCGAAGAGGATGTAGCTATAATAGGTTTGGTAACCAGGCTAAGGTACAACTCAGCCACTCAAAACCATACTTCCATTCCCCCAAGTAAAAATTCAGGCCCAGCCCTGCCTTAGTCATGTTAGTAACAGCTGTGTGCTGTCAGCTTGTTCCGGTGTGGTCTTCTCTACAAATGGTAAAATCAATGGACAATTCCACTGGAAAATTTTACACGTTACTCAGGCAAGTCTGGGGTCAGAGAAATCATTATTCAGTAAAGTAAAACAGCTTGACAGCACGAGGAAGTCATATGCCTATTTATACCTCAGTGTTTATTTGTTTGAGGACCTGGAAATTTGTTTATGATAATGATAATAATGATAGGAAGTGTAAAATTTGCTATGGAGCATGGGAAAGACACAGGCCTATTTATAGGGTAAAGTTTATTTGTTGAAGGGGGTGATAATTTGTTTATGATCATGACAGGAAGTGTAAAATTTGTAATGGGGCAATGTTTATATTTACCATGCAATGCTTAGATTGGAAAGAAAATAACTTTCCTAGTGAGTCCCAACACAATGCAACAAATCATTTTTAATTAAATCTGAAAGTCTTGTATCTTTACACGCCAACCTTGTCAAACTCAAAGATGACGGATGGGGCAAAATTTTTGTCTCTCATGACCAGCAGAATTCCAATGGAAACATGGATGCTGGCTAGAACACACACAGTGCCTCAAACTCAAAGAAATCCCTTATTCCAACTTGTCTGTACATGTATAAGTATAAAGTACATTTTATACCTATTTTTCCTCCATTGTAGAATCTCCAAGTTAAACATGCATGCTTCAATCCTTGCTGGACGTATTAGAAAAAGTGGAATTCCCACGTAGTGTGTCATTCATAGTTGACCAAGTTGTTGAGCTATTTTAAACCTTTTGTCAGATTGTCTGCCCTGTTGACTCCTGCTCTTGAAGTTGACGCTGTGTTTGCCGACTTCAAGTACTGCTGACTACTTGTGACTAGAACTTGAAGTGATTGTCTGGGATCTCAAAACAGGAAAATAAGTCTCCAGTTATAATGTCATAAATTTACAATTTCTGCTGTTTAATTATGTATCTTGTATACATATAGCATTTTTTTGCTGATGACAGATAAATATACTATATAGGTACAGTATAAAGATTGAGTGATCAGTATATACATTCTTTATTTGTTGTCTTGATTTTAAATGGAAATATATAACCTCACAACAGTATTATACTGTATACATGTACAAGTATTATGAACAAATGTGAAGTTACTGTAAGCTCATTTATTTTCACAGTGGCTTAACTTCACAGTAAAAGGGGAACAGGGGTTTTCGTGGTATGTTCAGTTTCGCATGCAATTTAAACAGTTCTTCAGTACTTGCTGTGTTGTGAATTCGTAGAGAAGTCACCATGAAAGTACCATAAAATCACTCAGAACATTTTGAGATCTACGGTAACATCCTTTCACACTGGCTATCCCTGTACTGCAGAAGTATGTTGAACAATATTTGAGTTGGACATATCCTGAAGGCCTGTAGCCAGTCCTAACTGCCTACTCCACACTACATGTGTGCTCTGGGCATGTCTAGCATAGTGTCAACATTTGTAGAGGAGGGGGACAAACAGATCTGGTACAGCACCAGGTAGAGTGTTTGAGGTACGTACTGGAGTCAGGGTCTGTCTGGAGAGAGCTGGGGAGCTGGGGAGAAGGGTAGTATGTTCTTTTCTTCATTTCGCATGACCAGTAGACCACCTTTAGGCATAACATACCAGTTTTGTATAACTTCAAGCCTAAGGTACATGCTAGGAAAGACCAGACTGTAAGGTTTAAACCGTTTACACCGGGAAGGACCCATACTGTTCTCGATAAGTGTGGTGGGTTCTTTAACATGTTTGAAGTGTGGCTCTCCTCAAACATGGGACTCCAATCCAAGAGGATGTCCCTAACCAAAGCTAGGTTCTCATTTTCACCTGATTTGAGTAAGGAAATACATTGTAAATATTATAAAGTGCCTTCCTTTCCCAAGGACACGACAACACAGGTACCTACCAGAGATGTTATGTATATAATATATGGAGTAATATTAAATCATGTAGCTATATACATGTATCGTAGAAAATAACTGTATTTCTGTAACCTTCTGCCAGCTAAGGAAGCTCTTTGGCTCAAATTTGTATTGTGTTAGCTTGATGCAGTTGTACCATTTGAGCATGGTTTGTCTGAAAAGTTCACATATATAGTCCAGTGGCAGGGTTACTACTAGAGTACAGGGTACCGTACTGTTATGTACGTATGTTGGAATGAAGTCGTCCAAAGAATCCCGAAAGCTTGCCAAGACAAGCAGCAGATAGAAGTGGCCGGTTTGTCCACCCTAATAATTAATGTCAAGTTGCAGGTACTGTTGAAGCATTGCTGGTATGGGTGGGTCAGTTAGTGTTGACCGGGTGTGTCAGTGATACATGTACATGTAGATTGTACCAAGGCAGTACTTATTGGGTGTGATGTAGTGTCTCAGAGTCAGACATTAAAGGGGGCCCGCAAGCCCTTTTCCGTAGAGCGTAATCTGCCGTTTTAATTCTACGTAGAGCGTAGACGGACCGCTCTAATATTTTTGCGTAGAGCGTATTCGGCGTTTTAATTCTACGTAATGCGTTGTAGCCACTTGGAATTTATCGTAAAGCATAATCGAGAGGTTTCCAAATTCAGCGTAGAGCGTTGTCGGGACCCCCCCTTGCAGGCCCTCATTAAAGGAGAGATGGGTGAACATGCTTGATGTTAAAGAAGATGCCATAGTACATGTGTAACTATTTTGTCTGTTCAAAACACTCATGTTCACTAGATGAATTTGATACTAAAAATCTTGAATGTATGATAGAAAAAAGAGCAGATGTACATATAATCTAGTAAATATGCACTCCTGAAGTCATTCCAAGTGCCAAGCCTTGTTAGAAGAAGTCCAAACAAATGAAGCAGGTTGTCCCACCCTTAGCATTGTGGGAATTCACCATAGGACTGCCACATACTATACCTCAGTGACAGTGTGACTAGTTCTTACCAGTTTTGTTATTCTGCATAACTTCATGATGAGGAAAAGAGTAAGTCTGACTGTCATCCAACTTAAGTAATTTCCAAGTAGATAGTTGGTGGATGATAATAATGTTCATTGACTACCCCACTTCTCAGTTAGCTATCCAGTAAGTAGCTTTCAGTTAGAAAACGTTACAACCTTTCACACCAACATCTGCTTGGACTAAGTTGGAGATTTATCAATGATGTTTTCTTGCGTTGCATGACATTTAGGCTTGCTATTTTACTCAATTTTCATGTTATTTTATGTTTTATTGCAGAATGGATGCAGTTGTACTGATACTGATGCCATCTTTGTCTATCCTTAGATACGCCCGTAGCTGCTAGTACATAGCTGCATACTGTCACCAATATCTGTGCGGTAACAAGCAAGAAGTCAACGGATATCAGAGAAGACACAGCAAAATCTTCACCAGGTAAGCTTAGAGTTAGATATACATTTGTACATGAGTGTCTTTGGTCTTTCACTATAAGAAAAGTATCACAGATCACTTTTAAGAAATTGACAATAGAAGGGAAAATGTTTTTTTTTAGTCGAAACAATTCTGTTATACATTAATATATTAATATTTGCAGAGTATTGGATTTACAGTGGAGAGGTTGAAAAAATGTGAAAATAAAACCACCGTTAACATTTGAAAATTTACAGTACTTAGGAAAAGTATATAGTATGTACTATTTATACAACTATTTATTTTTGTTGCTGCAATTATGATTGTATTGACATACATTAGTACTACAGTAGCCATTACATTGTTTTCTAGTAGTACATATATGATCAAATATATTAGATTACAATAAGCTTTAAACATATTGATTTTTGTAGTCTTATCTTTATTTGATTGACATGTTTGCGACAACGGGTACCAATTCAAAGGTCTTTGGGCATGCACTGAGTAAACAAGTGGGTTGGGTTTAAACGTTGGCAAATAATTTTTCCTTTGAAGTTATTATGTACACAGAAGTTGTGCCAAGGTTGGGTCAAATATAGGCCTATGGCTAGTATATAGCTAGAACGGGAACTTTGATGGAGAACTTTTACTTCTTGTTCCAACATTGACAGGTTTTCAGTATACTACTAGGTTCTGTTCTAGCTCATATCATTTATACTACACAATATTATCATACACAAATACTGTACGTTGACAGAATGTATTGTGCCTGTGCAAAACCCGGATTTTTCATGGTTTTTGTTGAAAGTTGGTCAACATTGGAATAGAATTTTGCCTGTTGCAGACGACATCTTTTCTGACACAACGATTGAAAACTATAGACCAAATGTCAAATGCGCAAAATGCGACTTCAAACATATATTCAATATATATGATATCTTCTTTTCATCAGCACATGGTATAAACATGTAGTACGGGTACAGTAAAGTTTGAAATACCAACCAAAATATCAGTTGATGGTATCTTTTTTTTGTTGTTGTTGTACCTATTTGTTCAATGTCTATCTAAATTAAAATTTTGTCCTACTACATTTTGCTATCATTTTCTGTTTTGTTCCCTGGTAATAATCATAAAGGCAGGCATTTCATAATTATACACATAGAAAGACAGTACAAAGGTTGACCTTTCTGGGTCATAGGTCGCGTTGGGACAGCTCTCAGAAAGGTCGCGACCTGACCTTGACAAGTCCCCCACATAGCCAGGAATGTTATAAGGGCCTCTTATAGCGTCTGGATAATTAGGTTCTCACCGAGCCATTTTGGAAGCGAAGAAACGTTGTGTTGCTTCAAAAGGATGGTCTCACTATGTAGGTAAGTAACGGTGACTAAAAATGGAACGTTTGCTATTTTGACGTACAGGTATGCGATGTATTCTCAGTCAATTTTATAAGGGAAGGGTAATTATAGTTACTACCTTCGCCAGGAAGGTTCTTTTGGGTGATGGAACGTTTCTGTATGTGTGTGTACATATATGTGGTTTAGCATGATAACTCAAGAAGCTTTGTATGGATTGTCATGATATTTGGTAGGTGGATAGGTCATGATGAGACCTAGTAATGATTAGATTTTGGGCCCCCTGGCAACTTGTCATTGTACTGCAGCGGTCTTTGTACAGGAGCATATGAAATTTGATACTGTCACCTTTTAAGGGTAGGGTACATTTGTTTGTATAGTACATATGTAAGTTAAAACTGCTCTTTTGGCAGGTGTGACTTTTCAGTGAGTCCAGAAATAACAGAAGCTGCAAAGGAAACTCAAACACTTTGCTTTGTTTTGTTTGTATACTTGAAGCCTTGTTTGTACAAAATGTATACAGTGAGCTCATCCCAGTACCAAAATTGTCTATCGGTTCTTCCTAGGTGAGCAGGAAAAAGGGTTAAATGTGAAGGATTTAGGCTGTAGATTTGTAAGACCTACTTTGTGTACAGTAAATTCATTTATTTTTGCAAGGAGTAATTTTGTAAGAGAAGGAGAAAGGTTTTCACTGTGTTTAAAGTCTTCTTTTTAAACAATTCTGTAGTATGTTATTGTCAATTTGCAGTGGATAGGTGCCTGCCAAAAATACTGCATTCCAATTTAAATGAGCTATCCTGAAATCTGAATATTGGTAACAAAAGTTTCCATTTCAAAAATGAATTGTCAATTTTCGTTTTTCTACATGGAAGAAGTTGAAGAAGCTCATCATTTATACAAATCCGTTTTGAATAATTGAAAAGTATCATAAAGGGCACCGAGCTTTACCAGTCGTGTTCTGTCCTTAGAAACGGAAATCCTGGTAAGACTCTACTTCCACGTCATCTTTCAAACACCACCAACTGACCTGTCTAATTCGTCCGGACCTTTCAGCTTTGTGGTTAATGCATTGGGTTCAATAATACAATTCATGGGGCCGAATCGCAAGGGCTACGTCAGCTGTCATTCAGCACTCAAGTGACTTCAATACAACCCCAGATGTGACCATAATATGGACTGTAAGGTTTGAACCACCCACACCAGGAAAAACCTCTACTCTTTTCAATAAGTGCCAGGGGATCTTAACCTGTCTCTCCTCAAATACAGGACCTCCAGCTTTACGTCCTATCCAAGAGGATGTCCCTGACCAAAGCTAGGTACTCATTTTTACCTGAGTCAAGTGAGAAAATAGAGCTCTGTTAAGTGCCTTACCCTGGACATAACTTTGGGACCTGCAAGGGATTTGAACCTTTAGATTCAAGCCGTAGAAGACATTTAGGTGCAATGAAAATTGGGTTTGTGTGGCCTTTTGATCTCATAATTGAAATATTTATGAAAGATAATAAAGTACCTGTAAGACAACAAACCACACAAAAATTCATTGAGGAATCTAGGTCTGTACATGTACATGTCAAATCTTCAAAAGTCGACCAAAAAAACACAGTGCCACCAATGTTAGAACCTCCATTACTTGATTTTCACCTGAAAAGCCCAGACAGCAACGTGAGTGGTTACCCTGTACACCCCAGACAGAGTATTGGAATCAATACTTTACATCTGCACCAGTCAGCCGACACTAATTACTACAAATTCTCTCAGGTTCCAATTAACGGAGCGACATGTTTTACAACTCACTATTCTGTACAACCTCTAAACCATTTAGGGTAGAAAATTGGTCTTTTAGATTTTTTTTTATTGAAATATAATGTACTGATAGAAAAAGCTATGGATTAATATACTGTACATCATTAAATGTTCGTGGTGGTTTTTATTATTTTAATTCAAAGTGACATCTGCCATGTGAAAGCGTGGCACTGAATTTGGTTGCAAAATATTATTATTATACAACAGAATTGTTTCAACTATGAACTTACAACACAAAAAAATGCCTTTCTAGTCTTACTTTGAATTAAATCTTGTGAAAAGAGATGAATTTACAATATGGTAAGTTGTGTCTTTAAAAAAAGAATTTATACTTGCTAACATATAATGATTGAATACCATTAATGCAGTTGCTTGTGTTTTAGTGTGAATACAGATGAAATACATGTACAATTCATTGTTAGGCTTGAAGCTGAATTTTATAACCACTGAATTAATTGTGTTTCAAATATATAACAGCATGGAAGTACATGTACAATATGTGATACTTTACTTAGTCCTGACCTATAGGTCATGTCAGTATTATCTTGTCAGATGATACCATCATTGTTATTGATTCTGTAATTGGATATTGTCAGATTAATAGTACTTCCTCAGACCTGAAAGTTATGGTCTTTGGCTGATCGATATCGTCCTACATATCACTTTGTCCCATTTTAGGTCATGTCCATTTGTTCCCAGACCACTGACCATTGTTCTAGTGAGCCTGAAATTTTTAAATCATCTCAATTTGTTTCATCGACCTGTCTTTCCTAGGGGGGTCTTTTTTTGGGGAGAGGCCTAGGGGTGCTTCCCTGGGAAAATGTTGAAATCTTGACCCTGTCTAATGTTATTTCCTGCATTTTTAGAGAAACATTTTGCTGGTATACTATGCTTAGTTTCATGACATCTCTTACCATATCTTTAGACACCGATTTCTGTCCATCAAAGATGACGGATTGAGCAAAATTTTTATCTGTCATAAGCGGCAAAATTCCATCAAATTACAGAAATACGTACGGTGGCCAGAACTGATAGACATAATACCAACTTGGTTTCCTGTTGTGTAAATACCTGCCATTTGCGAATGTTTATACAGACATTGTACAGGCCCTGCCAACAAACATTTTCCTTGTGTGGTCAGGCCAGAAATAGTACAGTACTGACCCTAGAACTATGTCCTAATGTGTGAGGTATGTAGACAATTAATGGGTCTTTGACTAAGGATAGTCTGGGTGGGCGCTGAAGGGTAGGGTTCAACTTTAGGCCACACCCTACAGCAATTAATTTTTTGGCATCAAGGCCTTCGAAATATTATCCACAAGTGTAGGATACACTGTTCACTGCACTTTTGGAAAGATGTAGTGGAATTTCCCCCAATGCAATCATACACCCTTAGATTGCTATAGCCTCCGCAGCAGGCTTATACTCAGAAGTTATAGAACTGGGGGTTTGGTGGTCTTCGGCTGTTTTCTGATTAGCCCAGTTCTAAATACGGGGGTAATTCAACCAGGCCGGCTATGTTGTCTATATGCAATCAGAAAATAGCACATAAAACCTCCCAAAGACCCTGAATACCCCCCAAACCCCCAGTTTTTGGCATGCTATGGAGGCTAAAATGCAAGCACTCTCCCCCTAGGTTGAACCTGGACTGATGAAAAAAAAAGTCGAGCTAGCCCTGGTTCATACATCTGCTTGAAGATTCATATAGAACTCTATGAAAGCATAATCTCAGTTCTAAGCCCCCCTCCCCCGTGACATTTCATGGATCACATGTGAGGGAACATGATCTGTGTGGTGATGACAACAAACAATCCCAGTAAATAGTTTATCAGGTCACTGTCAACATGGGGACGGGATGTAAATCATGTTAGATAACAAGGATGACACCTCGGACAAATCTGTGAGATAGAGATGCTGGCATGACTGACACTACAGGGGGTTTCCTGGGAATGGGGACATATTTTAAACTTTGGAACATCTCCAAACAACTTTCTACATATATTGCCATTGGGAAGAAAACTTGTCTCTTAGTCTTACATTCTCCCTACATTCAGTGTATTGAATCGCTATGGTATGCAATAAGTGCTGTGTACCGATTCGCTGGACAGGTTCCGGACTTGTAAAAATGTTTAGGTTCAAGTTAAAAAAATGTAAAAGTCAAGAACTGATTCGGGGAAAAAACTCCAAACCACCTAAAACCTTCCATAGATTGCAAAATCTGTGCTGCAAAATGAAGAAAACTTTGCCATCGGGCATCGTCAAGTACCGGCCTCCATATTATGTTGCCAAAGTTTTGCCCAAACAACATTGCAAGGTTGCCAACATGCAATTTTGTATATGCCATGGGTTTAGGTCCGGACTTGTGAACCTGAACCTCCAGCCTTGAATCCGGACCTGAACCTAAATGTGGGTTTAGGTACGCAGCACTACATACAATGCATCCCTAAGCGCAGTTTAGCTAGCTGTCTAATGGTGTCCAAAGACACCACAAGCCAGTTTAGCAAGAAAACCACCTAACACGACATTCCGTTTTAAGAACGCCATCTCACAAAGTCGGCAGAATTTATGGCAGTTGTTAAACGTGTGAATGAAGGACCTGAAATGGAATCCGGCACCAGATGGTTGTAAAATCCAGGGTGATTGTAAAGCGAGGGGACCAGAAAGTGTTATTGATGAAATGGTTAGTCACAGATATCGATTCTTGTTCTTCCAGAGTACCAATCTACAACACACCTATATTTAAACCATGAGGAATATGGATGATTATGTAACCAACATTAGGGCTGGGAGGGGATATAAGTACTGTAAATGGCTTTACCTTTGCGTTGATTTTATTTCGCACAAGGAGGAAAAAGGATGTTTTTCCCTTGTTTGAAGTTCTTGTGATATTCTATAAATAAAACTGGATTCTTGTGTAACTGCACGGAAAATGGAAACATGATCATTTATGTAAAGAAAAGAGCCATCTGCTTTGTTGATGATTGTGTCAATTTCCACAATGCCCTGTGTGTCTAAGAGCACCTTTATACACATGTGAAGAGGCTTGATGTGTTTGCTATCTAACCACAACTGTCAACACCCCGACTCCAGCCTGACTAACATATCACTTGTTCTGACAAGAGAACACAAACAGTTCTGACAAGAACAACATCAACCCACACAATGTGCTGGTTTTCCTTTCTACTGTAGATTTATTTACTTTTGGGGTGGCTTTATTTCAGAATTATAGGTGATTTTAACAATGTTTTAGGCATTCAAAGTGATTTTAGGGCTGGATTTGCAAAGTAATTTTTTTTTTTTAGTGTAGTAAGTTGAATCAACTTTATCCCATAAAAAATAGAGATCAGTGAGACTAAAATGCGAAAATGGTTGCTTGTTTCGTACCTTAGGCTGGTTCTAGCTATTTATTGGCAAGTGCGTCAAGAGACTCAATTATTTCAAGTGTGAAGTATAAATGATGACAAAAATGTGCTAGTTAATGTCAATATCATACAGATTTCCTCATCCTGAATATTTTTGGTTTTGCTGCCGGCATTGAACCCCAACTGAGGTGAACATGATGCTTTTCAAGTAGCTGTAAACTGTAAACACCTGTATATTCCTTGTAATTGAGGATAATTTTCTTAACCCTCCAAGGTCTACCCGCGATAGTCACATTTCAACTCCAGGATTGTTCCTTATGTTTTCTCACATGTATCCTTCAAAAGGAATCATACACCTCATGCAAAGTGATCTTCTAGTAGTTCTACACTTTTACAAAAGCTGTGCTTTCCACAATACAGAGTTTTGGCGCAATGCCCTTTCTAGCTATCCTCACGTGAGACATATGAAACCATTGGGTCAGTGCTCTTTTGCTGGGTCCCTTTGGTTGTTGACCCCTGCATTAACCCTTGTCCAGCTGAAGTTACTAAAGCAAACCACACAGGTTAAAAGTTCTTTTCTCATGGGATATATCATAGTACATGTAGAACACACGGCTTTTGTGCCAAGAAATCCTGGCCCAACAAATTGAATAGGTCATTTCTAGTACTGCAGTGCATTGCCCTATTAGTTGAGAGAGTACAAATGTAGATTTTGTCAGCATATTTTTCAACAGCGAGTAAGCTTTAGAAGATTGAAATGCTGTAAATCATTTTTTTTATGTGGTACTTTTATATTTGCAGTTTTTGCTGTCACTTCTGTACGAGGAACTTATCATTACTGTAACAAATTATTGCCGACTTTCCTCTTTTTGCACTTGCTGTCACCACGAATATATAGTTCGAGAACATGTCCATTTTTCTCCGACTGCAAACTTTTGCCTCCCCGAATATAAAGTGATTTACAGTAACCTGTGTACTGTAAATCTTAAAATGTTTGTGGTTTTAATTTCTTACCATGAAATCGTAATAGCAGGGAAATGTTTTACATAATTTCTGTACTACAAAACTGTCTCAGCTGCAAACACTGTGAAAACCTTTCCCCTTTTGAAATTATCAAATCCCCATGAAAATACAGGAATTTATTCTTAATAAAACCTTCTGCAAAGAGTTGTAGAACAAGGTGAATAGTTTATCTTACATGAACCATCTCAGGTTCCCCCATTAATTGACACCCCCATTACAAGTAATTATTACCAGATACAGAAGTGCTGATAAGAAAGCCTGATAACAGACTCCTGTCAGTCCATAAAATAACTCTCCAAGAGATAAACCAAGGAGGTTAAAAGGCTTCTTTGATAAACTAACCCTTCCTGGCCTTCCTGCTAGGGGTCAGAAGAAGTTCACACACCTCTGCTAACACCTTTAACAATCTAATTTGATACCAAATTAACTGACATTCCTTTTTTGGCAAAGCCTCTGGGACAGTAATATGGTATTGAAATCGGCCTGAAAATGCGCTAAAAATTATATGGACTTCCAAAGAGTACATAAACGCAATAACCTGTTAATTGACTAGTGATATTAAGCATATTGGTAGATGTTGGAAAAGAGAAGGGCAAGATAAACTATTGACCCCCTGGTGGCCTTCTTTGGTACTGCAGCTGAACTTATGTTATATACAGTAATACTAACTCTAGCATACTAATAGTATGCTAGATATATATGCTATAGTTTTGGATTTCATTTTTGTATGAAAGACATGTTTAGGGCTCAGAAAGTCATGGTATAGATTTGAGGCCTCTAGCACATTATCAGCTTGTTCAATAAAATAATATATTTTACAGTTTAGTACCCATAAAAGTAAAATCTTTGTTTAAAGTTAACTAGCTTATTACTATTTATACAGTAGTACCATGAGGGTCATTTCTTGGCATACAACCAAAGACCAGGAGTGTATTGGAAGGGCTCATTTCCTATATCACAGATGAACACAGTAGATAAGCATGTACCAAGAGTAAGAAGGATGCACATGTGTTAGCTGTGCCAGGTCAAAAGGTGTGTCTTCATTTACTTATCAGTGTGTCTTAAGTGTTTATAACTTATCAATTTTGTGTTTTTTCCTTAATTACATTGTAGCTTCTAATTAGGCCACACCAATTTAATGTCTTGGTTAACGGATTTTTCTAGAAAAATAAAGGAGCGGGCGGGCGAAAAAAAATAAAAATAAAAACAAGCCTAGGCATCTTATTATGGCTCAAAATGGTACGATAGGAGCCATGAAGTCAACACACCAGGCTGGTTCACCAGGCTGGTTCAGCATTGAAAGATGAAATAACTGTAACAACTAGGAAGAAAAGGACCGTTTTCAACTGTTCAGGGCAAAATATGAGCATTTTGCAGCTGAATTTTTATTTTTATTTGCAAATCAGAAAAAAATGAAGCGGGCGAATCCGTTAACCAAGAAATTAAATTGGTGTGGCCTTAATTACAAAATGACAGCAACAAATGCGTCATGATTCATGAACATAAATTGTTTGTCAACACTGCATATACAGTAGGTATCTACATGTAGATAAATAGGAGTATCTTTGCTTTAAAATCGTTTATTTTTGCACGGACTTGAAAATTTGTTTTGCACGGAAAAGACAGATTTTCACAGTGATTTAAAGTCAAAACTACACTTTGTATACTGAAGCACAAAAAAAACACATTTTGCAGTGTCAGCTGTTTGTGTTTGGGAGGCACAAACACAAACTATGCGAAAACTACGCGAAAATAAAACCAAAACCTATCATATCTTTCTGCATTACAGGATAGAAAATTTCACAATTGACAAATGAGGTTATACATGTACATGCATTTAGCAAAAAGTAAAATTTCTGTCAACTTAGAAACTGCTAGGTAACATAAAATAGTATTTCAAGCCCTGTTTTAGAAGTAATGCTCATTTCTTGGTGTACAGTTTGTATTTTCTCAAGTAGTTTTGTCAAGTTGTTTACCCCTAAACACCCCACTTGGCCCACTGCCCACAGCTTGTCCTACATGTATGTTGGTGTGGTCAGGTCTTATATTTCATCTCTATTGTTCAGAAGACAAGTGGGATTTTGTGCCTTGTATATTTGAGCAGCTGACACCAGTGGTAAGGTCTCGGCTGGTGTTTGGATGTTTCTGTTGGTTCTTACTGAGGGCCAGCAAGGGGGGGTAGTGATGACGAATTACGCAAAATTTTCGCCGCGTATTACGAATTACGTTAAAGTCTCAGAGCTGATTACGACTTTACGATTTGTGACTAATGTCCAATTACGAATTACGTTGATTTTTGCGGAGGCTGCCTACGAATTACGAAGTCTAAAATGGCCTGATTACGCTTTACGAAAAAGGGCTTGCAGGCCCTCCTTACTGTGTGAATGAAGCTTGGATTTCAATTTAGAAGGTCGGACGAAAAAAAAGCAGTTGGTCAATGTTGTCTGCTAGTATGGTACTGTTAATTGTGGAGCTTTTGCAGTGTTTTTATTTTTGTGTTTTTTTGGTGATTTATAGTAATTATACATCGCAAATTAATGTGCAAATTCATGAATGAATAGGTATGATTATATATGCTGCAGAATTGTTACAACCATGAAAATATAATCATCACAAAAGTTTTAAGATCTACAGTAAGAGGATGTGTGGTCAGTGTAAGTTGATATAGGTAGTAGACATAATCATATGGAATTTACTATGCAAAATACCTTTTAAAAGATTAGACTTTCATCCATAGCAACAAAATACAGGTCAAAGATCGATGATCTTACAATAAAAGTGAACTATTATCATATATAGAAATACAAGATGGCAAGTAAAAAAAATAATAGATTTTAGTGTTGGCTTATTTTGGTATAATTGTTTGTTTTTTATTATTGGAAGGCAGAGCCCATCCCTCTCCTTCCACTGCCTTTTACCTCCCCAACTGAAGTCAGGTACCCATTTTACACCTGGGTGGGCTAAGGAAAGTCGTATAAAGTGCCTTTTCCAAGGACACAAAGGCCCGATTTACACGTGCCTCGTTTATATATGCTGGGCGTAAAACGACGCGGCGCGTTTTGTACGACAGATTTTTTTAGAATCATTTTTCTGTGGCACATCCAGGAGGTGCCACAGGAAAACCACCGCACGGCGCAGCGCGTCTGTGGCGGAGGTTGTTTACATGCTAAAAAAATCTGTCGTACAAAACGTGCCGCGTCGTTTTACGCCCAGCACATATAAACGATGCACGTGTAAATCGGGCCAAAGTCTAGTCAGGAATCAACCCTTTTGTGATCTCTCGATCTCTTGTCAGCCACTTGAAAACTTCAAACCAAATTGACCAAAATTAGGTAGCTGTTTTAAATGCTACAGAATTCCAAAAGTCTCAAACTTGATGTGTGAGTGATGAGGTACAACGAATTGATTTTGCTACCCTTGTCACCTGATTCAGTGCTGTCACAACCTGCCACTCCAGCTGTAGTGTCTGGAATGTCTCTAATCTGGCCTCTCCCCAACTCAATTTTCTGCTCTATTTCCTGTTTTATGGAAACCTTTCAGTGTGATCAGTCTTGGTTGAACAGATATCACTGCGGGGCATCTACCTACTGGTAAGACGGCAAGCTCTTCTAAATAGGATTTGGGACTTAGGTTTTGTGTGAGAGTATATTGTGTATATTCTTTGTAAAATGGGATATGATATCAACTTAATAAATACTTTTCTCATTTTACGTCTCAGCAGAAATAAACATATCTACAGTACATGTCCTGAAGGTTATATTAATTAGTACCTAGCTAGACAGTTCAAATCACCTAGTCTAGAAGCATCATTTCAGTGCCTGATTTTAATGCATGTGGTCAATACACCGGCAATTTTACGACCCTTAAGGTCTCGGACCGGAGTTTCTCTCCGTATTTCGAGCAATTTGACACCCTCAGCCCGACGGGCTGTCATTTCTGTACTAAACGCGGGTCGGAATTTTTCACTCTTTTGGTGGAAAGGGGTGCCGTGCCGCTTATCAATACACTTGATTGATATTTTCTGCGCCCAATTCATTTAGGGGTAAATAAGGCACATCAAAGTACATTTTAAAAAAGGGGTCATTTTTTTCGTCATTTTTAACCATGGCTGCATGGAAAAAACGAATTTTCCCAGGGTAACGGCTTAGTACTCGAAGAAGCTCAGAACCTAATGTTTCCAAAATTTGAATTTAATTAAAATCGATGCGATAAGTTTATCGCTATCTTCGATGGCCCGAACACACCCAGAACGCATATAGAACGTACCATCCCGGCGGTCAGGCGAAAAGGCCACATGACCATCCGCGCGGACGAATACCAGGAAGTCTTCGCTGGACCACCAACATTACGCCACCTATAAAGGCTACAACTAACAGGCTTTTCAGAAAATACAAAGATATGTACACAGATATTACGATTTCAGGGATATCGCGGCCAAAACATACCATACAAAGTCACGTTTCCGGCGATTTACTGCGTACTTACTTAGACTCTGGTCAGAATTAAACTCCGACCCGGAACCTTAAACTCTACATATTCATGGAGGTATGAAATTCT